>NC_081564.1:10930207-11010770 GCF_022355385.1 Mustela nigripes
ATCCATCCATCCATCCTTCCATCCATCCATCCATCCGTCCATCCACCGACCCATCCATCCATCCATCCATCCATCCATCCTTCCATCCATCCATCCATCCATCCATCCATCCATCCATCCATCCACTGACCCATCCATCCATCCATCCATCCATCCATCCGTCCATCCATCCATCCATCCATCCATCCACCTTCTCCTCTCCTCCACCTTTGTTCCTGGATCTATGGTCCTAGTCTCCACACTTTCCTATTTGGGACTCCAAGTTCACCCCAGGAGCCTGAGGACACCTTTTCTGACATAGGTCCCCATAGCCCCTCAGGACAAGGCAGACTCTGTTCTACCTATGCTTAATCTGAACACCCTTAGGAATCATCCAGTGCCAATGTCTGGTACCCACATCCACTTCCAGGTTTTTGGCTGAGGCCTCCATGGCTTCTGTGGATTCCCTTACTCTCTTCTGGATTCTTCTGCACTTCCTCCAAACCTCTGGCCATTCCTTCCCCATCCCCTGTGTGGGATGTTTTCCTCTGGTCATTCCTTGGTTGCTAATGTTCCTCAGGGTTCTATCTTGGCCATGCTGTCTTTTTCATTATACTCTTTGGGCCCAGATGATTCCCACCACTCTCCTTGCCACCTGTATTGAAGTAGTTCCATCTGCTCTCTGGGGTCACTTTTCGCCCTGTCCCCCTCTCCCTGCACTGTGCTGCAGAAGCTGCCCTGCATGGATGCATCAGTGAGCTTTCTTGGCCACAGCTCTTATCAGATCCTGGTAACCACAGCCCCTTTGCCCTTCCAGCCTTGGGGTGGCACAATGGCAGCTTGATGAGTCAACTTGGCTGGGCTGCAGTACTCTGTTACCAATCCCACTCAATGCCATTAACCTGGCTATGATGGTCCTGTGCAGACATGGTTAACATCTATAATTAGACCACTTTAAGTAAAGAAGATTACCCTCCATGATGTGGGTGGGCCTTGTACCATCCACTGAAAGGCTTTAGAAGCAAAATTGCCTGAAGAGGAAGGAATTCTGTCTCAAGACTACAGCATAACTCCTACCAAGAATTTCCAGGATGCCCTACAGACTTCAGACTTATTAGCCCCCATGACAGTATAAGCCAATTCTTGAAGTTAAAAATGAAAAAGAATTTAAAATACATGGCACATATATGTATATATTTTCATTTTAAATTATTAATGAATTTTAATATATATGTACATAAGTATATGTGCACATATATGTCTCTATCTGTATTTGTATCTACAGCACCTACTGGTTTTGTTTCCCTGGAGAACCTGACTGTTATGGGTGGTGAAGGATATCCCTGAACTAGCCCCATGGGGTTCCTGTACCCTTGTGTGAGGGCCCCTTTCCTGCTCATTCTTAGAAACACTGCCTAAGGACTTCCTGGGCCTGCCTGATACTCCACTAATGTGAGGACAAGCCCAAATCTGTACTTCCAGCGCAGACCTCATATCTTCAGCCTTGAACCTGGTTGATCTCTCCCCTTGAATGTCCCACAAGTATCTAGAACTCCAAACACCCCAAACAAAGCCTCATTTTCTTCCTGGTTCCCCCTCTTCCACCACCCCAATCACCCACCACTCATCCATACTCCCCACCCACCAGGTAGTGCCTGTAACTCTTCACCCAGCACATCCTTCCCGAGTGCTTGCTCTGTACCCAACATCGTTGTGCTCTGGGCATCTGGTGATGGATAAGAGAGCCAAGTCCCAGATATTCTGTTCAAGGAAAGAGGAAATAAACCAATGAACATGCAGAAAGGAACTAGAACTCTAGTAAAAGAATAAAGCAAAACAAGGGCACAGAAAGATGTGGAGGGCCTACTTGCAGAGGGATAGGGTGCCAAGGAAGCCTTGGAGGAGGTGACATTTGACCAGAGCCCTGAAGGAAGTGAGGGAGGAAGTGAGCCATGGTTGTGTATAAGGCAAGAGCAGTTCTGGGTGATGGGAACAGCACATGCAAAGGTCCTGGGGAAGAACCAATGTTTGTGAGTTGGAGGAAGGATGAGATGGCCCAAGTGGTGGAGTCAGAGAGAGGTCAGTGGGGGAGCAGTGAATGCACTTTCTCTCTCCTTCCTGCTGCTCCCTGGCTCCCGTCCTTACGGTCTCTCTTCTCAGATTGCCACGGTTGACCTCTCTTTCCCCCTCTGCCCCAGTCCATCCTCTGCAACTGAAGTGCTCAGATTGATCACATCACTGCCCTACTTTAGAACATTGGGTGTCCTCAGAATGAAGCACAAACTCTGCAGAGAAACTCTTGCCCCAGGCCTATGGCCCACCCTCCTGACCTCAGTCACCCTGACACCCTTTCCTCCTCGTTAGTCCTCTTCAGCCACTGGGGGATTTCTTCTCATCCCTCATGCTTACCACACTCCCTCTTGCCTTTCGGCCTTTCCAGCGCTGTTTCCCCTGGCTGGAATGCATCCCCCTTTGGCTTGCTTCAGACCTCAGCTTGAATGTCCCCTCCTCCAGGAAGCCTTCCATGATCCCATTCCTGAGTCAGAGGCCCCCAAACTCTGGGTTTCCACAGCTCCCCGTACTGCCCAATCAGAGCCCTATTTCACTGTGTGAATGTATTTCATCCCTTTGAGGACAGTGATTATGCCAATGGTGCCTGAATCCCCAGCGCCAACAAGTGCCTGACACCTAGTAGATGCTCAGAACATATTGATAAAACAAAGGGTTAAAGAAAACCCAGCAACAGGCTCTGAGGGGTACAGAAAAGATACAAGACTGTCTTTATCCGCACAATCTAACAGCACGCCTGCACCTGTGGGGCGGGGGGGAGACTCCTGCACACACAAAGCCACAGGTCCTTAAGGCTAAGCTGTGAGGGGAGACAGAAGAGCTGGGGGGTGGGGTGCTGGAGCATTAGTGGTTTATTTTTAGAGGAAAGGAGACAGGGTGGAGGAGACGGACAGGGACTTGAGTGGCACCTTGGGGAAATGAATAGGGTTCGTATTGGTGTGGATGAGGAACCCCTATGGCCGATAGTTTGGGCAGAAAAACGGTACCATCAATGACAGGGGTAGGGCTGAGCAGAGTCCCCGGGCTGAAGGAAATCTGTTGGAGAACAAAAAGGAAGTGCTAGCTGGCAAGATGAGGGGGCCTCCAAGAAGTCAAAAGAAGTCACGGTTGAGAGCAAAATCTCTGGAGTGAGACCTGGGTTCGAATCCTGCCTCTACCCTTTGGAAATAATCTGACCTTGAACAAGTCACTTCTCTCTTTTTGGTCTCAGTCTTCCCATCTGCAAAATGGAGATCAGGAAGACTAAGCTTCAGGGCCCCCTCACTGTCACAGGCTCCTTCAGGACTCTGGATGGGGCCCCTAGGGATGTTTCAAGGGTCATATGGCTTGGGGAAAACTGGTAATCTCATATTTTTTTCTTAAAGAGGGTCCCCTAATTGAATAAACTTCAGCCCCCACCCCCTGCCCCCAGAAATCTAGATCACCTTCTCCGTGCCTCCACAGCCCACCCGGCTACCCTCTGGAGTTTCCAAGCCTTTAGTTCAGTATACAGTAGGTGCTCAATAGATGTTAGCCATCGTGGTAATCAGTACCATCGTCATCGTAAGCATGAAGGGTTTTGGAGGCAAACAAAGAGAAGCTGACGCCAACGGATGTGTGAAGAAAGAGAATCACAGTGAAAATTTCTGTGCCTGGAACCTCCTGGAAGGCTGGTGAGGAGGGCCCAAGACGGGCACAGCAGCTAAGGGCACTATCTGGACTGTGGAAGGGGTCCTGCCTCTCATCTCCGCAGGCCATGTTCGACAACATCATTCCCTTTTATGAGTTTACTTTTCCCTCTCCGAAGAGGAGTGTTCCAGTCTTTGCAGATAAGACAAATAGGTCTGCCTTAAATATTTCTATTACTTAAAACTTCATAAATCTATTGGTTTAAAACTGTCAGCACTAAGGGAAAATCCTGAGACGGAGCCACGCTTATCACCAGGCGAGGAATTTGCCCAAAGCGGGGGCAGGACGCCAAATGAAAGATGGCAGCAGTGCCCAGATCTGAACGGCCTCGTCGGCCCCATGCACAGCTCTTGTCCTCCCAGGACGCACTTTAAAATGTGGCCCCAAGAGCCAGATGTCCCCTGAGCCCATTTCCAGCGTCCCTGCGTCCGGCACGAGCGGACGTCGGGGCTGGATGCCCATCCACCCTCCAAACCCCAGTGGCCCTCTCTCCACTTTCCTGCAGAGGCTCAGAGGAGAAGCGAGGAGGCCAGGGCTCTAGGCAATGACGCGCTGGGAGGTATTTAGTCACTACAAATCTTGGTGGAGGTGGCATCTGCCAATTTCCACAGCGTAAGTACTGCTGTCATGGCTGACCTCACTGAGCGTGGCTGGAAGAGATGCTAAGGGGCACCTCACCACGTGACATTTCCCCACACCCCCTCCAACAGGTGCGAAGGACCTCAAGGACGTAGGAAGTCCTACATTCTGAGTGCTCATTACCATTGTATAGCATAATTTATTTAATGGGGAGAGTATATCATGTACCCTTTAATCACAGCTGTGTCTAACCACTGGGTCACAAAAAGTCCTGAAGATTCCCCAGGTGGCTGTCGTATGTTGCTATAAACCAGTCTAGCACAACACGGGTTCCAGGTTTTGCTTGGGCATGGGGGATGAGAACACCAGCCCTGTCCCTTTCCGGCTGTGCGATCTTAATTAGTTTAGTTTGGTCATCACTAAGTTGACGCTCACAGAGAACTCACTGTAAGCCAGGCACTCTCCAAAGCCCTTGGCTGATGCTTGTGAGAACCATATAAGGTAGACACTTATTATTTATAGATGGAGAAACTGAGGCACAGGAGAACCCTGTGACTTGTCCAAGATCTGGGCATGCCCCCGGCACATGGAAGCCCCAAATTCCTTTTGGGCAAGCATCCCCATGGGTGAGGGCGGGGGTCTGTCCGAACAAAGGGGGAAGACTGACGACGGACTATCAGCTGGCTGCGAATAACGCCAATAAATCATCAGCTGTCTTTCTATCCTTACCCAGGCTTCAGGCACCCCACCTCTTATCCGTATGCACTTGGCGAAAATATGCTCTCTCCCCACAGAGAAACCTCAGCACACAGCACTGGCGGATTCACAAAAGAAAGCCAAAGTTCAAAACTTCCAGAAGGTTCCACATCCTGCCATCCGACCCACTGGGTGTCATGAACTGAACTGTCCGTGAACAGCCTTCCAGCGTCTGCCTTTGAGAAGGGAAGGCTCGTTCCCGCACTAGCAGCTGCTGCTGGCGGTAAGGGCAGAGCAAGGCTGGGCTCCAGAAAGCCCAGGAGGGCCTCCCACCTGCCCCCTGCAACCTCGGGCTAGAAAGTCTCCCTTCACCCTCTGCCTACCTTTGCCCTGCCTGTGCTCTGAGAGGCTATGCCCGAGGCCCCAGGCTCCTTTGTCCTCTGGCTTCCTGTTGGATTTCGCCCACGGGAGACAGACAGAGAGGGAGGGAGGAGGAAGAGAGTTGGAGGTGTTGTTCCTTCCCCTGGGTCCTTCCGTGCCAGCCCTCCATGGGCTTGGCAGTGGCTGAGTTCCTCTGCCGACGCCGTGGCTCTTTCCAGGCTGTGCTCTCGTAAGCTCCTGTTCTCAGCAGGCTCTGGAAAGCTCTGTCACCTCCTCCATTCCTGATAGTTCCTGAGGCCAGCCTCCACCTCCGTAAATAACCACTTCATTCAACTCCCCTTAACTGCTTCTCAGTGTGCATCTCTTTTCCTACCGGCACTTAAAAGCCTTCTCCTAAACCTCAGTTTCTCCTCCCATGAAATGGGCTCTCTCCCCCCCAGTCCACCTTGCAGAGGTTACCTCGAGGGCAAAGCAAAACCTAGATGGGAAAATTCTCTCTGGGGAAAACAAAAGTTCAAAGTGCCACCCAGGAGCCAGGCATCCGTGTTATTAATAAAAGCCAGATAGGTCTCCTCGGTTTGCCTCTGCCTCCCTCCTCAGCCTCCCCCTCCCCTCCCACGCCCCCTGACCTCCTGTCCGTGGCTCGGCTTTGACAGCCTCCTCCTCTGCTCCACGTTCCCACTAAAGCCCCCTGCCCCTCCCCCGCTTGCTCTGCACCCTTGTGTCTGCCGGGATGGGGGGATGAAGTGCCCAGCTAATATAAGCGTGTTTACATTAAAATATAAGGACAATTACACCAGCCGATCTAATAGTCGGCTCTGTATATGTTACCAAGTACTTAGGGCTCTCTTTTGGAAAGCCATTATGCCCATGTGATTCCCCTCAAAGCCTTTCTTGAGGATTTTGTTTTGACAGGAGGACATTAAGGGGTTGAAACTGATAACATAAGCACACCACTTACACACTTTGATCATATCGGCCCATAATTCTGCTAGAGAAAGTCTTGTATATATTAGGAAGGAAATTAATTTTATGGCTGCTGTGGCTTTGCTGGTTAATGGCCCAGCGAGTCAACCGGCCCCAGAAGGTGAGCCATGGGGGACGGACTCGCAGATTTGCCTCCCAGGCTCACCGTGCACGGGGGAAGATGATCCAAAAGGGGAAGACCATTGGGCAGGCACCGGCCAGTGAGAGACCCCGAGGTGCAGGATCCGGGACATGGGTGGCTGCCACCTGTCCCCTCTGGGGTTGTCCCAGCAGACATGAGCCCAGGGTACTCGCTGCACAATGCGGGTCTGGTCCAGGCCCAGAGCACATGTCACAAGCTACTGGCCTTGGGAGGAATTCAAATACCATAGTGCGGGAGGTCTGGACAGAGAAGCAGTACTGGGCATTTCGGTGCATCAGGACACAGAACTAGAGAGAAGAATGGAATTTAAATAGTGGGAGTGGTGTCCCTGGGTGCATTTCTCCGCCTGAGCACCACTCTGCTCCATGAGCACTCAGCCCAGAGTGGGCACATGGTGCCCAATGGGTGCAGGGACCCCGGGATTCTTCTCGGGTCCCCTGCGCCAAGTAGGATTCCAGACAGGAAGATGACAGTGTTTCATACAACCTGTCCGTAGCCAGCCAGCCACTCCATCTGGCCTCTTTAAATGAAGAAATACCAGACTGTCCCCGTGTCTGAGGACCAGGGTGTGTAAAAGAGTATTTCCAGGATGTGTGGGCTTTGCCTTTCTCAGGGATTGTAGAATTTGACTTTTCCGCAAAAAGTAATACCTTGTAAATGTGAATCCAATAATGATATATTTTATGATGACTGACATAACACAATAAAATTTTTAAAAAATAAAATAGAATAAAATAAAATGTGAATCCAAGCAGATTTTTTTTTTTGAGATTATTTATTTATTTATTTGACAGAGACAGACAGCAAGAGACAAACACAAGTAGGGGGAGTGGGAGAGGAAGAAGCAGGCTTCCCGCGGAGCAGGAAGTCCGATTCGGGGCTCGATCCAGGATGCTGGGATCATGACCTGAGCCCACGATGGATGCTTAATGACTGAGCTACCCAGATGCCCACCCCCCTTTTTTAAAAACCTGTGAGCACCATCATCAACGTGCTGGTTGGGGTGGGGGGAGTGGGTGGAGGAAGAGATGAAACCACCTTATAAAGGTTGGTACCGGTGGAAGCTGGCCAAGGGGCATGGGGCTACCTTATACCGTGCCCTTGAGTTTATATATGTCTGAAAGCGTTCATGATAAAAACTACAAGAAAAATGTCAGGCTGATCTCTTAACAGCCTCAGGTCTATCCTCTTGCGTTCTAGAATGCTGGGGATGGGGAGAAAAGAGAAGAAGCAGAGCTCATAGCAGGAACTGGGCAAGATGCCCTAGGGTGTGTTGTAAGTATGAAGGTCATTTACACGTGTTGGGGACTTTCTTTTTGTCTTTGTTTCTGTTTGTTGGTTGGTCTCTGGTGAAGGACCAGAGTGGAGGGCTTTCTGGCCCAGAAGGAACGCCAGAAGGCAAGGCATGAACGGCGTGTTCAGGTGCCCCGCGCTCAGACCCCAGTTCTGCGACTGCGGGACCTGAGGCAAGCGGCCTGACCTCTCTCTCCAACTCTCGTTTCTCCCCCTGCAAAATCGAGATCATCACGACTGGTGATGATCACCACGCCGGTGAAGCACCGGGCACAATCCAGGCTCAGTGCGGATGCCACTGTCCGCATGGGAACGCTTTTCCGCTCAGCAGGCGGCCTCTGCTAAGAACTTCACCCGGTCTTCTCGCTGCGGACCTGCACCCCCCACCCACTTCCAGCACGTGCGGCTCAGGTGCAGCTGACTCCACCCTCCACCCCACAGAAATGGGCATGTGACTCAAGAAGGCCAATCACAGCCCCTTCTTCCTGCCTTTGTGATTGGTTCGCAGAGACCATGTGACCTGATTAGAGCCCTCTGAATGAGACAGATGTGTTGTACACTCTCATTGGCTCTTTCAGTGGAGGGGCGTGTTCTCCTCCGAAGTTGCAGGTGAACACCTGAGCCTCTGGTTGCTGTCTAGCCACGACTTTGGGAAAGCCAAGTCTGATGGAGACCGAACACAGGGAGACAGAGAAAGAGACCCCGTCCCTAGATCAAACCATTCCTCCATTCACACCAGTTCAGGTTTTCTGTCCCTTGCCATGGAAAATTCTAACAGCTACAGTTACTGTGCCTTTATTATCACGTGTCAGTTAGAATGGCGTATTTCCGTGACCATTATATGAAACTTATTTCTGAGATGATGCCCTTCGGAATCTGTAATTCTAAGATGCTGTTATCCACCCGGCTTTGTCTTTTGTAAATGACCAGTGGGAGTGCGAGTCTAGATACCCCCCAACACCATTTGGGGTAGGCATTGGGGGCTCTTTATGCTCCTGGAATTTCAATGGGCCCAACAAAGGGCTAAGAGGTCCTTGACCAGTTGGTGCTACAAGGGACCTGAAGCACATCCAGCCCACATTCCAGTTGTCTCTGTCCACAAAAATCATCCCAAAATACACGGCATGAGACCACCACCCTTTTACTTGGCTCACAGATTGTATGGGTCAGGAATTCAGTGGGGATGACTTATCTCTTCTCCCTAATATCTGGGCCTTCTGCTTAGAAGACAAATGGTGAATGGTGACTTAAACAGCTGGAATTGTCTGGAAACGTTTTAATCGTATGTCTAGTGCTCAGGTTGGGGTGACTGGAATGCTGGGCTCAGCTGGGACTGTCAGCCAGGGCACCTATGTGTGGCCTCTCCATCCAGCTTGGGATTTTCCCAGCATGGCAGCTGGGTTCCAGAATTAACAGCCGGAGAAGAGGGATCTCAAGAGAATGAGATGCAGGGGCACCTAGGTGGCTCTGTGGGTTAAGCCTCTGCCTTCGGCTCAGGTCATGATCTCAGGGTCCTGGGATCGAGCCCTGCATTGGGCTCTCCGCTCAGTGGGGAGCCTACTTCCCCCTCCCTCTCTCTGCCTGCCTCTCTGCCTACTTGTGATCTCTGTCTGTCAAATAAATAAATAAAATCTCAAAGAGAGAGAGAGAGATGATGATGATGATGAGATGCAAGCAGTAGGACATTCTCAGATTCAGGCTTGGAAATCAGGCGGAGTCACTCCCATTAGTTACAGATGGGTCACTAAGGTCAGCCAGGTTCCCCATTGCTGAGAATGCAATGAGGTTACATTGCAGAAGAGCCTGGCAGACAAGGAATATGACTGCAGACACCTTTGGAAAATACCACAGACCATGGCTCCCAGCACTCTCAGCAAACCCAGGGTAGACTTAATCCCCACTGCTTCCCCAGACTTTATGATGTATCAAGTGCTTTGCTAAGATCGTACTTCATGCCCTCCACCCCATGAGGCAGCCACTGCTTTTATGCTCCGATAACAATGGAGGCAACCTAGCTAGCAAGCGGTGGAGCTGAACTTGGACCCAGGCCTTCATGGGTCCAGCCCAGCCCTTCATACCATGCCATTTTGCCTACAACTTCCTTTTTCCTCTTCCCCTCTGTCCCCACGCTGCCTATCCTCAAGAAATTCTACTGGTTTTCAAGAAAGTTCAGCTCTCTCTTTTTGCCTGACATCATCGAGATGCACAGAGGTCAGGAGCACCGTCTCTGCTCTCACAGGTGGAGTAGGGACTATTTCCCCATTTCAAAGATGGGAAAGCCAAGGCCCAGAGAGGGGAAACAGCTTGTCAAGGTCACAGTCAAAGTCCCTGACTCAAATTACCTATTAGTTCCTGGAAGGCACATCATCCTTGAACAGCATGTAGACTAGGCCTGCTTGGGCAATCTGGGGGCAGGGTCCCTGCTGCGCCCCCATTGCCTCACCCTGCTGGTCCTTCTCTCCAGCCCCTTGTCCTGTTGCCAGAGTCCCTCTGTCTCCAGTCAGGCTGCTCCCAGGCTTGTCAGGCACATAAATGATGGGCGTCCTTGGCCCCTGTTTCTTCCCATCTCCTCCCAATCTCCCTTTCCTCGAGCCCGCACCGGCCTCGGCCTCCCAAGTTATCTCGTCCCCTCCCCAGGGGGGATTATGGCGCATTCAGAGAGTGTCCAGCCCTGAGAAATGTTTACACTGGAGATTAGCATTTATCTCTATACTTTCAACCTCTCTTTCCATACTCAGTGCTGCTGTCTGCATCACGGGAGGAGGAATGGCCCCCAGAGATGGGAGCCAGCCAGGCTGGGGCCACCTCTCCGGCATCTGGGTCCACTGAGCCCCCTTTCCCACCATCTTTGGGGTCGGTGCTCTTACGCTATTCTCATTCAATCTCCGAAAATCCTGGGGGTTCCGGATGAAGGCCAGAGCCTCCCGAAAAATGTTAAGTCTAGGAAGTGGGCTCTCGCCAGACACCAGATCTGCTGGCGCTGTGATCTTGGACTTCCCATCCTCCACGACTGTGAGAAATAACTGTTTGTGTCGGTAAGCCAGCCAGTTTATGGCATTTTGTTATAGCAGCCCCAACAGACTAAGACATCAGGATACCTAGTGAGTATTAACCGCAGGCCAGGCAGAGTGCCAAATGCGTTTTCAAATGGTGCCTTTACAAGCCTCCTGACGGAGATGCTGTCATGGTCACCTTCGTGTAGAGGAAAACATAGACCCCAATTACCCAGGGCAACCTATGCAGGTGGTTGTAAGCTTAGCTTTCGAGGCTGGACCTCCCTTTCTTTTCACCTGCCCCGCCGAGAGCAAAGCTGTGTGCAAAGCTGGTGATTTCCAAAGTGCATGCCCTGGAGCAGCAGCAGCTCTGGGAACTTGCTGGAAATGCACATTCGCCGACCCCTCCCCAAACCCACCGCCTTAGAAACACAGGAGAAGAGGGTCTGCCATCTGTGTTAACACGCTGTTTGGGTGAGTCTGCTGATTGGAAGTTTGGGGACCCCTGCTGTAGTCTAGGGAGACCCCCAATTCCTGGAAATCGGTGACCTCAGTGAGAGGTCACAAGCCTGTCCCTGCTCTGGGCACAGTTCAGGCACACAGAAGTAAACAGAAGATGGAGGGAGGAGAGAAGGCAAGGGGAAAGAGGAAAAGAAAGGGAAGCTGGGGGAAGGAGATATGAAGCTATTTATTCCAGAAAGTTGCAGGGCTTTCCAGAAAGAGAATAAGGACATGTCAGCCAGCATTTACAGAGCTCCTGCCCTACACCAAGCACAGAGCTGCAGCCGGGATGCGAAGCAGGGAATCGGATACAGTTGCTGCCATAGGGGAAGTCCCAGTCGAGGAGGGCTCAAGGACTCCAATAATGGAGCTGGGACAGAGGCCATCACCACCCTACCGATGGAGGCTGGGCACCACCAAAATGATCATCATAAAGGACGGGTAAGGAGGGTGCCTTCTCCCAACAGCAGCCCACGCAGCTAATACACATGTTCTTGCAGGTCGTGTGCTAGCATGGACAAGTGTGTGTGGCGGGGAGGGGCACGAAACGTGGATGGCAGTGTGCAAATCAGCACATGGACTCCTTCCCCCGTTCACAAGAATATCGTGTTTGGGAGAAAAGAACAAAGCACACATATATCTTCCTTGTGCTATTTATTAGTCTAAGGATTATGAGCTAATTGGGTTTTTTCCTTTCTTTCTGAGTTTTCCAATATTTTTGCGTGGAGTAGATAGGACATTAGAAATAAGATCCGTGAAAACAGGATAGAAGTTTTTCAATAACATGATGATAAGGAAAGAGTTTCCACTGTTGGGTAATACAAAGGAGATTGCTTTAAAAGACACTAATAATCACAACACAGTGTTCTCAATGGCCCCTTGACTTAGAGTTGACCTAGGTGGAAAGTGTAAGACAGGAAGTGGGCATGGCCACACCCCCAGGTCATCCCCTTCTTTTGCGCATGTGCAGCTCACACACGCAAACTGCCTTTGCCCACCTTTGACAGCTCCTGCCTTTTACCCTTATGTTGCTATACTTTGGCTTAAGCGGCCCTTGAAGATGCAGTTGTCCTGGAAAGCCAAGAAAGCCCCCAAAGTTTGTTTCTGCTGCTATTCATACAACAACAACAAAAAATCAGGCTTGAGTAGTGAACTAGGAATGGGAGGGATGTCTCTGAGTCACCTTTGAGTAGAATAAACTGGGGCAAATATTTTGAGGGTGGAGGGGAGAGCATGATCTAGCCTGCCAGAGGGCATCCCTGAGACTCCAGACCAACATCCATCCATTCGACTTCAACAGAGGAATGCCCCCCTCTTTTTCTATCAATGCCCCCAATGTCCCAAGCTCTCCTGGTGGCTCAGGGATTCCAAAGCCAGTGGGGAGAAGCTGATGCTTGAACAGCCCCCACCCATCTGATGGGACCCAGCTGTCCAGGGGAGGGAAAGGCACGTTAGATAAGACAGTCAAACAAAGGCCAGGCTTTGTATATTTGATTTGTCTGCCCCAGTTCCCAGGCCCCACAGGGATGGGTTCAGAGCTGGGGGTTGGGGTGAGGAAAGGGGCACGGTTTCCATCTTTCTCCCAAAGGCTATCCTGGTCTTTCAGGACCCTCGGCCACCTCACTGGAACCAGCCATCCAAGAGCTCTGATTCTTAGGTCAGTGGACCTGAGTTTGAATGTTGATCATGCCTCCGTGTGATACTGCACATGGGGTCCCCTCTCTGAGACTCAGTTTCCTCAATATGTAAAATGGATCCAATAATTCTGTTTTAGGGCATATGGCATCTTATAAAAGCAAGATGTGGTTAGCACTGTGTCTGGTGGGTTCCTTACCCTCCTCCATGACTCCTTGCCTATGAGGGAGGGAAGTTAGGGTATTTGGTTCCCTGGGTCCACTTCAGAAGCCTGGGGAGCCCAACAAAGCCAGTTGACAACTCACTGTGTCCTGTGTCCTCTTCCTCTGACTTCCCAAAAGCATGCCAGGAGGACAGGTTTGGCTTCATCCATGCAGGAGTGAAGACCCTGGCCCAGGTCCCATGGGCTTCCTCCCTCAAAATCATCTGCTTTTGCCCCACAAGCAATAAGACCGCATGGGCATGAGAGAGAGAAATTGCAAGAAAACAAAACAAAACAAAATGAGAACATGAGTACATTTTGTCAGAAATTCAATGAAAGGAACTGAGAAAACACAAATGTATTTTATTTTTAGGGAGGCATTTTTGTGAAGTATAACATAACCCTTATTTTTGCAAAATTAACTAAAAATGGCTTTGAAGTAAGTCTTACTTTCATATGTAAAAATCATTAGAAAGCTCGTACACAGACAAATGGCATTCAGAGCAGGTAGGTTTCTCATTTGTACCAAAAGAGGTTAACAGAAAAATGAACTCATAAAAGAACTAGAAAACTATGTACGTTTGAACCCCAAAGTCAGAATCTCAGCTACTTGAAAGTTACATAAACTCGTAACAGTATTATAACCATTTATCTCTTAAAGAAATGTATTCATCATACTTAACCTAATTTTTTGAGTCCCCCTCCCTCCTAGAGTGCCAAGTGTGAGGGGCAGATTTCTGGTCTGTTTCACTCACCTCTCTGTCCCCAGCACCTTGGACAGTACCTGGAACTATGCAGTTACTCAATAAATATTCGTCATATGAAAACCAAATCATCTGCTTAGGATCCTTTTCCTTTAGCAATATTTTGCCCTCTTAGATTTCTGCCAAACCAGAGGTGGAAGAGATGTAGTATAGCAGTTCAGCTTTGAGCCTTTGGAATCAAGGAGTCCTACCACATACCAGCTGTGTGACTCAAGTTAAGTGACTTCATCTCTCTGGCCTTTGAGCTTTTTCATCTTATTTTGAAATACATTATCCCTTTTAAAGAGTAGAACAAGTATATATGAGCAACGTAAAAGAGCAATGATAGAAGGAACGCTGATGAAATAGAGCATTAGCAATAATAATAAAAATAATAATCAGAAATTAGCTCCCAGTGCCCCTCCCCCACGGCTTCCTTCTTCCTCCCCACCTCCACTGAAAAGTAATCTCTACCCTAAGTATTTTGGTGTCTGTATTGGGAGGAGGGGTGAATTGTTATCTTGCTTTTATTTACTGTTTTTTCATATCTCTGTGTCTCTAAACAATATGTTGTCTTCATTTTACCATTCTTTGCATTCTATATATGTGCAAATGAGCTATGTATGGTTCTCTGTGAGTTGTTTTAGATGGACATTATGTCTTCCAGAGTCCTCCATTTGGAAGCACACAGCTGTGTATCATTTCTCTTTCACTGTTGATTGGCTTTCCAGCACGTGAGTATACCACAGTTTGTTTATTCATTCTGCTCATGATGGGTCCTGGGGTTGACTCCAGTTCACTGTCTGACACACAGTGCTATTATGAGCATTGTCCCTTTTTTCTCCCAGATCACACCTCCAGAACTATGTCTAAGGCCTGCCCAGGCATGGACTTGATGGTTCATAAGGTGTGTTCATTTCCAACCTCACGAGGTGAGGCTACCCTGTTTCCAAAGTGGCTTGTAGGGGTCTAGACTCCCACCAGCACTGGATGGCAGCCCTCGTTCCTGCACGTTCTCATCAATACTTGTGGTTAGAACTAGAGTCACCCATAACTTGGGTGCCTTGAGTCCTGCCTCATAACTTTCCTGTAATAATTTCATGATATAGTCCATATCAAGGCCCATAGTAAGTCTTGGGCCCAACATACTTTCTCAGGGGCAACCTTGCCAAACACGGCTGGCCGAAGCTGCCTAAATGCTGGAGAACCATCAGTAGAGGCAGTTAGGAACCGTGCACCCAGACGTCCACTGAATTCATGACAGAGGACTAAAAGGACAGAGGTTCTTAACGGGAGGACCCAGTAGGCGACATTAGGGAAAATTTCTTAAGCCCTTAAATTGCTCTACGCTTGATAAATATTTCCTCATCGATCCTCCTGACAGCCCTATGAGGTGGGTACCAACATGATACCCATTTGGCAGATGAGGAAACCAAGGCAGAGAGAAGCCAAGGCCGAGGCCACGTGGCAGATTGAAAACACATTATACCACCTTTCTCCTGAACGGGACACTCAACTCTCAGACCAAGATAAAAATGGAGAATTTTTTATCTCAAAAGCCATGCTGGCTATCACCAGGAAAGGAGTGAGCCCCTGGAGAGATACGAGGAGATGGGGTGAGGGTGTTGCCTTAGGGGGAGAGTAAGCTAGGATCCTGTCCTTCTCAGGGTGGTGGCAAGTGAAGGAATTATAAATGGGTCAAGATAGGACCTGCATGGCCATTAGAACTCACCTCTGTGTGGTTGGGGAGCAAGAGAACCAGATTCAGCAGATCCCATGGCTCCTTCCATGGCTCCATTTGCCAAGTGCACCCCAGAGGGAGGGTGAGTTGGGCCATGTGCCAGCTGGTGTCCCTGCAGGAAGCAGCAGAAACCCAAGAGCCAACTGAAGGGAAAAGGGGAAAGGAATCGTTTGCAGAGAGTTGGGCAGGGAAAAGGGAAGCCGCAGGAGAGGTGAGGCACCCTGGGGGCTGTTAAGGGGGAAACAGTTCCTACCCCAGCCTGGGGAAGGGAGTCCCTGCCAACCTGGGGCATCAGGGAGGGAAGAGAAGGGATAAACACCTCCTGCCTTCTCACCCTCCAGGCTCCTGGTGACTCCCCTTGGGGAAACTGAACCAGAGGCCAGAGAGTGAGTGAGCCCAGCTTACTTGGGACTCTAGCCATCCCCTCCAAGGATCTCGCCAGTTGCAGAGAACTGTAGCCCTTTGGGGAGCACACAGCAGGGCGGGGAAGAGTGAGGAATGGGTCCTGTGACCTACCTGCCACCCCCACCCTTTTCGTTTCCTACGGGCCTCCCCTCACCAACTGGGATATGACCATTGAGTCTAAAGACACCATTCATCATAATACAACCTGGCCTTGAAGCTTGGCAAACCAAGGGCTTCACTGATGCTCACACAAACAGCGATCTATTCCGGCATTGGGGAGCAACACTGACCCCTTAGCCTGACTGAGAGATTGTACATTGGTCACCAAATTGGCACTTTCTGGGGAGGTATCGTGTGTCAGTCTGACTTTGGAGAGTCCCCAATACATTACTAATACATTAATGTATTAGTCCCCAATACATTAGAAGAGATTCTGCTGCACAGGTCCTACATGGGGAGAAAGGGAGTGGATAAAAGGATTTGTAAAGTTTGTTCTAGAATATTCCAAGCTTCAATGCATGCAACTGTATCCCGAGGAAGCTGAGAAGATGAACACTGGAACAAAGGTTCCTCAGCGTCTCCCATGCTAGCCAGAGAGGGAAGCAAACCATCCGTGGCTGCGTGGCTGGGGAATGAGCTTACAGAAGGATTGCCCCATGGAATAAATGTCAGGGTCGGCCTGCCGCTGACCCATGGCGCACTCGGCGTGA
The DNA here is from genome assembly GCF_022355385.1 of Mustela nigripes. NCBI lineage: Eukaryota > Metazoa > Chordata > Mammalia > Carnivora > Mustelidae > Mustela > Mustela nigripes. Next base: position 10,946,933 of record NC_081564.1, read on the forward strand.
CTGTATTGCATCTCATTCTAGGGAATGTGGTGTAGGAGCCCTGTCTCTCCCTGGTAGAGACCGCAGCTCTGCCACTTGCTCTGGTGATGCTGTGACCCCCACAGAGGAGGGAGGAAACAGCAGGGAGTGCTGTTTCCAGAAAGTCTGCAGCTGTCTGCCCTCCAGGGATCTTGCCTGTGGCAGAGAACTGTGTGACACAGGGTCACGCTTTTCTGGGGGCGGCCCACATCTAATGGCGGATGGTGGCAAGAGTGCAAAACCTGGCCCTCTCGAGACAACTGTAAGGGCCATTCTCGTTCCAGAGCTTTCCATGTAATAAGACTGGGAACCTCAGCCACAGCTCAGCCTTTCCCTCCAATCACCCCTGCATTCATCTCCTCCCTTCCACGGGTGAACGTTCAACTCTGTCCCAGAGCCTGCCTCCCAGAGAGGCTGATCAGTGACTAACGGTATTGACCTTGGACAGCTTCATCCCCTTATGCCTCGCCTTCTTTTCTGGATAATGGGGGCTCGCTGGTTTTTTTTTTTTTTAAGATTTTATTTACTTATTTGACAGACAGAGATCACAAGTAGGCAGAGAGGCAGACAGAGAGAGAGGAGGAAGCAGGCTCCCCGCTGAGCAGAGAGCCCGGTGTGGGGCTCGATTCCAGGACCCTGGGATCATGACCTGAGCTGAAGGCAGAGGCTTAACCCACTGAGCCACCCAGGTGCCCCTGGGGATTCGTTTTTTGAGTTTGTTGTGAGGATGAAATAAGATAATGTGTATAAGGGCCTAGTGCAGTATTTAGCATACAGACAGCGCTCAATAATTGTTACGTCTTACTGTTCAGAGTTGTTCTCCACCCCTGAACATAATGTCATGTTAGGAGGGGTTCTGCTGAATGACGGTCATTTCCAGAAGCTCTAATTTGATCTGGACATTGCTCATACCTACTTGTGGCATTTATTTTCCATGTGCCCTGAGCCAGCCCCCTGCTTCTCCATCCTGCTCCGGGGCTGGGAGGGCACATGCGTTGGCTGTACCCATGGGCTCCCAGGCTCACCAGCTTCTGGTTGGATTCAGCCAATGGTGCAGTATGTGCTCCGGGATATTTGCCTTGGGCTGGATGTGACCTCATCCAAGGGTCACAGCTCCTCTCAAAGCAGCTGACGCCACATGAATGTCTCTGAGTTCCAGTAACCGCTACTCCCCCCTTATCCCTTTACACCTAGGAACCCCTTCCCCGATTTGCTGTTACCATTCACAAAACACTCTCTAGCCCTTTCAGTATCCCTACATCCTCCCCACACTCCTGTAAATCGTCTTCTTCTTCAATTCCCCTCCGATCACCCAATTTGTGGCACCATCATTTCCGTCGGGGACCCTGACATATTCTTTCATTCAACGAACTTTACTGAGCCCATGCTGGAAGCCGAACAATGCTCTGGCCACTTCCACAAGCTGAAACCAACACAGTCTTTAGATGCGATTGCAGAGATGGGCCCCAGATCTCTGGGACTCACACCAGAAGAGCAAGTCCACCTTTCCGGGTGGACTGTACCCCACCATTCCATTCACGCTGAGACCCTAATGAGCTACCCACATTCTGCTTCTTCCAAAGGCATTTCCTGGGGGTGCTGGGTGATCCTGTGCATGGCCTTCTCCGCCAAGCACAGTGCAGAATTTAGAAGTTGAAACCCAGTCAACATAAATTGTAGCTCCAATTATTTTTATAGGGCCAGCTGTTTTTCCCCATAAACGAGGACTTGGGAGGAAGAGGAGAATGCTTAAGCCAAAGTTATTCATTTCTTGCTGGTGGAACGTTAGGCGGTGTAAGCCTTGGGTTGGAAACCACCGGTAGGACAGCCTTCCTGCACAATACCACTCACTGGTGCACTTGACCGACACCGGTGGGGAAGGAGGGCTCACGGAACTGCCAAGTAGAGAGAGTCAGTGAGGCAAATCCCCAGCGTATTTATTCTGAAGCATGACACTTATTAATCCCAGCTGAGGAGGAGCCAACATAATCCACCCCTGAAAGGGTTCAAAACAACCCACTCTTTTCCCCTGGGGGAAAACCTGTCCCTTGTCCAAGTTTCAACTTCCTTCCTGCAAAGCGTGAAGTTGAGATGGAAACAGTCAGCCCTGTTTATTTTGCCTGTAATACAGCCCTGGCCAGAGGAACGAGCGTTGGACAAAAGGCCACGTTCTGAAGGCAGCTGCTCTGAGATCCGGACGTGGGGTCTGAGGATGCGGCTGCAGTTACCCCCTGAAAGCTGACAGCACCAGCAGAGTTTGGGGGTGTCAGCTCCCTTACCCTCCAAGTACCCCCCAAAGGCTTACCAGCCCACAGTACCAGTCCACCAGCCTCTCCCTACAACCACTTCTGAAAAAGAAAAGGAAGAAAAAAAAAACCTGTAATAATTGATAAGAGTGATCATGGTGGGAAGTTTCTTAAGTAGTCGGGATAAAGGTTCAGGCACTATAGCAAAGGCCAAAGTACGGCTTTGAAAAGATGTAGGTTCCTTTCTCTTCTCTGAAATAGTCTGAGCATAAGTGATCCAATGCTGTTAGGCTGTGCATCGACTTTCTCTGCATCCTCAACACGAGGCTTCTCCTCCATGGGGAAAGGGGGTAGTGGAACTGGAGGGACGCCTCCCACCCAGAGTGGGGGAAGCTTCTTCTTTTCAAGGACCTTGCCTTGAAAAGAACATGTTTTCTTGCTTGATTTCTTTCTTGATTTCCACATCACCTGGCTGTAAGGCTGACTGGAAAATGAAGTCTTTATGCTAATTAGCCAAGTGTCTAGCTAAAATTTGGAGGGGTATTAAGAGATAGGTAAGGGGCACCTGGGTGGCTTAGTCATCAGAGTGTCTTAATCTTGGTTTCAGCTCAGGTCATGATCTCAGAGTCATGGGATTCAGCCCTGCGACCAACTCTGTGCTTAGCAAGGAGTCCGCTTGTCCCTCTCCCTCTGTTTCTCCCCCTTCTTGTGTTTGTTCTCTCTATCTATCTATGTCTAAAGTGAGCAAATAAAATCTTTCTTAATAAGAAAGATATGTAACAGTCACTGGCATGTAGTCAAATGAGGGTACATTTTACACGTACTCATCATCCCCACCAACCAGTAATTCAGAGCTGGCTTTCTCCACTCCCCAGGCATGATCTTCTGATTCACTTGTGTAATACATTTTTGAGTGCGTAACACATCCCAGTGCTATTCTGCAGCAAAGTTCCTGCTCTTGTTGAGGGTCCCAGCGGGTGGACTACAAAGGTACACAAACAAATGAATAGGGCTTTCAGAGTGGGATGAGGGCTGTGAGCATTGGATAGCAAGGTTTGGCTGTAGGAGCCATTGTTGCAGGAAGGACTTTAGACTCTGCAGTCCAGGAAGGCTTCTCGGAGCCGGTGACATTGAAGGAGACACCTGCATCAGATAAAAGGGCCAGTCATGTGAAGATATGGGAGCCAGAGGAAACAGCCAGAGCTACAGGACTGAGGTGGAAATGAGCACAGCTCGGTCAAGGAACAGAAAGAAGGCCGAGGTGGCTAGAGTACGGTGAGAGCAGGGAAGAGCTATGAGAGATGAGGCTGACGGGTGGTCACGGTAAATCCCATAGAACCTAAGAGGGTGTGTAGTAAGGAGCTTCCTATGGCCCTGATCCTTAAAGGAGGGCCTGACTGAGCTGATTTTGCTGGAGTCACCTTAAGATGTGCTGGGTTATGAATTAGGAGAAATCAGGACAGGAGGTAATATCCCCACCTGGCACATCAGCGTGGCTCTGCACAGAGAGGTTAAGTGGCTGTTCCAAGATCACACAGCTAGCCAGTGGAGGAAGGAGGACTGGAACTTATCTTCAGTTGTAAGGCCAACTCTCCCATAACCACTCCCAAAAGAAATCAGGTGTGAAAAGAAACCAACAAAAAATAAGGATGACTCTGCTCGAACAAGATGTACACATTTCTCTTTCCTTTTCTTTTTAAGTGGGCTTCATGCCCAGTATGGAGCCCAATGTGGGACCTGAACCCTGGACCCTGAGATCAAGACGTGAGCTGAGATCAGGAGTTGGATGCCTAACTGACTGAGCCACCCAGGTGCCCCACACATTTTTCCTATATAAATGCCCACTCACACAAACAGAGATGATAGATGTACAGAGATGGATAGATGGATAGACAAATAGACACAGACATGTTACATAAGACTGTGCCATCCCAGTTTCCTGAGAGAACACAGACTGTGGTATTGCTAGTGCAGAGGTATTGTACCCTGTCCAAATATTTTAGGTAGTTTAGTTATTAAACTTCTTTAAATACTTGTTTGAGTGTGTTGTGTTTTTCCTACTGGGACCTGACTGATACAAACTATCAGGGGTGGGGGATGGGGAATCACACCGAAATATCATCTGTGATTATCTGCATGGTAGTGAATATATAAGGTATTCAAGTATACACACAAGTGTGTGTGTATGTGTGTGTGTGTGTGTGTGTGTGTATAAAATATGTCCCTGCCAATAATAACCTGAAATACTTGTGAAAGAAATGGCTATTTGTCTCCCACTATCCCTCTTCTCCTTCTTTTGTTAGTAAGGGATTCCCCCAAATTTTAGCTTGGTATATGGTCATCCAGGTGAAGACTACATTTCCCAGTCTCCCTTGCAGTTAGTTGTGGTCATGTGACCAAGTTCAGACCAATGGGATATGAACAGCTAGAACAAGCCTAAGCACATGATGCCATAGAGCTGCCATTTCAGTCCTGGGTGGCTTATACTTGGACTGGATTGAGAGGAAATAAACTCTCATTTAAGTTACTGTCCGTTTGGGTCTCTGTATTAGCAAGTGCACCTGTGTCTTGATTCATCCAGATGTCAAACTAAGTCGGATGCTTGTGCTGAGAAAGATAAAGGAATGTTTTCAGAGCATGTGTGTGTGGAGAGGGAAAAAAGGACATCGGCTTCCATTTCTGTTTCTTCCATCCTGGGATCCTTTGGCTCAGATTTCCTTCCTTCTTGTCACTCACTCTCTTCCTCTGTAAAACGCAGGAATCTTCCTGCCGTCAGGGTGGGCTTGGCAGAAAAGTCACTGGCATCACTCGGGAGCAAGCACTGCAGTCCCATGATGGGCTGTAATGGGTACCAGCAAGACATAGCTTGGGCTCTGAAATCAGACAACTTGTGTTCGAATCCTGGCTCCGTCACGTACCAGCTTTTAAAAGAGATTAGTGATCCGTTTGATCATAATTGAAAAAATGATTTGAGAGCCAAAGAAGAAAGTGCTTTCAAATTCTGAAAGCAGGTTAAATGACACAGATCTGTCTCATGGGGGGAAGATGATGGGGTGTGTGAAGAGTCCTTAGGGGGGATGGTCAGACCCATCAACACCTTCCTCACCATTCTATTTATTGACTTCCTCTAGATTCAAGTGAGTAAGGAGAGATGGAATTACTCCAAGATTTGAATCAGCCCCAGCGTCAAGTTCTGCCTTTTGTTAAAGGGGAATCCTTGCTCCCTAGATATGCTAAGGCAATGATTCAAAGCAGACATGTCTAGGAGATGGCAGGACAGAGGAGAACGTGGTCTCAGCGAGAGCTCTAGGGAGAGTAAACACAGAGGGAGTTTTTGCTGCATGAGAAAGAAACTTTAGTGAGTCATCATATACATTCTTCTTGCAAAGATTGCAGGGAAGGGTTAAACAGGAGGAGGCAATTGAGTCAGGCTCATTGTGGAGCTCAGGGACCAAGGGAAAAGTATTGATTTCCTCTGAGGCACTTTGGACTGACCCATTAGTTCAGGCTCACTGAGAAGGTGGAAAATATGCAAGTTGCACTTGGCTGCATTTTCAGTGCTCCCTTATTGAGACAATCCAATGTCTTCCAAATGAATGCATGGGGGAGGGACCAGAGTCCAGGATACTAGTGAGAAGTGGTCTGGGCACAAGTGAGATTCTGACAGATGCATCTGTGACATTCCTCTCCCAGCCCCGGTAACATAGTGGATTCTGAGTGTTGATCAACTCTAGAACTGAAATCTGCCCAGGAAGGAAGAGGCTGACAGTTCTTAACCGCGTTATAGCTCTGAAGTTGTGGTCTAGAACTCAGCCTTGAATTTCTCATGCCTTAATCCCAGAGTGAAGCCCAATTCACCCCCACCTTTTAACCTGACCTGAAATAGTTGTGTCCATTACCAAGGTTGAGGGTCATACCGCCTGGGTTAGAATTCCATTTCCTACCACGTGCTAGCAGTACCTCCTTGAGCAGATGACTCAGACACTTCCAGGCTTCATTCTTCCCATCTTTGAGATAGACATAATTATAATATCACCTTATGGCTTGGTTTTATTTTTCAGAATAAATGGCATCACCCGTGGGAAGTGCTTGCCATAGGGGTTGGTTTACAGGAATGCTTGATATACTTTAAGAACTTTGTGATTGTTTCATATCTATCTCAGGGTGAAATTTTTGTATTGTGCCAGAACCAAATTAGTATTGCTTTGAAGGAGACTGTGATAAATGAAAATGTGTATTGTAACTGAGTACAACTGTTAAGAAAATAACTCAAAAAATTTAGCTCGGATATCAACAGAAGAATTAACATGATGCACTAAAAAATATTTAATGCAAAAAAAAAAAAAAACCAACAGAGAAACGGTTCATTTTAGGTGCCAGTCCTCATAAACTACTGGTGTCTAATCTAACAGTGGCCTATTGTCCTTTAAGGGATCAGCTGGAGCTGATGGGTGTGATCCAGCCAGCTGTAACATAATTCAATCAGCTGGTCCAATCAGCTATGATTACAGAACCACACAATCAAATCCATGGTCCATCAGAAAGAAACCACCTGGTTCACTGCCTACCTGGACCAGCTGTGGATGGGATGCTTCTGAAGGAGATAGGAGCTCAGCATCTGTATACATCTGAAGAGGTGGGACGGACCTGCCCTTCTAAAGACCTTGCTTCAGTACAGATTCATGACACCGAGGCAGGGAGAGAGGAAGCAGATTGGAAATCAACCCCTGCAGGGTTGAGTGAGGGAAAGAAAACTCCAGCTCCATCTGAGGATCTGAGCCCTTGATCATTCCAAAGGTAAGATAGATCCTTGTGTCCAGTGGAAGGGAAGGCCAAGGTCGGGGAATGAAAGCTGGTATTGCGAGGCAACTTCTACGACCTGCCTGGAAATGTGGGTCTTGGGAAGTCAGTGGACCTGAGTGCTCCATGGCCGACCTCTGCCCACCCTGGTATTGGCAGTCATTCCTATTGCCTGACAAACTGTGAGATGGTAACCTCATGACTTGTGCTGATTAGACACAGGAGGGCCACAGGCATGGATCTGTCTCATAGGTCGTAGGTGAGGTGGCCAAGTTGGTAGCCAGGGCCCTGGGGTACAGTTTCTAAAACACTCTGCTTACCTCTTCCTTATAGATCTACCTCTTTTGCCCCCTCACTTCTGCTTGTGATAACCCCACTTTGATGAGTATATTTCCTCTCCTTTCTCTGAATGGCCCTCCTGCCCCCCCATACACACACTCCCCCTCGGGTTTCAGATGATGTGGAGGGCAGTGACTAGCACAAGAAAGGACAGATTTCCAATCCCAGTGCTGCCTCTTCCCTTGGCACCTGGACAAGTTTGGTGACCTCCCTGAGTCTCCATTTATTCATCTATAAAATAAGTAAAACTAATTTTGAGAATTACATTTCCAAAATGCATTGCAGCCAGCATGGTCCATGGAACAAAGGAAGATCTCAGTAAATTACAATTCTGAAGACAATGATGGTGAAGATAAAGAGGATAAAGCCTCCTCTGGGAGGCTTTCCTTGATTGTGGCAAATGTATCCTCCATGTTGCCATTCCCCTATCATCACATGGATGGTGCTGCATTGTCATTGGTTGCTGACTTCTTCTCCAGCAGATAATAAATTCTTTGTAGGCAGCAACTGTGTCCTATTCACCCACAGCTCTGGAACCCACCCTAGAATTTGACATACATTGGGTGCTAGGGTGTCTACCCTAAGACCTGACCCCCCCAAAGTGCTTCCCTTATCCCTCCCATAGATTATTAGGAACCCAGGCTTTGGAATTACATGGACCTGTGTGTGTGTCTCAGATCTACCACATACAAGCTGTGCAATCTGGATCAAGTGGCTTAACCTCTCTGTGTTTCCTTCTTCTCACCTATGAAATGAGGGTTAATAACAACAGTTCCTACCCTATCAGGTTGTTGTAAACATCAAGGGATAGAAGAAATAGGAAAAGGTCAGGGCATTCATTCATCAAATATTTATTGAATATCAATGTGAAAGATGATATTCTAGAAGCTGGAGAAGGAACAGCACAGAGAGAGTTACTGCCCTCATGAAGGAAGGCAGATCACAAACAAAGAAAAAGCCCCAAACATCGTAAGTTAAGAGGGAAACTCTAGATGGTAATGGGGCCGAGTCAGGGATGTCACTCAATAAATACTTCTCATTCTCATGAACATCCCACTGGGGAAAACAGAGAAGCAACCACACCCGGGGACCCTGAAGAGTCTTGGTCCAGACTCTTCCTCTGGTTGTGGGCAGAGGCTGGTTCTGGTTCCCACACCCCATGGAGCCGATTCTACTGCCAGAGCCTGCCTCCTCCTCAGGGGGAAAGAGCAAAAGCCCACTTTTCATGACACCTGTAGTAATCCTGGGTGGAATGTAGCTGAAAAGATGCAGGAGAAATTCTTAAAATATATTTCCCTCCAACCACAATACATTCCATATGCTTGCAGGCTGTTGGGGAGGGAGCCTGGTGAGCTCCCCTACCTCTGGTAAATGTTTCTCTCCCACACTGGGGAAATCCTTATCAGGGGGCTCTCCTACCTGACAGCTGGAAGGAATTTAGGAGAAAATGCAAAGTGCTCTTGCAAAAGAGGACTCCAAACCGCAAAATGATCCAAAAGCTTCTCTCAAAGTAAAAGGGTTTAAGGCTTCAGGCTGCGAGCTTGGGGGGAAAGCCAGCTCTGGAGGGAGGTATTGAGAGACCCTCCCCCACAAGGACACTCTGTGTCCCCCTGGGAAGCTCAGGGGCCTCCTTCGAGCCTCAGTCTTCCCCTGAGCTCCCTAAAACGGCTGGGAGCTCTATGTTTAGAATTCTAGTAACGTCAGAGGACCTGTTTAGGGATCTCTGGTTTTCTGAGGGTTCTTCCTTTTAGATGCCAGCCTGTGAGCTGAGACCTCCAGCATGGGTCTGTTATGGGCTATGACCACGGGGGCTGGGATCTCAGCTCCATAAGTCAGCCACGTCAACCCTAGCCCTAAGGAACCCAGCCTCCTGAAGAAGGGACCTGTGACAGCATGCTAAATGGCTCATCCTATTGGGAGCCCTGAAGATCAGAACAAGGACACTGACCAAGAAGGCCAGCAGCCATAGCATCAAGGACTGCCACAGAGACGGGGAACCAGGGGAACCACTCTCATGCTCACTGGTGGGAGTGTCCACCGTAGAACCTTCCTGGAGGGCAAGTTGATACCATGGCTTCAAAAATAGCCCAAATATTCCATTATTAGGAATTAACTTAAGGAAATAATTAAGAAGGTCTGTGAAGATTTAGGTATATTTATGTTATCAGTGTTTGCAAAAGAGAGAAAAATTGGGAAAACTGAAATAGCCCATGATAGTAAATTAGTTAAATAATAGTAAATTAGTTAATTAATAATAGTAATAATAATAGTAAATTAGTTAATAAACACCACCATTTGATCAGCTACTTTGCAATCATTAAAGTAATGGTGTGTATGTGTAATTATTAACATGAAATGATTTCAAAATATGTTGTTAAATTTTAAAAAGTTAGTTATAAGCCTGCAGGTCACTTTTAAGTGCTCATTTGTAGATTGGTATATAAATATAGATCCTTATTTGTATATACAGATATAGATAGAGGGAGATAGATGGATAGGTAGTTGGAATGGAATGGGTGGATGGATGTATGGATGGATGGATGGGTGGATGGATGGATGATGGATGGATGATGTATGGATGGATGGGTGGATGGATGATGGATGGATGGATGGATGGATGATGGATGGATGATGGATGGATGATGGATGGATGATGGATGGATGGATGGATGGGTGGATGGATGGATGGATGGATGGATGGGTGGGTAGATGGGTGATGATGGATGATGAATGGATGGATGGGTGGGTGGGTGAGTGAGTGGGTGGGGATGGATGGATGGGTAGGTAGATAGATTAGCATTATGGTTTGGTAAGACCTTTACATCATATGCACATAAGAAGCTGTCGAACCTCAGAACAGAGCCTGATTATCTCTGGTAAGAATAGTTAGGAAACGCCTCACATGGGAGGTTAATTCAAACATTGGCTGAGCGAGGTTAAGCAACTTGCCTGAAGCCACAAGTTGGAATAGAACCAGAATTTGAACCAGGCAAGTCAATTTCCAGACCCTAGATTCTTAACACCTTTAGCAACTTGTTTTTTCATGAGGGTCAGCTTTGACCAGGAAAGAAATGCTAGAATCTGGGGTCACCTTCACATGAGCCAAATCAACCTTAGAATTCAGGGCTATCCTTACTCAACGCAAGCACACACCGCTCTCTAATTTACTCTGCTGTTTCTACCCAGCGTTGGCATGTTAAGAAACCCTTACCAGCACTGAGAAAATGGGTCCATTGGGCTGAGCAAGGCCAGGGCTCAGAGGATAAGCAAGCCAGCCTGTTCACAGTGCAATTCACTCTGAGCCCAGGCATCAGATGCACATCTCAGTGCCTTGAAACTGAGCAGATGGCTCGGTTCCAATATAGCTCCGGGGCGGCCACGGGTGACATAAACCTGCTACGTCATTGTCAATTCTTAAAGAACTCCAAGCCGGGAGAGACTTGGCCCTGGAGACCACTGGGTCAAAGACCCCTCAAAGACAATAAAATAAAAATTAAAACAACCTGCTGTGGGCTTAGGCATTTCCAAAACACGTTGAAACCCATCATGCGCTGATTCTCTTGGGAGCCTTGTATTATTCCCATTTGGCAAGGGAAGAAACTGAGTCAGCAAGAGGTTAAGTGTCATACACCTTCGAGTGGCCAAATGGGTGACCTATTTTCTCCCTGACTGGAGATGAGTAGTCGAACTGCCACCACCAGATAAATCTCATAGGGTGGTGGGAGACAGAAATAAAATTGTTTGGGGTCCTACTTGTTCAAAGGGGTGCCCGCTGTCACCGCCTCCCAGTACAGCTGTGGTAAGGAGGACTTTTCCATCATCCCCGCATCTCACCCCATCGGGATGTTGGTTGGGAACTGTTCCTTGAATGACACCCTCTCCTCCTTCCACTGACTCCAGAAAGCACTTAGGTGCAGAGGACACAGCAAAGGAGATCAGAGGGGTCCATGGAAGGTGTACATAGGATAACTCAGTCTCTGGAGGGAGGTAGACAGTGGAGAGGACCGAACCCAGGCTGTAGAGCTCTGATCTCCGCTTTTCTTAGTTACACTATGGGGACAATCACAGAAATGATGTGGTAATGGCCAGTGAGCCTAGAAGGGGAATCCTGCACAATCTTCAATAGATGCTGATTTCTGCACACTCCCATCCTCCAATGGGACAAGGACCAGGCTCATATTTCCAGCAAAAAAAGGTACTGAAACAGTTTCTGATCTCAATCCCAAATACCTCGAGCCCAGAATCTGGGTGAGGAGAGTCAGATCCTTGAGAATTCATTGAGGAGGAGGAGCCAGTGGGTTGATCTTTCTCCAGCAAGAACGCCACTCCCCGTGCCTTTTTCTCCCATTCACAGGGAACCCCTCGGCTCCCGAAGTCCCAGGAGAAACACATGGTGTGGATATGGAGCGCATACTTCCTCTTGGACTAAAAACAAAAGGATACCTTATGGCTTTGATTTTTCAGTGTCTCATTATTTCATTAGTGTTGAGAACAGAAGTACAAATGAATCAAAATTCATGAAGATGTTCCAGCTCCCTGCTTGGATTTTAAATAGAGTATGATCTGAGCTGTGAACTCTGTAGACATATACACGATTTCCTATGATGCAGGTATGTAAGGGCCCCAGGGCTCTTAAAAGGTTGTGATTTGTCACTACCCTCCCATTTTCTTACCTACAGCCCTACAGTAAGAACCTGGTTTCCCAGACAAGCCATGCTGCTCCCAAACCCTGGTCCCTAGTGTAGGCTGTTCCCTCTCCCCAAGACATCTGGTCTACCTCCACCCTTAACTGTCCCCTCAGCCTTCACGTACCTCCACCCAATTGTCACTGCTTCTCAAAACCTCCCCTGACCCTCAGACTAAGTTAAAACCATCATATGCTCCCGTATCACCCATTAGAGCCTCCAAATTACTTTGCACCCTTGACATCACAAAATTGGACTCTGCACTCATGCATAATATCCCTAATACCAAGGATCCTGTCTGTCCGCTGATGTGTATAGCCTCAGCACCCAGGAGAGTGTTGGTCATAAACTGTCATTCAATTAGTTTGTACTTCCAGTCCCACCTGTACAAATTTACTGTGCAGTAAAAAATGAAACCCCAGGAGGAGACAGGGGTGGTTCCCAACCTCTTTTAAAAAGTTTCTCAAAATGAGCAAAGCGGGGGGAAAATATTTTTAACAAGAATGTTTTGACAGATACCTCTTCGGTTCACCTCTTCCAAAATGTTCTTCCCTTGCCCGGATCACCTTTCACTACTTCCCTGATTCCCGTTCTAATACCAAAACCAGGGGAAGGTCATAATTCACGGGAGTGATATTCGCAGATTAAAATAAAAACAGCCACATTCTGCAAGGAACACTGACATTTGGCAAATTGTCTGGGCCAGAAAAATATGTGAATGTCGGATGCTTCGCAGGACATAGCCAGATTCCTTTTCTTCTCCCAGAAATATAACAGGGCAGTGCACATTCTGGTTTGGATGTATTCCCACTCTCTGGAGTAAGGGAAAATACAATAAAAACCTGAACGATGATCTCATGGTCTCCTTGATTTGTCAAGATGCATCTCTTCTAAGTGGCGCTTTTTTTTTTTTTTTTTTTTTTTTTAAGGCTTGAGATGCTTCCAAAATATTTATAAAAAGCAGCAGCCTTCAAAGTTGGGAGGCAAACACAGACCTCCAAGAAAGGAGAGAGGCATGGTTGCTTTGTGACCTCCAAAGAGGGGGGAGGGGATGGGGGCATGAGGGGGAAAAGGGGGGTTGGAGGAGAGGAGAGGGTCTGAGCCATGGAGGGAAATTGGAAGCTCAGATGCACTGACTCCTGGCACCACCAATTTCCAATTTCTCCTTTGGAATCTACCAGAATGCTACTGAAATTGACATTTGCTTTTGAACCTTATTAACCTAACGGGTAATGAGGTCTAAAGTATAAGGTTTAGCACACAGTATCATTTTCTTCTTCCGAATCTTTTTTCTGTCTTTATGACATTCATTCAAGAGAATACAATACCAGTTCTAAGAAAGAAAATTTTAATATATATTGTCTATTACCTCATGACCCCCAAATCATTTGTTAACATTTTAATATATGCCTTCCCTGTTACATCTGAGTGTGTACATACACACACACACACACACACACACACACACCCTTATACTTATTTTTACAAAACATAGATATTATTACACAACTTTTCATTCTTTTTTTTTTTAACACCAATATGTCTGCCTGTGTTCTGCATCTGCCTCCCACTCCCCGTGTAAATTTGCAGAAATTACTTTCTCACTCTGAACTTCAATTTTCTCCTCTGTGTAATGGGGATTAAAAACAGCACCGGCCTCAGAAGGATATTTGAGGATGAACATAATACCTGGCAGTTGCTTTGCACGTGGGGAGAACCATGTGTGCATGCGTGTACCTATGTGCATGGGTGTTTCCATAGAAATAAGCCATCTTCACCCTATGGCATTTAAACACCTCTACAGAGGGGCTCCCGGGGGGCACAGTCGGTTAAGCATCTGAATCTTGGTTTTCAGCCCAGGTCATGATCTCGGGGTCGTGAGATTGAGCCTCGTGTTTAGCTCTGCACTCAGCAAGAAGTCTGCTTAAGACTCTCCCTCCCTCTGTCTCTCCACAATCCCCCCATCCCCGCTCTCCCTCTCTCTCTAGCAAATACATAGTTAAACAAAATCATAAATAAAATTTAAAAAGCAGAAAGTTCTATGTAACATTCTATTATGTGAAGGAGTGATTTAAGAAACCATCCCTTTCCATCAGACATAGTCTCATTTCAACACATTTAAAGTTCTTGATGTATTCATCCCCCTTTTATTCTTAAAGTCTCCCTATGGAATTGTTATTAGTCATGTGGATGGTCATAGCTAATATTCAACATAAGGATTGGCGAAAGTTTTCTGTGAAAGGCCAGAAGGCAAACATTTTTGGCCTCACAGGCCATAAGGACTCTGTCCCCAACCACTCAGTTGCGCCAATGCCATGTGAAATTGGCCATAGACAGAACATAAACAAGTGGGTGTGGCTATATTCCAGGAAAGTGTTATTTACAAAAACCGGCGGCAGTAGGATTTGGCCTGTGAGCCACGGTTTGTTGATCCCAGGATCCCGAATGCCAGGCACTGTTCTGAGAGCGTCGCCTGGATGATCCGATTTTAGTCTCCCAATGACTCTGACGGGGTGAATGTGAGTATCATTCCCATTTTGCCGATGGGAAGACTGTCCCAGGTTACAAAGCAGGTATGTGGCTGGGTCAGAGCTCACTTCCCTTCTCCCAACCCCTGAGTTCTGCCTGTTACATTTTCATTCTGCTCTCTACCTCTTGAATCCGTTCTCCAAATTGGATCCCTGTTCTTCAGCTCCCTGGGATGAGCCGTTCACGTGCCTGGTTTACAAGAACGGCAGCAGGGGCGGGCAAGCCCGCCGGTGCTTAGCTGGTAGGACAGTCGCCTGCAGGTTTTTGAGGAGCCTCTGGGAGCAGGGCTGGGAAATCATAAGCCCCCGTGTCTCTGTTTTCAGCCTTTCTCTTATCCATGCTAGCAACAAATTCCAAGTATGAGCCTGCCACAGACCCAATCCTGTCAACATTTTGTGCTTTTCTGCGAAGCTCTGGTCTCAAAGATCAAAGTGAGAGGCACATCCCCTGGGGATCCAGCAGAGGCCTTCCAAAAAAATTCATTCACTTTCAGTAGGAACGTGCAGCAACCCCAATGCACAGTCTACTCCATCAACAGCCTCTAAGCACTTGGCAGTGGGGAGCAGGAGAAAGCCCTCCACCCCCCAATGCCTTTTTAATTTATTGCCCAAAGAGGCAGGGTTAGAACATCGAAGCAGATTTCTTGCATGAAGCCCATCCGAGGGTTTCGAAGTTCCGAGGAGGGTCAGGCAGCAGCCTTGGCTTACAGGACATTTTCCAAAATGCAAGGCCTGATGTGTTTTTTCTCATGAAAAGAAAAGAGGCACTACGGGATGGTGGCCTCTCGCAAGGCAGCTTGTATGACTGAGATATCAGGAAGGGAACCCAAAGCATAGATGTCACAATTAAATCCTGTCCAGATGAGGAAACTAGTCAGGGAATGGCAGGTCTAATCTTTAGTCTTGTAACTACTCAATTAGATGGTTTCTTAAGAGTCAGGCACAGATCTTCGGGCCAACCATCAATGCAGAACTTCCTTGTTGGTTGGTGCCTCTCTTTCTTAAGTTTCTATGTCGGTGAACTTTTTTAACTTCGCTTTGTGTTAGTATCAAAATATGGATGTAAATCATGCACAGACCTAGAAGCTGATAGGAATTCTTAAACAGTGAGAACCCAAGATGTTCTCAACTTGACTGTGATGTTTTGCAAGCAGAAGAGGAAAGCACAAAATAAAAAGAATGTTTCAGGTCCATTGAGTTTGAGAAATGCAGCGTTGTTTTTGCCCTCCCTGAAACTTATAAAGCACATTAGCATAATAAAGGCTCTGAGCAGTCCTGCAGGAAAAGGCAATTGTTGCATTTTGGTTGCAGGTGGTAAATATTAGCATCCACCCCAAAACCAGCTCAGTGGAATACACTTTAGGAAATCTCATTTTACAGCTGAACTCTCTGAACTGTAAAAAGAGTCAGCCATCATCAGGATGGGTTTGGTCATCTCTGAAGTAAGGAGACATGTCCTCACTAGATAATCTAGTTTCCAGTCCTGGTTGGCCTCGTCTGTGTCTGGTGGTTCTCGTTCACAGGAAGGCTGGCAAGGTCTTAGAGAAGCACGGTAGTCATGGAATGGGACCAGAACAACTGGGTCTAGGAAGTGTTGCTCCAGGGTCATGACCAAGTTAAGCTATAACATCATTTACACGGAATCATGTGTTTGGCCAGGTTTTTCCCCCTTTCAACTTCAACTATCTAGAACCAAGCCAGAAACACAGAAGTGAGTCAGAGTCATATCAATTAAGGGTGTTGCAGTTTCTTCCCAGACTGTAGAGGAGGAGAACCGATGACCTTCCTTTGCCTTGTTTGCTGTTGGGTTTCAGTGCCTGGCACAAAAGAGATCCTGAACAAGTATTTGTTGAAGGAAAAGATATTCTCAGGATCAGTGTTCCTATTGAGCAGAAGAAACTTGGTAATTGAGAGAAGGAAGACAGCAAACATCAAGAAAAAGGCACTGGGATTCAATGTACTACCGTTTGGGGCTGGTGGGTTCCATTGTCCCCCACCGTCAGTCACTCTGGGTGGTAGCTGTCCTTTTCCCTCTGAGCCCTAAACTCCAGCAGCATGTTGAGGTCTTGCATTCAGGAAGCCTCTCTGCTCTCTAACCACGTTCCATTACACTCATCCCCCTCTGCTAACCTCATACAGCTAGGGACATGAAGAAAAACATGTATCTTTCCCTGCCCAGAGAAGACAGTCTCCCTAAGTCTGAGACCTCCTGATCTCCATCATCTAGCAACCAAAACTATCTCAACTGCTCCTTTCATAGGTTACTACATACCTACAAGAGGCCATAAAAATCATTCATCTTAATTTAGATAAGAGTGAGCCAAAGTTGGGGCGCCTGGGTGACACAGTGGGTTAAGCCGCTGCCTTCGGCTCAGGTCATGATCTCATGATCGAGTCCCGCATCAGGCTCTCTGCTCAGCAGGGAGCCTGCTTCCCCCTCTCTCTCTCTCTGCCTGCCTGTCTGTCTACTTGTGATTTCTCTCTGTCAAATAAATAAATAAAATCTTAAAAAAAAAAAAAGAGTGAGCCAAAGTGGATGATGGCGTGATAGCGTTCCCAGAGGACTTCTGGAACCCTGTCCTTGAATAGTAATCTCTTTCTGGAGAGCTCCTTGGAAAGATTCAACTGGTAAGTGTGATTAAAGTTCCTACTACGTGCTTATCACTGAACAGGAATTCTGAAGGGTAATCAGTGCTGGATATGGTCCCAACCTGCAGGAAGCTCCCTCTTGGCCAAAAAGCAGGAACTGGTTGGTTGTTGAGGAGTGAGTACAAGATAGCTAATCAGACACTCAGCTAGACAGATGCAACAGGCATGCCTCATTCAAGCAGAAACATACATTGTATTTTGCAAAATTTCCAACTCCCTGGGAAATCAAAGATGCCCAAGTGAAAACAACTATGGAATTAACAATTCTTTTTTTTTAGTTAATTTTTTTAATTTTTTAATTTTTTATAAACATATAATATATTTTTATCACCTGGGGTACAGGTATGTGAATCACCAGGTTTACACACTTCACAGCACTCACCATAGCACATACCCTCCCCAATGTCCATAACCTCACCCCCCTTCTCCTAAACCCCCTCCCCCAGCAACCCTCAGTTTTTTTGTGAGATTAAGAGTCACTTATGGTTTCTCTCCTCCCCAATCCCATCTTGTTTCATTTATTCTTCTCCTACCCACTTAACCCCCCCTGTTGCATCTCCACTTCCTCATATCAGGGAGATCATATGATAGTTATCTTTCTCCACTTGACTTATTTCTCTAAGCACGATACCCTCTAGTTCCATCCACGTCGTCACAAATGGCAAGATTTCATTTCTTTTGATGGCTGCATAGTATTCCATTGTGTATATATACCACATCTTCTTGATAGTATCAAGTCATCGTGGTTTTGTGGAGAACTTAAAACTTGTTCTCTGTTGGTCTCCTATAAAGTAGTACAACCTATCTGGAAAGCAACCATAAAGGATTTCAGAAGTCTACAAGCAAGTGTTAACACATTATTGGTAGCGTGGATACAAATGGAGTTCATTGTCATCTTTACACTTTTCCCTGCATATGCCAAATTTTACCCATTGAACTGTGAATTTCTTTTACAATCCAGAGAAAAATTGATAAATAGATAGGTGCTTATAATCATTCAACTCAGAACCCATTCTAAGGAAAAAAAAATACAAAGTATGAAAGCAACTTTATGCATAAAAATATGCATCTCTGGGCCACTCACATGATCAAAAAATTTAAAACCCTTTGTATACTCATGCATGGAATATTATTTCCTTTAAAAAGACTAGGTCGGGGTGCCTGGGTGGCTCAGTGGGTTAAAGCCTCTGCTTTTGGCTCAGGTCATGATCCCAGCGTCCTGGGATTGAGCCCCACATTGGGCTCTCTGCTCAGTGGGGAGCCTGCTTCCTCCTCTCTTTCTGCTGCTTCTCTGCCTACTTGTGATCTCTGTCTGTCAAATAAATAAATAAAATCTTTTTTAAAAAATAAATTAAAAATAAAAGGACTATGTCAGGGGCTCCTGGGTGGTTCAGTGGGTTATGATCCCAGGGTTCTGGGATCAGGCCCTGTGTCAGGCTTTCTGCTTGGCGGGGAGCCTGCTTCCCCCTCTCTCTCTACCTGCCTCTCTGCCTACTGGTGCTCTCCCTCTTTCTGTCAAATAAATAAATAAATATGTTTTAAAAATCTTTAAAAGAAAAAAAAGATGATGTCAGAATTTTTAATGACGTAGAAAATATCTATGATATAGTTTTAAGCCAAAAATCGTGGTACAGAATGGTGTATTTTTTTTTCTCAATTATATAAAGAAAATACATGTCTACAAGAAGAGAAAAAAAGCGATATGGAATATTGAGATTATCTCTAAATAGTTGAATTATGGTTTCTTTCATGATTTTAGATTTTTCTAAGTAAGCATAAATTTAAAAGGAAAATAAAAACCTTTAACTTTTCAATTTACAACCGGCGGTTTTGTCTAACTGGGAGGGGGAAACTCTATCTGTATACGAGATAAAATGATTCATGCTATAGCATTATTGGGTCACCAAGATTAGATTGTGGTTGGCCAAAAAGAGGGAGGTTGGGAGCTAGGGAATCTTTAAAGGTAAGCTCAGAGTTTTTTTCTAGATTCATAGAGGACAGGATTGCCGGGTTTAACAAATGAAAATGAAACAGACCTCCTGTTAAATTCGAATTTTAGATCAATGAATTTTTCTTTTTTGGGTATAAGAATGTCTCATACAATATTTGGGATATACCCACACTAAGAAAAATGGTATTTATTTAAAATTCAACCTTGACAGTGCGTCCTATTTCTGACCTGGTGACTTTGTGGGTGGGTGCGTTGCCAACTATTCCAGGAGAACAGCATCCCGGGCCAGCACACAGCATTTCAGATGGGGGTCCGGAGTGATTTTTGATTCCTTCCTCTTTCTTACATCCCAAAAGTGGTTATGGACTGGGTTTAATGGGTCAATTACTACCTGGGAAAGCAGGGTTCCTTTGCTGATTAGAGATCTTAACCTCTTGTCCCTAAATTCAGTCAACAAACATTGTGAGCACCTGCTCCGAGCTTGGCACAGTGATGGGAGCTGGGGTGGGAGCACAGGAGTGACAAATAGGGCAGTGGGCGTGTGTACATGCATTTGACCACTTCTCGGTCTAGTCAACATTTCTGTACCCGTTTGTGCCTCCACCCCCCCACAGAGGGGGCTCCCACTGTCCTGTTCTTGCCCATCCATTCAGAAAGGACAAGGATGGTACCGGGGAATGCATTTCTCCCCAGACCACTCACATGCATCCCCTCCATGTTCACTGCCATGAACACATCCCCCGTGCCTATAACCTTGCAATGCCTTCCCATCTCTTCTCCAACCTCTGCCAGTACCTCTTCACCTAAGTCATATGTCTCTGCTCTCAATTCCCAAGTCATATACATCCAAGCGCATCAAATGTTACCAGCAACATCTATGCCATTTCGCAAGCATCATCCCACTGGATGCTTTCTTTGTACAATTTCAAATCTTTACAGAAACCACGTCCCATTTTACAGATGGGACAGTTGAGCCACAGGGATGTAAAGTATCTGGTTGCCCAGGTGAACGGAGATGGTATATTGCAAACCTCAAATGATGCTTAGTAGATAGCCAGTACTCCACAATAGGTCATCTACTTTTTTAAAGAGGCAGGCGCCTAGAGATGAAAATGTGGAACAACCCATAATAATAACAGGAATACCCCAATGTATCGAGGCAAATTATTTTACATATACTATTATACAGATTCCGCTCTAATCCTGAGGAGTGCTGTCTTCTGATTTTAGAAATAAGGAGATGAAAGCAGGCAGCTGCTCAGGGCTGGAGCCCACATTTGATGGGCCTGGTGCAAGAATAAGGATTAGGACCCTGAACTTGAGCTTGGGCATAACACTGGAAGGGGGTGTGGAAGATATCCTGGCCAAAGTTATGAGCATCTCAGCTCTATATCCTGTGCGTCCCACATGCCATATTTTCTCCTGGACGACACCAGCGACCAGGGCTCCTGGGGTTATGAGGTCTGAGACCACAGGGTCCAGATTCTAAGCAACGCTTCTAGCCCAGCGGAGGAGGGGGCGACCTAGCGTGGTTGTCGCAGGGCTCCCGAACAAGGACAAGTTCCCAGCTAGCCCAGGACCCATCTACAAAGTGAAGCGGATTAGCGGTTCGCTTTCCATCAGGCTGACTTACGAGCTCAGCGACTTGTGGGACGTTTACATGAACCAGAAGATGTGTTATCTGATGAAAATTGCTTAATTTAATATCCTCGCCTGACAGGCAAAGAAGCGTGTCTCTCTGGGAGAATCTGCCGGGGCGGACAATTTTTTAAAATTCCCTGGACATGTTTAAGAAAAACCACCACGATCCTCTCCTAACGCATCACGGAACAAAAATACAGTTCTTGGGGCCAGCGGGCGATCTGCCATCGGACTGTGGACCGCGGGAGGCCTCCGAGTATCCACTTTCACAGCGAGACCCAAAGACGGCCACGCTCAGCCTCTACCTGGCATGCGGATTGGTCCGGCTTGGGGAGGTTAGAGAGGAAGGGACTCGAGCACGGTTCTTGGGGGCTAGAGGCATGCCTGTGGATGAATTATGATTCCGCACAGAGTTAAAGCCTTTTTAAAGATAGAAAAATAGAGGCCACCATCAGGGTACTCTGTTTCCGTAGCTTTTTATTCATTAATTCAACGCAAAACTACTGAAGACTTAATATATCGTTCTCAAAGTCGGCAGGCATCAGAGTCACCCAGAAGGTTTGTAAATCCTGGCTTTCGGGGCTCCACCTCCAGAGTTTCAGACTCAGTAGGTTTGGGACAGGGACCAAGAATTTGCGTTTCTAGCAAGTTCCCAAGTGTCGCTGTTGCTGGTGGGGCAACTGGGCCAGGTACACGGTGAACCACATCACCTCGGATGCCCCTGCCCAGAATTTCGATACAAGACGGCTCCAAGCCCCCGTTCTGGGCCTTCCAGGAATCAAAGCCCCCTTTCCGGGCCTCAGAGAAAGTTCTGCTCCAGATGTCAGCAACTTGCCGACGACTTATGATCTCACTGTCATCCCCCGCCTTGAATGTCAGAGTTTGTTTAAATCATTCTGTTGGGCGATCGCTACCCTGCCCCTTTTCCACACTGCCCGCCCGGTTGTGAATACGGCCCTTATCCATCCTTCAAATCAAGCCCCTGATAAAAGCAAAAACTGTCTCATAAGATTTCTGGCTACGTCAAAGCTTCTGCTTAAGATGAAAAGATACCAGGGGTGGGTGGTGTGTGGGGGGTTTGGGGAACTGTCACAAAAATTTCTTTCCAAATTCCAATTAATAGTAAATATCCCTGCTGCCCACAGCCTCTGGCCACCCTGCGCAGGGGGCTCAACCCCTGGTCTTTCACTGTGTGTGGCAGCCTGTCCTCATGGCCGGTCCCCAGCTCCTAGATCTCTATGTCCCCTTCCCCTTCCGTCCCTTCTCCTCATCCTTACCCCACCCCACCTCTACACTCTACCTCGTAGAGCTCCAAATTCTTCATGATCTGTTTTATAGAAGGATTCTGTGTTCTCCATGTCTACTCCCAAACTTAGCTCTTGGCCCATGTCTGCCCATCCAAGCCTGTGAAAGGTAAAGGCCTTTCCTTTAGCAGGAAAACAGAGCCACATAAACGCTACCCCCAGCTCCCCACCTCAGGCGCTTAGAGATGAACAGGTCTGTGCCAGGTCAGCCCTGTTAGTCTAACAGAGAGATGATGTATCACACTAGTACACTGTTAGGGTGTATGTGCAAGCACTATAATCCACATAAGTATCACGGGCTCTGAGAAGAAGGCCAGGGCACAGGAGGAACAGCTCTAGCTGTAGAAGCCATGGAAAGCTCCCTAGAGGGGGCCACACTGAAGCGGTTACATAGAGTCTGCCACTTGTATTAAGGGGAAGGGTAATCCAGGAAGAGAGCACGGTGGAAAGAGAAAGACACAAGCATCTAACAGCTCTTTTAAGGAAACCCTCATACTCCAGTTTCCACCGCCACGTTCCTCACCTTCTGATGGGTGATAAGAACCAGTGGTAGGTCTTCTGCAGCTTGTCCCATAAATAGGGTCCTGAAGGTGTGAGTGCTTAGCAGGCAGTGCTATTCTCCGCTTTGAGGTTTTGGCTCAAGTTCCAAGAAAGCAAAGGCTTTATTTATAATCTTATTATGCTAGTAAGCAATTATGGATAGCCTACTATTTAAGAAACTGTGAGTGCTGAGCATGTAGGGAACAAATATTTGAGACTTAACACCTACCATAGGGGCCTGAAAATTAACTAAGAGGGCAGCGTGTCTCCAGTCTTTATAGCCAGTGAGTGCTGTAGGATGCTATGCGATCTTTCCTCAAACAATGCTATACCATGTGTCTGTCATCTGTGTCATGGAGACAGACTGTGTTTAGAGATGGAAAAAGGAGGAAGATGATAAAATGTTTGTGTATTTCTCAGGGCTCTTTCAGTTAACATAATAGAACAACTCCCCTCCAAATATTGTCTCAAGAGGAACTCAGGCATGGATGAATCAAGGTGATCATCTAATACTTGAATAGTAGTCATGTAGACACTCTCTTTGTTTTCTAGCATTTGTTTTTCTCTGTTTTCATTTCATGCTCAATGGGGCTTATTCCTCTGATCACTCCAAAATGTTAACATTTACCTCTTAGAACCATCAGCAGAAAGGAGATTTTCTCTTTCCCCGGTAGCTCCCTCAAAAGCCCCCTAACACTCACAGGCATCTGATTGGTCTTGCTTGGATTATGTGCCCACCTCTCCTAAACCAATCTCCGTAGCCAGGAGAATGCAGGCTCTCATTAGCCTTGTCTAGAATACCACCAGCTCATCCTACAACAGTGGTTGCTGCTGATCCGAGCAACCAGGACTGAAAGGCAGGTAGGGTGTGAGCAGGGAGGCGGCTCACACAGGAAAGGACATCAGACAGGCAAAACCAACAGACATCCACCTGAATGTGTAACATACGAGTTTTTAAAACCTAGCTCTCCTGAGTTCTATAGAGAATTATAACTCAATCACTCCCTACCAGGGTCCCTGCAAGGCAGAATAGGGTAGGGGTTAGGGAGGGGACCACTGATCTGACTCTAGAGTTCGGCCCCAGCTGCCTTACTTAGCATCTGAACAACCTGGAATAAATAGGCACAAGAAGAGTATCAGCTCCTGAGGTTTCGTAAGGATTAAATGAGCAACTATAAGAACTTAGAAGCGCACCCGCCCTGTTTTAAGTTTGGCTCACTGTGGTTATTAAAACTTGTACAATTTTATGTACCCTGATTAAAGGATTTATCTCTTTTACCAGATTTTCCAAGGGATTTGTGATGGAAAAACAAAAAAACAAAAAACCCTGCTTTTTGGAGACAATGGTCCCCTCATTCAGACCTACCCCGATCCCCTGGATAAGGAGCTGTTTGCCTACCATGGTTCACAGAAACGCCTCATTTCTCCTACGGTTTTGTAGGCTGGTAAAACCTCGAGGCTTAGTGGCCAGGCGGCCTGACAGCACAGATCCCCAGCTTTTACTCAAGCCTTTAGGCGTGTCTCGGGACTGTCTGGGCACCCGCTTCCCTGCGGTCTTCTTAGGTTCGGTCAGCACGCGAGACTGGTGTGGCAGACGGATCTTCAGCTCCAGGGCTGAAGCAAGAGCCTGGCTCCAGGCCTTTGAGGAAAGAGCCCGGCTGGGCATCCATCACCTTGTCAGATTCCTGGGAGCGGGAAGCACCAGGGCCTACTTTGTGGTAGCCCACATTCGAGATCAGACTGTGCAGGCACACAGCGAAACAGGTCTTCAATTTCAATTAGACACCACGTCCAGATAACCCGGGATAAGGGAGGGAGAAGCAGGCACTCTTAGGTGGGGGGTGGGGTAATGAAACCATCGGGTGTCTGAAACCGCCCCCATTCTGCTCTTTGCTCTTCCATCCTGCCTCCCCCGCTCCTCTGACTTCCTCCCCCCTGCCCCACCCCCGCCACCAGAGACCCGCCCCCTCCCACTGCATGGTGGAGGAGAAGCCGGGGGAGGGAGAGCCTTGGAAGCAAGAGACCACTGGATGGATGGAAGGTCCAGGGCAAGAAAACCCAGGGCAATCTCTATGCAAGCCGGCCCCATGCCGTCTGTTTCCAACACGGCACTTTTCCAACAATTACCAAAAACACCCCGGTCTCTTTGGCCTGTGCACTAGAGTGGATTACTGCATCCAATTCTTCCCTCTCTCCCAGAATTCAATCCATACGGCGATGCCCATTGTCCTGTGATTTTGCAGGTCTCCACTATCTGTGCAGGGTCTAGAGCCGAGCCTGGAACATAGTAGGGACACAGGAAACCTTTGCTGGTTGAATGCAAGGCAGAGACCCAAGTGCCCCTAAATGAGAAAATAGCATTCCTTATGTAGAGCTGCACGGCTAGTAAACAGAGACAAATCCAGGTCTGTCCGACTTCAAGGGCTAGGATCGTCCAAATATGCTGCACCACCTCTTCTTTCAGTGTAGACATGTTATTAGGATCCTGTTGCTCAAGCCGGGAGCCCACCAAGTGAGGGCTGGTGCAGGCGCTGTTGCCTGGAATGCTGCAATTCTTTTAGAATTTCTATGTGTTTCTGTATATGTTTTACGATATGCAAAGCTTATCGCTACAGTGGGGTATGTAAGACACCAGTGCACGCTCGAAGATGCCCCTTAAGGATAAGGAACATGATCCCCCCAAAAGTCTAGTGATTCACCAATAATAGAACAGATAAACTGTGATAGAGTCCTATCAGGGAACAGTATGAAAACGAATGAATGGGGCCGCACTCAACAACACAGACGCGACATGGCTGAATGTGTCGTGGTTGAATGTCAAACGCAAAGTCACATAACAAGGCCAGACACCATCGAGAGTGCACTTTTCGATCCCAGGTATGTAAAGCACAAAAACTGGCCAAATTAAAGTTTTGATGTTAGAAGTCCAGATAATGGTTACGCCTGGGTAGGAGGCTGGTGGGAGATTGGGGAGGGCCCTGCTGGCGGTGGGGGGAGGGCATTTCAGAGGCTGGTAAAGTTTATTTCTTCATCTTGATGGTAAATACGGGTGTCCACCTCGTGGGAGTTCATGGAGCTGTACATTTGGGCCATGTGAGCTTGTCTTCATGTGAGTGCGTTTCACACATCAATGGGGTGGACCGAGTGGGTGCAAGACGGCCACCCACTCTTAGCTTTTCCTCTCCCCTTGGATCTGGGCTTGCCTTTGTGTCAGTTTGCATCTCTCTCTCTTTAATATTTTTATTTTTTTACTTGGCAGAGAGAGAGCACAAGCAGGAGGAGCCACAGGCAGAGGGAGAAGCAGGCTCGCCGCTGAGCAGAGAGTCGGACACGAGGCTCGATCCCGGGACCCAGGGATCATGACCTGAGCCAATGGCAGATGCTTCACCAGCTGAGCCACCCAGGTGTCCCAGAGTTAAGATCTCTCGAGAAACAGATGGTGAGATGAAGAGGTTCATTGTGGGGAGGGGATAAGAAAACCTTCCTGGGGGTGCCTGGGTGGCTCAATGTGTTAAAGCCTCTGCCTTCTGCTCAGGTCATGATCCCAGAGTCCTGGGATCGAGCCCCGCATTGGGCTCTCTGCTCAGCAGGGAGCCTGCTTCCTCTTCTCTCTCTGCCTGCTTCTCTGCCTACTTGTGATCTCTCTGTCAAATAAATAAATAAAATCTTAAAAAAAAAAGAAAGAAAGAAAGAAAGAAAACCTTCCTGGAAGATGAAGGGAAAGGAAGCAGAGCTGGGTAGGGACAGCACCATGTGGATCTGACAGTCTTGGGCCACTCCATGTGGCACTCCAGAGCCAAGATGGCTCACTAGCGGGGTCTGGCACTGGGGAGAAGTGGCCAGGCCCCAGAGCGCCCGGACCTCCATGTAGGAAGTCTGGCTACCCCAAGACTGTCACGCTGAGAGGAAGCCCAGGTGTGGAAGGGCCCATGGAGAGAGAGAGAGGGATGCCACGGTGCCCAGTGTTCCAGAATTCCCAACCCCGCCACGTGGGGGGGAGAAGCCATCTTGGGTTTCCCAGTTCCAACAGATGCCACGTGGAGAGGAGAAACAAAGCACGGAGCTGACAGCAAGAACCCAGGCCCCAGACATACGGCTCCAGGCAAGCCCTCCCAGCCATTCTCGCTCCGCGAGGTGTCAGCCATTAGGGAGCACGAGTGAGCCATCCTTAATCTGCCAGGACTCCCCGACTGACCTACACCATCATGGGAGTAAGACAATGGCTGGTTAACTCTACCAAAAGTGAGGTTAGTTTTTTAGGCAAAAACAGATAACTAGAACCATTTATTTAAAGAGAGAGAGAGAAAAAAAGGCAAGAGTGGAGCCATTGCTAGCCCAAGCCACGTGGGCAGCTAATTGGAGGGAGGGATAGCATTCTCATTAGCTAATCTGAACCTCTCTCGCATAAGGTTCAGAAAAAATGCTCACGATTATGAACCAGAGCCTAGCGCGTTGGTGGTGCTGCTTACCAGCTGTGTGGCCTGGGGCATGTGGCTTCACTTTGCTGGGCTTCGGAGAACTCATTAGAGAAATGGAAAAAATGGGTAGGCTTGAAGGAGACCGGGCATCTGTGGCGCTTGGCATGTCGTCTGGCACATAGGAAAAGCTTGGCAAACACGGATTATCATCCCCACAGCCGTCATGTTTCCAGCTCCCCCGTCGGACGAAAGGAACTCGTAATTCCCGTTCGTTCTGCTCACCCGTCAGAATGGAAGAGATCAGATAGGGTGCGGAGGGCTTCCAAGCACACACACAGCTAGCCACCGGAGAGCACGTGCTTCCAGCTCAGAATGCCAGACTCCCACCCGCTCCCGGGCCCCAAAGATGCTGTCGGATGGAGAAGAGAAGTTCGTGCTGCCCTCCAGGCTTCAGAGAAGCAACAGGCGAATTAGGGAAGATCAGGAATTGGGGGCAGGATCTTCGAAGCAGGTACATTTTCCAGACTGAGCCCAAGAGTCGTGGCTGATGGGAAGCTGTGCCTCAGCCTTCCCCAGCCCTAGCTCTCACAGGGACCTGTGTGCATGCCCGATCTGGAGCTGGTGTGCATAGATAGGAGCTGAGTGTCTATCAGAGACAACCCTGCACGCCACAGCCGCAGAACCCGGGCTGGAAGGCCTCCAGGCACAAGCTTCTCTGGCCAGATCACCCTTTATTTAATGCTGAACAAACCCCTCAAATGTGGCTTGTGGTGGGAACCACTGGTCTGGATCTTTGACTGTTGCGATAGGCGCGGGGGAAGAGAAACAAGAGAAGACTAGCCAGAGAGGTGGCTGTGGGCGCTAGGCTTCCAACTTACCCTCCCATCCAAGTACTAACCAGGCCTGACCCTGCTTAGCTTCCGAGATCAGACAAGATCGGGCGCGTTCAGGACGATATGGCCATAGAGTCAGCTCTATCCTTCCAAATCGCGTTCTTGATCCTTCCTGCCACTCCCTGCTCTCACTGGCTCAGAGAGGTTAAACACTGAGCTCGGTTAGTATTTGTTTTGTCTCGTTGTTCTGGCCTCGAGAAGGTAGGTGCCTTAGTTTATCCTTGAAGCGAGAGGAAAACACAGTTCCAACCTCCAATTGTGGAGAAGAATAATAACAAGAACAACAACAACAACAATAATAATAATAGCAACATTAATATTAATAATTAATTATAGTATTAATTTTTATAATAATTATAATAAAATAATTAATAATAGCAGTTAATGACGTCAGCGCCAGGCACTTCACACCTATTGTCTCCCGTAAGCCTTCCTATAGCCCTGAGACAGAGGCACTACAATGAGTCCCATTTTACAGATGAAGAAACTGAGTTTCAGAGAGGGGAAGTGGTTTGCCCGCAGCAGCACAGCACGTGTGATCCGAATCAGGTCTCAGACCCCCAAGTCGCAAGGTAAATATTCTATGGTGGTTGGACATGTCTAGCTAGGCTCCGGGCCACATGCCATGACAAAGAGTCTTTCTCACTATGGAGTATGAGAGACTGATGAGTATAGGTAGACAGAAAAGGGTTGGTATTTGTACCACATGCCCATGGTTTATGATGAGAGTGGAGCAGAAAATTTGAAACTGGGACGACCCCCAGATGTAGGTTATATAGCAACTGGTGGGTTCTTTGCAAATGTGGCTGCCTCTAGCCAGTCCTCTGCAATGGGAAGGTAGAGCCTGTTCTCCAGACCTTGAATGTGAGCTGGCCGTGTGACTTGCTTTAACCAATAGAACATAGTAGAAGCAGTTCTATGCCTGTTCTGAGCCAAGGCCCCATGATGCCTTGAGCTTCTTCTCTTCCACTGAGAATCTCCCAGCCACTGTGGGAACAACCCTGGGGCTAACTGGCTGGGGACAGGCTACATGGGGTGTAGAGAAGCCTGCGGGAGACATTCTAGCCCAGCCGGCTCTAACCTGTAGCTCACAGTGGCAGCATGAGTGAGCCTGGTGAGACCCGAAAAACCACACAGCGGAGCCTGCCACCATTTCCCGTCTTGCAGAATCACGAGCTCTACAAACCACAGTTTTCAACCTCAAAGTCAGCAGATCCAGGAAATTTGTACAGACGCTCCTGTCCTGGGTCCCGAGGTCAAAGGATACCATGCTATCTCGTCACCATGGTGGGACTCAAATGGGCGAGAGCTGTGGGATCGGATTTATGAACATATTCACACAAAGTAGCAAGAAAGGCTGTCACTTATGGAAGTGAGATGCTAAGTCATCTAATCATCTCACCACCTCTTTGTGGTTCATACGTATGACTGACCCCATTTTACAAGTGAGAAACTGAGGAACAGAGAGGCTAAATAACTTGTCCAGGGCCACATAGTAAATAAGTCTGTCCAGCTGGGAGTCAAACTCAAGCCATGTGGCTCTAGAGTTTGTGCTTTTAAAAGCCAAAGTTTGCTGCTGTGTTGCTCTGAGTAAGCCTGCTACTTGCTCCAACTTATTCCAGGGCACATCATGAACTTGGCAAAGGAGTTAATTTCTTGGACCCTCAATTTCCCCATCTGTACAGTGGGGATAATAATAGTATCTCCCTTCTGGGGTTGTTGGGAGATGAAATGAGATATTGCACACATCCAGCAGTGTTCAATAAACACCAGCTATAATAACGGTGATTTGCTTTATATGTATCCAAGTGTTTCATTATAGAAATATTTTTTGGCAATAATAAATTGCTAATTTTTTTAAAGATTTTATTTATTTGACAGACCGAGATCACAAACAGGCAGAGAGGCAGGCAGAGAAGGTGGAGGGCAGGGAGCAGACTCCCTGCTGAACAGAAAGCCTGATGTGGGGCTCGATCCCAGACCTTGAGATCATGCCCTGAGCCGAAGGCAGAGGCTTAACCCACTGAGCCACGAGTCGCCCCCTGCTAATTATTTTATAAGTGGGTACACTCTAGTTATTAGTCATGCTGTTACTTGGAGTCATGTATGATTGTCCTGCAACTTTCACCACTCTCAGTGTTGACTCTGTCCCCATCACCGGCTTCTCTTCAGATGTTCTGAAAATCCACTAAGTCCTCCAAGTACGCTGACATCCTTCAACATCTTAAGGAAACAAAAAGGCACAACCTAGCAGGACCTCAGCCTGACTTCTCCGAAACCCACAAGCCTGAGTTCCTTTAGGTGTCCCCGAAGTTCTTGAGTTCTGGGGAATCTGGCTGCCCAGAAACTGTCTTTGGAAGCCTTAATTGGCCAAGGATCGGTCTGCTGTGTTCTCAGATGTTGGGAATTGAGGGCAAACAACCTCAACAGCTCCCATTTCTAGCCTTTGGCCATGAGGCTAATGGGGAACTCGTGGGATTCCCATCTGGGTTCTGTGATGACTGTTTGACCAGCCCGAGTGCCGTCACTGGCGTCACAGATAGCGACACGAGGAGGTGCTGTAAGCATTCTTGATGGGCAGACAGGACTTGGACAGTGAGACACACATATCCCTCCTGGGCTGAGGGACTCAGAGAGGGTGGCAGAGAGTCTGCTAAACCTATGGTTTTCCCACTCTGGGTGATGCTCTTTGGCCCCCCAGCAGGCTTAGTCGTCACAGATGGGCCTTCCAGATTCCTCTTCAAGAAAGGGCTTGCTGATCCTCTACTGTGAGAGAGGTCAGCAGATGGCCCCCAGTGGCCAGCCCCTTCAGGTCTTTCTCAGTTGCAGAGAGACACCTGGCCCATGTCCTTCCAGGGGCCCACGATGGAGGTTTAAATGCCCAGCCAGTTTGGCCCCAGTGTGGGACAGCTGTGGGGCACTGTTCACTCCAGAACTCATCAAGCCAGATCTGCATTGAAGATCCTCTTTCCTTCTGTCCAATGCTGGCTTCACACCTTCTTTCATGGGTGTTGATCCTTCATAAATCCTTGCACCCCCAAACTCTGCCTCAGCATCTGCTTCCAGAGAACCCAACCTGAGACACAGACACGTAAGTTCTTCCAACCTCCAGCCTACCCCACTTCCACCTGTGCCAAGTCTTGCCAAAAGAGGAATCGACATTTCTCATGACATCAGCATGCACCCCCCCACCACCTGCTTATCTGGGAGGTTAATTCCACCATCCACATGCGGTGAAGGTGTTCTTGCCATGAGACTGTCCTCATTTCTTGGGTAATTTGGGCCAAGAGTAGAAATGCTAGCAGGTCCCTAGTAACCCCTCACCTTGAACTCCTATGTGGTATTATCTCTGCAGCATCCTCCAGCAAGATGAAATCATCCCTATCCTACAGAGGAAGAAACTGAGGCTCAGAGAAGTGAAATGAATGAATTTCCCTCAAGGATTCAAAGTCTAGTTTTCTACTTCCAAAGACTAAGCTGAGTAGTAGCATGTGTGCCCACACACATTTCTTCTGGAAGACCTGCTTACTAGATACTTCTTGGCTTAGAATCTTGGAGAAATGTTGGGGAGAAAGGCAGTGTGAGGGTTTAGTGCTGGAGCTAGATGGTCTGCATTCAAATCCTACCTCCTTGACACACAAGCTCTATGATTTTGGCCTGTGATATAACCTTTCTCTCCATCCTCTCATCTGTAGAATGGGGGTGATGGTAGTTCCTATGTCAACATATAGTTGTGAGGATTAGGAACTTTGTACATGTATGGTGCTCAAAACATAGAAAGCCTTCAGTAAATGTTAGATGCAATTATTAGACAATAATTCTTGGGGGCCAACAACTCCTGCAAATTCTTATGCCTAAAGAAGTTGCTGTGAATCTCAGTTTGTGCATATGTAAAGAGGGACTCCCTCACAGGATCCTTGTAAAGGCTAAGAAGTAGTACATGCAAGCAGTGCCTCTGTGGCTCAGTTGGTTAAGTTACTGCCTTTGGCTTAGGTCATGATCTCAGGGTCCCGGGACTGAGCCCTGTGTCAGGTTCGCAGCTCAGAGGGAAGCCTGCTTCTCTCTCTCCCTCTGCTCTTCCCCACCCCACTGTGCTCTTTCTCATGCTCTCTCTCTCTCTCTCTCAAATAAATAAAACCTTAAAGAAAGAAAGAAAGAGAAAGGAAGGAAGGAAGGGAGAGAAAAAGAAAGAAATAGTATGTGCAAAGGGTCTTGGGCAAAACAGTTGCTCCGTGAAGAGTAGTGAGTATAACAATGGGAATGTTTGGTCCTCGGTAGTCCTAGAAGGTACCAAGACTGAGCCTCAGCTTTGGTTCTTGGTTCTTGATTCCCACTGCTGGAGCAGAATTGTTCCTTTAGGAGTAATTTGGCTTTACAAATGAACAAAAATATGTTCATTTCATGTTTTGGGCAAAACGTTTACAACTCATCATGAAAATATTGATGGTCCAGTAATCATTCTGGCCCTTAGATCTGAGCAAGAGAGGACCTGAAACCAGCCACCGATCCTTTGAACTACCTTCCTTGTTCTAAGTTTCCTCTGATGCTTAGGACCGCACAGGGCTGGCTTTGCTCTCTGAACAGAGTGTTCTGAGTCTGGATGGAGCTACATGAGTCCTGGTCCCTATGACCTCCCCACTTTGTGGCTCTCTCTGACCCTCTGACCCATGTGTGAAACCAACCAGATGCCTTGAGAAGCTCCCAGACTCATACTCTGTGGTTGTCACAGAGCCCCATGGCCATCCCTAGTTCCAGAAGGGCATCTTGGGGTACAGATCACCCCCACAGGCCTGTGTGATATTTCTTTCATAGACTCAGGCCACCAAAACTGTCCAGACCTGCTGATTTCAGGTAACTCCAATTGTTTACATAGACAAGGCTCTGCAAAAAAATAATTGTCTGGGGCCTCATTCATCCTGGGTGAAGGCCTGCCTGTGGAATCAGAATCTGTGATTGTCAGTTTTGTATGTTCTTTTTTATATAAAGACACTTGTCTTTAATGATATTAATGGAGAAGAAAAATAAGTTTTTAAGGAATGCTGATTGCTTGAGAAATAATTGCAATACATAAAATAGACACAACAAAAGTGGGAGAAAGGAAATAGATTTGGGAAGTGAGATGTGTGGGGGCCTCTGATCTAGGACACCCCTTTTACTGTACAGATGGGGAAACTGAGCCCTGCATTATAGACCTTAATTGCCCAGAGTCACCCATGGTTATCTGGCCACATTCTATGCTTGTAGGAGGCTCGAGACTTGCTGACAAGCATGAGTAATTGATTGATAATAAAAGCAGTCACCCATGGCCCGAGACCGAGTTTACAACCTCGATGCTAATGGGCCCTGGAGAGGCAGAGGGTGCTGGCAACCACTTTCCCCCTCATCTCCCAGGACTAATAGCTTTATGGAGGTCATAAACTACTGAGTATTCCAATGATGAGAGTGACCTCCCTTGGCCACATGACCCACCCTATTTTGACTGACATGCAGGCCTGGCATTCCTTAGAGCGGCAAGAACCAGCTTCTCTCTGAGCCTATGGCCTGAACTATAAGACCCCAGCCCCTCTGGAAAGTTCCCAGATGTCCTGGAAAGTTGTAAGCCTCTGCTTGCCCATCCTGATTCTAGGCAGGAATATGTTCAGACCAGCAGCTTCTACGGCAAGTCCACCACATAGTCTAAAACTCAGTTCTCAGCTAATTGTCCCATCTCTATGCAGATGGCCTGGAAGACATAGGGAGCATTGTTAGTCTCTTCTAGTTCTGGGGCTAGGAGTCATCCACTCAATAATTCACTCAGCTCATTTTAGTAATGTGTTGGCCCAGCCTCCAGGATGGTTCCCAACGATTCCTGCTGTCTGGAGGGAATTAATGCCCTTAGTCCTGAATAGACTGACCTAGGCAACTGGGGAAATATTGCAGAGGTAACAGAGTGTGACTTGTGAGGGTAGGTCATAAAAGAGTCTCCAGCTTCCATCTTGCTGCCTCTATTTGGAGTCCAGCCACCATGTGAGCAGCCCTGTAGAAAATCCACATCACAAGAACTGAGGCCTCTTGCCAGTCATTTGATGGAAGGACCTTGGAAGTGGAGCCTCCTGCCCCAGCCAAGTCTTCGGATGAGACCACGGCCCTGACTCACGTTCTGGCTGTGATCTCGCGAGAGATCCTGAGCTGGACCCACCTAGCCAAACTACGCCCAGATTTCTGAACCACAGAAACTGAGATGATAAGTGTGTATCACTTTAGCCTGCCAAATTTGGGGATAATTTCTTACACTGCAATGAACTACAAACACGACAGATGTCCATTGTGTGCCAGGCCCTGAAATAGACACTAGTATGCAAAATGGACACAGCAGATTAAAGCCTCTGGCCTCCCAGAGCTTAGAGTCCAGAGGCTGATTTTATGAAGAGGGTGCAGTTAGCCTGGCAGGATCCAGACTGGATAAAAATTGGGATCAGATATCAGTGCAGTCACACCATGACCTTCTCTAGGAAGGAAAATTAAAGCAACAACTTTCACTTTGTTTTCTGTGTGGTTTGATTCCCCTGTCACAGGCACATACTGCTTTTCAAGTAATTTCTATTAGGATGTCTTCTCATAAATACTTCTCATTAGAATTTAACTACATACTCATTTTTTGAAAGTCGTCTTGGCAACGTTTATCAAAAAAAAAAAAATCTTTAAAAGACACATACCCTTTGGCTCAGAAATTCTACTTAAATTAATTTATTATGAAGAAATAGGCAGAGCCCTCTTGGCTCTCTGAGCAGCTCCATGGCGGTTGGCAGGAACCAGCGCCTTCATGAGAGGCAGCAAAAAGGGAGCCAAGAAGAAAGTGGTTGATCCATTTTCTAAGAAAGATTGATACAAACCTGCTAGGTTCAATATAAGAAATATTGGAAAAATACTAGTCACGAGAACTCAAGGAACTAAAATCACTTCTGATGGCTTCCAGGTCATGTTTTCAAAGTGAGCCTTGTGATCTGCAGAATGTTGAAGTTGCATTTAGAAAATTCAAGCTTATTCTGAGGCAGTTCAGGGCAAATACTGCCTAACTAATTTCCATGACATGAATCCTACATGTGACAAAATGTGCTCCATGGCCAACAAAATGGCGGACCATGACTAAAGCTCATGTTGACGTCAAGAATACCAATGGTTATTTGCTTCATCTATTTTGTTTTGGCTTTACTACAAAACGCAACATCAGATTTGGAAGCCCTCTTGCACTCAGCAGGTCCACCACATTCGGAAGAAGGTGATGGAAATCATGACAGGTGCAGACAATTGACTTGAAATTAGTGGCCAATAAATTAATTCCATATGGCATTGGAAGACATAGAAAAGGCTGGCCAGTCGA
The DNA here is from genome assembly GCF_022355385.1 of Mustela nigripes. Taxonomy (NCBI): domain Eukaryota; kingdom Metazoa; phylum Chordata; class Mammalia; order Carnivora; family Mustelidae; genus Mustela; species Mustela nigripes. The sequence goes on from NC_081564.1 coordinate 10,982,305, forward strand.
TTTATACACTCCATGATGTCTTTGCTGGGACAATAAAAATGCTGAAGGAACCCAAGTTTGAGTTGGGAAAGCTCATGGAGCTGCACGGCAAAGGGAGTCATTCTGGACAAACCACTGGGGATGAGACCAGTGCTACATTGAAGGAGCTGATGAAGATGAGCCACCAGTCCAAAAATCTGTTGAAAATTCAGACATCTCATGGTGACAGATAACAAATTTTATTTGTGATGTTTAAAAAGATATGCAGAAATGTATGGAAAGGGGGACATAAAAGGATGCCCACTGCATGGTTATTCAGGAGTGCAAAAAATTTAGAAATGGCCTAAATGTCAGCCATAGTAAGTTGGTTAAATTCCTATTTAATCACTGGCTATCCATCCATTGGAATCTTACATAACAATCAAAAATGATGATTTTGGTTTCCCCTAATTTTCCAGGAAATGTGTCCTGACATAAGGCTGAGTGAGCAAGAGGGGCCATACAATGGTATATATTGTATAACTCCATTTTAATAAAAAGCATATATATTTATGCATAAAATTATTGGAAGGCTCAGCCACAACATATTAATGATGTTATGTCTAGGTAAAGGGATTAACCATATACATATATTTTCTGTTTCTCTTGGCTTGGCTGCACTCTTTTTTTTTTTTTTTTTTAAAACATGGATTACATCAGGAATATAGAGAGCTCCAAATATATTTTTGTGAAGGTCTTTGAATACACATTCATTATTGCTCACCTTCACAGTTCTTAGCCTGTTTGTCTTTCACCAGCCTGCTGGGACTGACCAGTCCCCAAACACTTACTGGCCTCTCTTCTCTCCCCTTGACCGACTACTAGGGATTGGAGATACTCCTGGGTCCCAGAATCAAATAGAGAATACAGATCAAGTGTTCTCAAGTATACCCCTCAAGCTGCCCCCCTGCAGCATCCCCTCTACTCTCTGCAGGGAGACTCCACTCTCCAGAGAGCCCTTGGCCCATTCACCATCTCCAGCAAACAACTCCTATCTCTGGGCTCACTCAAGAGTGAACCAAGGACACTGATCTACTGCCCACCAAGGGCTGTGTAGAGAACAAGCCAATGGTGCTTCCCATTTGGGGTGGCTCTTGAAGGATTTGTAGCTCCAGCAGAAAAGCTTTTAAAGGAACATAAAGTGAGTTAATAGATCAGGAATTTATCCTCTTGAAATTAAAGGAGGTTGGAAGAAGAGGCTGTACCTTTAAACTTGGCCAAGGTCCACCTCACAGTAACAGGACTGTGACGGGCAGATTGGTGTTCTACTGCTGACCTCCAGCAAGAGATGTCCACCTGGACCTTTTCCACCTCTTGAGTTCACCAGCCTCACCCTGGCTCTGGCTGAGATGGTCTTCTCCCATGACTGGCATGACCCCCACCAGGATCTCAGTGGCCTGACCCACCCCTCCCCTTCAACGCTCCTCTGAACCAATCCATGCATCTACTTGCCAATAAGACATCCACAATAACACACTGTGTGTTTGGACTTGATTCTCTAGACAAGGAGGGCTTCATTTATTCCTTCAAGAGTACTGAATGCAGACGTGGGTTGCCCTGGACCAAGCACTGGGTATGGTGGAACCATGAACAAAGCTACCTGCTCCTAAAATTGTGGAGTTCACCTTTGAGGCAGGACAGAGATGCTAAGCCAATAGATAAGCAGGGAAGACAATTTCTGGTCATGATAAATGGGGAGAAATACACACATAAGTTGGTGAGTAATTGAGACTTTGATCCAAAGTCAGGGAAGGCAAACTTGTGCTGGTCCCATTCAACCTCACCAACTCAGAGTGTGTGCGGTGCTTTCTGGTGCCCTGGACCACCACACATCATGGGGATGTTCAGGGTCCCAGCCTCCATTCCATCATCTTCCATATTACAAGTATCTGAGGCGATGAGAGGGGAGATTGTTCAGAGGGGAAGGTCACCCTGGGACCCAGCAGAGTCTCAGGGCCCTGCAGATTGGATGTTCAACACATCCATGTTGGCTGCTGTTGAAAGGAGGTCCCAGCTGGACCCCACTGGGAAGGATGGCCACTGTGGTCTCCAGCACTCACTAGAGCAGGACTGGACAATTTCATGCTGCTCAGAGCCCACTTAGTTTGTGGATGCACCTTCAGGAAGAGGCTGACCCAGGCCCTGGTATCTGTTCAGTCTCTCAAGCTGGTCCTCTCCACTAGGCCCCCTTCTCTCTTTCTGTCCTCAAGTTCTCTCCATCTTTTCCCCTCCCTGCCAGCCTGGGCATTCTTTTCTATCTCAGGATATGAGAGATCACTCTTATTCATAATCAAAACCAAACATACTGTGTACAACTTGAGTTCCCCATTAAAGGTTGTAGGATTTTGAATTTCGAAAACCAAGAGGAAACCATATTCTTTCATTTTCTGCAATCTCAACTTTTCTCTGAAGGAAGGGATACCAAAGACCTTACTCAAATTGGGGGTAGGTAGCGACCAAGCGGGGAAGCAGGCACACTCTGAAGCATCACAATAAACACCAAAATACCAAAAAAAAAAAAAAAAAAAAAAAAAAAAAAAAAAAAAAAAAAAAAAAATTCACTTAGTGAAAAAATAAAAGAGCATCTACCAGGCACAGAGTTTGGGAGTAGAACACAATGGGCATGTGGACAAGGCCAAAAAGAGGGGCCAGGGAAAAGAAAAAAAGGAGAAGCAGATTGGCCTCCAACCGAGTCTCAGTCAACAGAGGGGCGCTTCAGAACAGAGATCCTGGGACCAAAAGGGCCAGACCCTCGTACCTCCATCCAAAGCCAGGGCAGCTCTTAAAGGGGCCACAGCTGGAGGCTGTGCCCTGAGGCACTGCCCAGCTCTTGGGCGAAGGGAAGTCTGAATGGGGCACTTCTGGGACTCTCTCATACCTTAAGGAGGGCAGGTAAATGCTACTAAAGGGATCACCAGAGAGTCAGACCATCAGACCATCTGACTCTTAAGGTTAACACAATATCCCCGACCAGGAAATCTAAGCAGAGGCCAGAAGGCACTGGGAGAGTCAAGGAAGTGTGCAGTGTGGTGGTCAAGTTCATGGAACTTGGGGCTGTGTTACCGGAGTTCCGGTCCCACCTCGGCTACCCTCCAGCTGTGTGGTGTGGATGGATCATTTTAGCTTCCCCTTTAACAGATCGGGGATAATAATAGAACAGACCCTATAGCTTCATTGGAAGGATTATAGAGAAGTTAATGTTTTGAAAGCACTTAGAAAATGCCTGGCCAGGAAACACTATTAGGTAAGTGTTAGTAAGTGTCCTGGTAAAAAAATGAGAAAGAGCCCTGCAGGCAGAAGGCACAGCCTGGGTAATAGCCTGGAGGACGGGTTCAGAATAGCACAGAATGGAACCCACATCAGTGGGCTGAAGCCAGCCAAACGGTTGGTTAATCACATTCGACTCGAGCAGTATTTAATTTATTTTTCAGGCACAGATTTTAAGGGAAATAACATTCTCTGGTCCTGCCAAACAGCCCACCAAGATGGACTGTGTGATTTTCCTCTAAAATCCATCCGGATCTTACCCAGATGGACTCAAAGCCGAAAAGCAACGAAAACCACCCTTCTTCCCACAGCCCGCTCTCATTAAAGCTGCAATTTCTTCCAACATGACAGATGTTGACACACATTCTTGCTGCCACCCATCAGAAAATCTGGATGCACTCCTGTAATGCCCCCTCCCCATCCCAGACTCTGGTCTTCTCGCTCGCCCCACCAAGGCCATGCAGCCTGCGGACCCCGCCAGCTCCTTCCTGCCCCTCTGGCCAGCCCATATGGAATGAGTTGCTCCGTTTTCACTCCTTATCAGAGATGGAAATATCTCCACCCGCGTCTTTGTGGAGTTTTTCCACGTCTGTGAGCCGGACAATGCTTAACTCTTATCATTCCAAAGCACTGCCAGACTTCTGACCCCCAGCCTCAAATTGCGGGGTTCGGCATTGTCAGATCACAAGAAGGGTAGGGAAGGGAATCACAGAGGGAGGGGGAGAACTAGAGGACCCTTAAAGTACCAACAGTTCATGCTAAGAAGAATTCAGTTGCTTCCCTCTGTAACTTTAAAAAGACATCTTTGAAGTAGCCTCCCTTCCATTTTATTAATCTTGAACCTGACCTTGTAGGATAACAGTGATAATAACCAGCATACTTTTAAACCTTCCAGCAACCCACCAAAATAAATAGACGTTCTCATTATTGTCCCATTTTACGAGTGAAGCTCAGAGAGGTCAAAGTAACTTTCCCAAGACCACACAGCCATCAAGTGGAGAGCAGACGTGTCTGAGCACCTACATTCATCACACTCTCAGTCAGCAGAAGAACATACATGAACATGCCCCTGTGGTCTAGGACGGTCTCTTTACCCCAACCTAGCAAAGTTTACAGACACTACCTGAGGAGGGAGAGCAGAGCGGAGGATTCACTCCCCCAAGGGCACACAGCCAGTAAGAGAGCCCAGTAGAGATGGGCCCAGGACTTCTGCAGCACGCCCATTTATTCCCACATTCTTCTTTAAGAAAGATGGAGCCTGGGGCACCTGGTGGCTCAGTGGGTTGGCAGCCACTGCCTTCTCCTCTGCCTTCGGCTCAAGTCACGGTCTCAGGGTCCTGGGATAGAGCCCTGCATCGGGCTCTCTGCTCAGCGGGGAGCCTGCTTCCTCCTCTGTCTCTCTGCCTGCCTCTCTGCCTACTTGTGATCTCTGACTGTCAAATGAATAAATGAAATCTTTAAAAAAAAATTTTTTTTAATAAAAAAAGAAAAAATAAAAGGAAAGATGGAGCCGAGGACTGGTTATCCATAAGGGAGAAAGGGATAACATGTTGCAGCTCAGAGCTGGGTTGTGGAGGCATGTGCTCTGGGAGGTCTGATGTCACCATTTACAAGCTGTGGGATCAGGGACTAGTTGCCTCGACTCTCTGAGCTTCAGTTTTTTCTTACACTGTAAAATAGGGGATAGCAATAAAAATCTACCTTAAAGGGTCATTGTAGGGTTGACTTGAGACTGCAAAGACCAAGTACCCAGCACAGTGCCTGGCGCATAATATTAGCCTCTGCAAATACCAACTCTCTTTATACTGATATTAACAATCCATGCTGTGGGCTGGTTTACCTCTCAAGACACCCAACAGGAATTTGTGGTGCACAGTACATGCGGAGCATTGGACCGAGAGCTGCTGGTGTTGCAAAGAATCCGTTCTCAGGAAACGTCATGCAAGAAATGGGATCGGGCGCCTGGGTGGCTCAGTCAGTTGGGCATCTGCCTTCAGCTCAGGTCATGATCCTGGGGTCCTGGGATCCAGTCCCATGCTGGGCTCCCTGCTCAGGGGGAGTCTGCTTCTCACTCTCCCCTTCTCCCCTTGCTTGTGCTTTCTGTCAAATAGATAAAATCTTTAAAAAAAGAAAGAAAGAAATAGGAGCTCTGAGTTTGACAAGGTCAATGGCAATTTCCGTTATGAATGGGTCTGTGGGAAGCTCTCTCATCATGGTAGCATGCCACACTATGTGTATCCTGTCTCCTTCACAGGGTGACTAACTTTTTGAGGACAGGGTATGAGCCCAGTATGTCTTTGTAGCGTGCTGTCAGTTGCTTGTGCAAAATCTATGTGTTAATCATCTACTTCTCTGTATTTCTAGCACCAGAGCCACCCTCTTCCCGTGCCTGTTGACTGTAATAGGCTTCTGCATGGTTTCCCAGAGCCTCCTCCCAACCTCCTGCAATCTAGAATGATGTTAAATGTGCAAATGACGTTCTTTCACTCCTTTGTTTAAATTTCCCAGTGGCTTCCCTTTGCATTAACAATAAAATCTAGGGGCTCCTGGGTGGCTCAGTTGGCTAAGTATATGACTCTTGGTTTTGGCTCAGGTCATGACCAAGTCCTTCATGAGGCTCTGTGCTGAGCACAGAGTCTACTTAAGATTCTCTCTCTCTGGGGCACCTGGGTGGCTCAGTGGGTTAAAGCCTCTGCCTTCTGCTCAGGTCGTGATCCCAGGGTCCTGGGATTGAACCCCACATCGGGCTCTCTGCTCAACAGGGAACCTGCCTCTTCCTCTCTCTCTGCCTGCCTCTCTGCCTACTTGTGATCTGTCAAATAAATAAATAAATAAAAATCTTTATTAAAAAAAAAAAAAAAAGATTCTCTCTCTCTGTCTGACTGCTCCCCATTGTGCTCACTCTCTCTCTTAAGGAAAAAAAAGGAAAAAGAAAAAAAAATCTAACCTCTATACTCTGGCCACTGAGGACCCTGTGGTCCAGCCCCACCCACCTCTCCAATGTCATCTCCTACCCTCTCGGCCTTCATTTTGCTCCAATGCACTGCCCTTCTTGCTATTGTTCCAAATACTGCCTCAGGGCCTTTGCACTTGCTATGTCCTCTGCCTAGGATGTGCATTCCCAGATCTATCCACGAATGGATCCTGTCATCACTTATGCTTAAACTCAAATGTCAGCTCCTCAGAGAAGCCTCCTGTGATCATTTCTAGACTAAAATCCCCCTTTTGCTTTGTTTCATATTACTCTATGTACTAGAGTGCCCCTTTCCTGAACCAGAATGTAATATCTTTAAAGGCAGATACCTTCTTTATTCTGGTCACCATTGAATCCCTAAAGCCCCATCCAGTGCCTGGCACACAGTAGGTCCACAAATTGTTTGTTGAGTGAAATTACAGATGCAGGATTGAGAGCTCCTTGAAAATAGATCCCATATATTCTTCTCCTTTGGCTCCAAAGAGCCCAAAACACTGCCTAGCACCCAGCAGGTGCCAATTAGGGCACATCCCTCCCCCTTTAAGGGCACAACATGAAAATGACACAAATCCCTTCTGCTCCTACCTCCATAAGCCAGGTCTCAATCACATCTGTCCAGTGTGAAGGAGTCTGGGAAATATATTGTTATGCCGAGTCACTGCATGTCCAGCAAAAGAGTCTAGGACTACGGTGAAATGAAGGAATTAAATAATTAAGACGCTCTGCCACAAGTTGCAATAATTTTTAAAACAATGGAAATAATAATAATATTAATATTAATTATAACAGCTGACATCCATTGAGTGCTTAGTCTTGTGCCGGGTACGGTTCTTCTAATCCTTGCAACCATCCCTGGCAGCGAATGCCACTGATGTCCCCTGTGTGCAGGAAAGGGAACTGAGGCTTAGAAAAGCATGGACAGCTCACACAGCTGCACAGCCGGGACGTGGGGACCACCAAACAGGACCAACTTGGGGAAGAAACTGTTCATGACCCAAAGAAATGGACCATTATTGCTCTCTAAGCACTGGGGAGCCATTGAAGATTTAGAGTAAGGTTAAAAAACTTCTAGTAACAGTCCCTGAGCTTAGGGTGGTGTGTGCATTATCTCATTTCAACTTTGGTGCTATTAATCTCCCAGTTTGGCTGCATCTGTTTTGTTTCCTGCTGGACTTCCAGGGCCCAGAATGGTGTCAAGCACACACACAGATGTTCTGTAGACATCTGTGGATGGTTGAAAATTTGCATTGGAAATTAAATCACTTCATGTGTCGCGACAGTGTTGTGAAGGTCTGTCTCCCTCACAAGATTGTAGATTCCATGGAAGGCAGGGCATGGGTCATCCCCAGGCTGCACAGCATTCCCCACTCCCTGCCCATGCTCTAACTCAGCTCCTGGAATATAGTAAGTGCTCACTAAATGCCTTTTGAATGAATGAGCGATCATCTTTGTCATAGAGAATGGAGAGGCTGAGAGGAATCTTTTTTAAAAATTTTTAAAATTTATTTGACAGACAAGATCACAAGTAGGCAGAGAGGCAGGCAGGGTGGGGAAGCAGGTGCCCCACTGAGCAGAGAGCCTGATGTAGGGCCCAATCCCAGGTCCCTGAGATCATGACCTGAGCCAAAGGCAGAGGCTTAACCCACTGAGCCACCCAGGCGCCCCGACAGGAACCTTTTAAAAATACTGCCAGAGCCTAAGCTTTCTCTGAAATTTGAAACGAAGTTTAAAAAGGAAGAATTCAGTTGCTAATGATTCACAGAACTTCTGTCGCCTGGGCTCCAAGCCCATGCTGGATCCTGTTCAGAACTGATGGAACACCACCGGCTGGGAAGATTGCATAGATCGTGAGGTTTCTTGGGTACCAAACCATGTCGTGTGGATTCTGAGGAGTTGGGTGCAAATGAATCTGGAGGGTACGAATTAAAACCCTATGGGATATGAACTGGCTTTGGAATGGAGGGGTCAGCTGCAATATTGGAAACAAATGGCTTTTTAAACTACCTTAAGGCACGGTCTTGACCTTACCCCATGCTCAGGCTGCTCGGACAGCAGGGGCCTCCGGGTGAGTTGTGAGGATTGGAGGTGGCCACCTGGACCGGGCTGCAGGCCATCTCTGAAAGGCTCTGACCACTGATGTCCCAACACAGCAGCAATGACTTCTACACCACCAGTGACTTGGGCACAAACCAGTCCTCGGCGTAGACAAGCCAAACCACTGAGCCAGGAAGGCCAGACTCTGCATTCAGCAAAATAAAGGTTTGAAGTAGATTTCATGACTTAGCAGGGACACGATGACTTCCAGAGGAGAACACTGGCGATCAGTAGACGGACCATCATCATCCGTGGCCAGTCAGTCTCATCCCCACCCTGTAGTAGTCCAGAGAGAAGAAACCATTATTTGCAATGAATACCTTCACCAACCCAGAACTCCGTGTTCCTGTCTGGGCCTCCTTCTCTGCTTTTCCTCCAAGTCTTTACCGTATATTCTTTTTGCTGCCGTTCCTATCCGACTTGCCTCCTTGCATTTCTTTTCTTAAATCTAGGACGGTCTTTCTAGCCCCCAAGCTCTTAGCATCTACTGTTCCCTCCACCACCAAGGCTTTTCTCTCCAGGTTTGCACAAAACCTGAGACTTCTTCAGTCTTCCACCCAAATGTCACTTTACCCCCAGGAGGACATCCCTCCACCTCTTCCCTCACCAGCTCTGATGATTTCCATTGTAACATTCACCACTGCTGGTAATGACGTATTTCTCCTTTTTACTTGTTTAATACCCCATTCTCCCGCTTATCTGCAACCTCCTTGGGGACGCAGCTTGTGTGTTTTATTCATCACTGTAGGACCCCTCTACCTCACCCACTCACTTTCCACTTAGAAGTCCAGAATCTGCCAGCCAGAGAGGCTGGAGCTGAGAGCCTTCAGAGGAAGGCACAGAGACCCAGCCAGTGCTAATAGAGCCAAGAGCCATCCATCACTCTCCTACCCATGACAGCTGGATGGATTAATAATCCTGGTTGGCCTGAAACTAACTGGTAGACCTGTCTGGCATAAGCTCCCCCTCTTCTTATGTAGGAATTCCTGCAGTGGCACAGACCAGAGCTGTCCACCCCATCCTCCAAGCCCTGCTCAGACTTCACCCCCTGCAGAGCACCTTTCTTTCTCTACCCAGGATCAAGTATGTGCTCCCACCTCCGGATTTCCCAGGTAAATCCTGTCTGTGCCCTACAGTGGCAGTGAATCATTCATGGGCTTGAGGGACCCTGCAGCTCTTGTCTTAAATTTCTCCTTAAATCTTTTTGCTTAACTTTGAATATCCGTTCACTCTTTCACCTTCTGGCATTCACTCATTCTCTAGCTGAGGGATCTGACTGAAATCCTCTTTTAGGGGTGCCTGGGTGGCTCAGTTGTTAAGCGTCTGCCTTTGGCTCGGGTCATGGTCCCGGGGCGTCCAGGGATCGAGCCCCACATTGGGCCCCCTGCTCGGAGGGGTGCTTGCTTCTCCCTCTCCCACTCCCCCTGCTTGTGCTCCCTCTCTCGCTGTGTCTCTCTCTGTCAAATAAATAAAATCTTTAAAAACAAAACAAAAAAATCCTCTTCTACTCAAAACCTCCAGTGACTTCCAACTCACTCAGGGTAAAATCCAGAGTCCTAATCACAATCTTTGGCCTCCATGGGAGCTGCTTCATGCTGGAACCTCCTCCTTGGCTCCCACCGTTTTCACACTCCTTCCCTCCACTCCAGGAATACTGGCCTCTACTCCTCCTCCAGCATGCAAGCCACACTCCTGCCCCAGGGCCTTTGCACTTACCATTTGCTCTGCTCCAGATATCTGGGTGGCCCATTTACTTCATTCCTTCAGGTCTTTGCTCACATTCACCTTCCTAAGGGTCTGCCCTTGACTGCACCTCGTCACCGTCGATTTTCCTTGCTCTTCTGTTCACTGTGTTCCGTAACTACTGATTTCTTAGGGACTTACTGGTTTCCTTACTGTGGAGGAAGGAGAGAAACAGTTCCTGGAAGTAAGCCAGCAGTCTAACACAGCCGTTATTCAAAGGAAAATCAAGGAGGGCTTTGTGGCCCTCAAAATCAAGACAGTCCACCAGCAGCACCTGCTCTGTTCAAAGTGCTCTGGGTTTGCAGTTTTCTACAGGACACCCTTCTTATTAAATTAATTAAGGGAACTACTCTGGCCTGGATATGCCTCCTGCCACACATTACACTGTTCTCTAACCCAAGCTTCATTCCCAGATGTTTGCTGTTTGGGTGGGATGGTCAGTCAAGGCGCCCTGTGATTTCTGGACAACGAGTGGCTTTGGGACCCAAGACAAAGCCACGAGAGTCTCTGTCTTCCACAAACTGAATCATGAACATAGGCAAGCCCCAGAGATACTGTAGGTTCTGTTCCAGGCCACCAAAAAAAAAAAAAAAAAAAAAAAGCAAATATCACAAGAAAGTGTGTCAAGTGCATTTTTTTTTTTTTTTTGGTTTTCCAGTGCACAGAGAAGTTATGTTTACACTGCAGTCTATTAAGTGTCTGATAGCATTTTGCCTAAAAGACAAGGCACAGAACTTTAATTTAAAAATACTTCCTTGCAAAAACAAACAAACAAACAAAACAAACAACAACAACAAAAAAAAACCCTTTCTTGCTAAGAAATGCTAACCATTATCTGAGGTTTCAGTGAGTCATAATCACCAATCACAGATCACCACACCAAATATAATAATAATGAAAAAGTTCGACATAGTGCAAGAATGATCCAAAAGTGACACGGAGACAGGAAGCAAGCAAATGCTGTTGGAAAAAAATTGGTGCCAGTGGATTCTCCGTGCAGGCTTGCCGCAAACCTTCAATTCGTGAAACAAACAAACAAACAAAACACAAAAACCAAAAACGCATGATCTGCAAATCTCCATGAAGCAAAGCCCGTGAATATGAGGTTATGCTTGTAGGTGAGATACATACAGGAAGTAGTTGGAACCGATTTATCTCGAAGGCTGAACCCTAAGGAGACTGCCTTTTTAGTTCTTGCTACCTAGATACTGGAAGTTTCCTGCTTTCTGTTTGTTCCTGGTCTGTGGTTCAGGTTTTCCTTCAAGTCGCAGGAATAGCCTGTGTCCTTGTAAAAATTGCTTAGGTGAGCCTGAGTCACTGATGGATGGAGTGCTCTCTATGTGCTTACTGATTTGATGCCATTTGAGCTGCTGCCGCAGCTTGTTTATCTCCTCTGGAAGACAAACCCACCCAGCCGGTTAGTCGGAGAGCAAGGTTTTAACATAGGTCACTGATGAGACCAAAGGAGGAACTGGTGTCACCAGAGCCCAGTCGCTGAGGCTGCCCAAGGGGAGTTGGGACCTTGATGGGACGCTGGGAAAGCAAAAGCCATCCATGTAAGACATACAGCCACGGCCCAGAGAGGTCCCTGAAGTCAGAGAGAGCACAGAGCGTGGGAGAATGACCTTAGATAGAATGACCTGAGATCACCTTAGGTGATCTCCCATCACCCCATCCTCCCGTCCTCCAGTGTCCCTCCCACGGGAGGTTCCCGTGGGCTGAACCTAGCCCGACGCGAGGGTCGCTGGGAATTGTAGTGTGCGGCAGTCAGTCATCTGCTACCAGAAGCGGTTGGCACAAAAGGGGTGAGGGGTCCCTCTGTCTGACCTGTCTCCCTTAACGGCCTCACTGCTTTCCAACATGACGTCCAAAGAGGCAAACTGGGAGGAGGGAAGAAACGGACGCGCTCTGCCATGGCGCTGCCCGTACCATCCTGCCTTCCTCCAGAGAGGCTCCATGTGGCTCTTTTTATGGTCTTCAGTCCGGGCCCACGGCCTGGCCACCGCTCCCCTCCTTCTATTCCCATAAAGTCCCCTAGGCCTGCTGGTAAGCAGAGGCCCGGCTTTGGCTGGGACCCAACTAACTAGACGAGCCTTGACTCCACTCAGAGCTCTGGGCAGTGCCCGGGCAGCAGAGCCAAGGTCTGTTCCTGTCTGGAGTTTGATGAATTCTCTAACAGTTCCTTCTACCCTCAGAATTAAAAACTAATGTTTGTGCAGCCCGGCCCATTAGCGTGCTTCCCTGGTGACGGAGCCCCTCCGCCTCCCCGCCGCAGGCCTGCCTTCCCGCCTTCCAGCCAGCGCTCTTGCTAACATGCTCTCTGAAAGTCATTCTTGGACCTGAAATGAGGAAGTGGGGCCAAAGCTCACTTTGTGGAAAGATTTTATTTCCATCTGAGTCCACTTCAAGGAACGGCGAGGGATTAGTTTTGTTAGCTTTTTACCTCCAAAAAAATCGCAGGGCCTTCTCGAAGCAGATTTATGGAATGGCTCAGCCATCACATTTCAGACTAAGGAGACCAGGAGCCCTTTCTTTGGGGATGACTCCAAATCGGCTGGCACTACGCAGCATAGGCTAAATGGAAAACATGCGGCAAGGCTGGCTAGGCGCGCTCTGTTCCGCGGCAGGGTTACAGAACCCGGTGGAAGGCCCCAGGGGCCCGGCTGCTTCCCCAGATGCTGGTCAAAGACAATCCAAGTTGCTCCCTCGACCCCAGGTACGAGACAGAAGTGGCGGAGTTTCCCCCCAATTATCTGAGACCAGTGGCTCCCAAACTTGAGGGTGCAGTCAGTCCTCTGGGCGTCCTGTTGAAACGGATCGGGAGGCTGATTCAGCAGGTGTGGCGTGAGCTCTGACTTGCCGTGTGCCGAACAGGACCCACGTGCTGCTGCTGCTGCTGCTGCTGCTGCTGGTGTTGCTGGTCCCGGAAACACACCTGGAATAGCAGGGACCTAGGCTGTGATATACAGGGTCGGGTGTGTGGAGCCATCCTTTGGGATTTGGGGGAGGGAGCATATCAGAACTTCTATTAGTTCTCATATTGTAGCTCACCCCTCTCATTTCTAATCTTTGCACATAAAGTATTTATTAATATATTAACCTAATAGTACATAAGTATATGCATGTGTGTATATATGCTATCTACATGGAGATGTATGGATATATATTTATATACAGTATACAGAGATAGATAGATCTATCTGCTCAAGGCTCTTTTTGACTTATGAATTAAAAGCAACCTCACCAGTTTTAGGCATCTTGGCTCCACCAGTCTCCCCAACGTTCATATCTGTTGGGTTCCAAAGAAAACTTGACCGGGACCCAGAGAAGCCAGAACACGTGCTTTGTCAACAATGGAGCCAAAGGAGACATTCCCCAGGGGTTTTTGCTGGAACTGCTGTGTCTGAGACCTTTGCCATATATATATTATATATTTGCATATATAACATATATATTTATATAGCCCACCCTCACTTTTTTAGATGAATACATAATTATAAAAGAGTGTACTTCCTCAGACTTCAGACTTACAGAGAGAATTTTCTCTCTCTCTTTATATTAGAGAGAGAGAGCACACAAGCAGGGGCAGGAGAGGCAGAGGGAGAGGGAGAGAGGGAATCTCAAGCAGACCCCATTTAGCACAGAGCCCAACATGGGGCTCAATCCCACAACCCTGAGATCACGATCTGAGCCAAAACCAAGATTTGGACCCTTAACTGAGTGAGCCACCCAGGCACCCTGAGAGGATCTCTATAATACATGAACACCTTCTCCAAGTTCTCCAGTCCAAAGCCACTTCCAAATGAATGGGACCTACTCATTGTGGATCCATTATGTGCCACACACGGTGCTGGGCATTTTAGCCCGTTTCCCTGTCAGGTGGAGAGTATCGTGTTTATTTTATAGGTAAAGAAACTAGGGTACAGACAGGGAACATAACTCACCCCTGTTCCTTTATCTAACCACCAGCAGAGATTCAAACAGTCGGAATGCCAACAGTTTGAACAGAGGCTCCCCAGTTTGAGTCAAACAGAGCAAATGTGAGCTAAGGCAATATGCTGTCCTGCCAGCTGGCCATTGCTAAGCAGGGCTGCCGGGACAGCCTCCAGGGTGGTGCCTGAGTGCCGAATCCCTGACCCCATCATTCTGACTAAACAGCTGGTAGGACCCTTCCTTCTCACACCCACAGCAGCTTCTCGGGGGCCCATTGACAGAATTCACAAAAGAGCTGTGCACGGAGATTCTCCATCTCTTGTAGCGATCTCAAGGTCTTGGAGAGATCAAGGCCATGGACAGTCTGTGCTTAGAGGTCTGGGTTCCTGTCTTGTCTGTTTTCTTCTAGAAATAAATTCCCCTTTTTCCCCTAAGAACTGGCTCAGTGGCAGACAGTGGGCTCAACATTTTATGTGCATTATCTCAGTTAATGCCCACAGAAACTGTAAGAAGATGCTAGTACTCTCCCCGTGAATTGATCAGCAAATTGAGACTTGAACAGGTAAGTGACATATCCAGGGGACCCAACTTTAGAGCCGGAGTTGATTCTAGGCGGATCTGATTCAAAGCATGGGTTTTGAAAGCATATGCACTCGGTCTTCCCATGAGATTCTTAGGCCTTCCTTAGCCCCAAGTCATACGGTTGTTAATAGGTTCATTACTCTGACACCCAGCCGGGTTTGAGGAAAGCGGAAGGACCTGTCACACCTCAACTCTGCTTACTTACCTGGGACTCGGGCAGGTGCCAGCGAAGGTCTCAGATGCAACAGTTCCAGCAAAAACCCCCAGGGGACGTCTCCGTTGGCCCCACTGTTGACAAAGCATGTGTTCTGGCTTCCCTGGGCCCCGGTTAAGTTTTCTTTGGAATCCATCAGATGTGAACTTTGGGGAGACTGGCGGAGCCAAGGTGCCTAAAGCTGGTGAGGCTATTTTTAAGTCGTAAGTCAAAAAGAGCCTGGAGCAGAAAGGTTCTCACCTGCCACAGAATCGAGCTTAGGTGACTCCATCTGCCAAGGATGCCCGGGGAATTTCTGGGGCTGCTCAGACATGGAGAGGTGTGTGTGAGTGTGTGTGTGTGTGTGTGTGTGAACATGTTTGAGTGTGTGAAGGTGGACACATTTGAGTGTGCATATGAGAGAGTGTGTGAGAGTGTTTGTGCTTAAATGTAGGTCGTTGGCAAATCTGTGTTCACCATTCAGGGTAGAAGAAGCACCAAGTCTCTTTCACACCCTTAGAAGATGTGATTGGTCTCCTTGAATGTGCGACACCCTCCTCTGGGGACGTCCTAAGGTATACGTACGTGCTAACCATGACAACGGGAGCAGTTACTATGACCAGTCCTAAAGGAGTAAAAAGACGGAATATCATCAGAGCCCAGAGAGAAACTGGGAGAAGGGGAAAGGCAGGCTCCTGAGGAAAGCAGGGGCTTTGGGTGCAGGCACTTCCAGCCCTTACCACCTGGCTGGGAAGGAGTCCAGGAAAGCTAGACTCCAAAGGCGCTGTCCTCCATCCTTTGCATCTCCTACTGGGGTCTCCCATTGTCTGAATTCAGCTGGAAGCCAGAGACGTGGGGTCCCCTGATGCAGTCTACATAGCTCAGTTGTTTAGGGAGTGCAGCGTGGAGGGAGGGCTGGAGGAACCCAGGAAGACTCCTGGCATGGAAACCTAGCAGAACGATGTAGCCAATGGAATTGCATTCCACCGCCTATGAGAGACATGAAATAAGCAAGACAGAGATTTGTCCCCTCTTGTGGAAAAAAACTCAGGGGCTGCGAGGGCCGCCACACCGTGCTACCGCCAACACCCCCATGCACAGCAGAATCTGTGAGTAGCGTCCCCTGGAGTTAAGCAACCAGGGCTGAGAGGCAACCCTGTGATGTCATCAGTACCTCTGGCTGGAGTCCTTTTGCTTTCCCTCCTTAGCACTGCCCTTCATCCTCATGGCTGTACCCATGATCACAGGGGGCCGAGGGAGCTCCGCCATCATATCAGGAAGGGGAAGGGACAAAAGAAAGACACTCTATAGTAGCGCCACCCATTAACTTCCGCTTACATTCATCTTTAGCACTTCTGTCCACACGGGATGCTTCCAGGGATCATTTCTTTTTGACCAGGCATCACGCTGCTTCCAGCAACCGGGGGACTTTTACCAGAGAATCAAGAGAAAATGATGATTGGCCCTGCCTTGGGGAAGGACGGATTGGGAGTCAGAAAGCCCGGGTTCTGGTCTCCACTTCGACTCTAGCTGGCCAGGTGATCTTGGGCAATACACAGTTGATTCTGTGTCTCCCGCGAGAGCTTCCTTCCCCATTCTCTTCTACTTCATGCCTGACTACTTCTAGGTCTTGGCATACTCCTGGAAAGTTTCATTCCACCCCTGCCCTTCCCCTTGGTGTGGAAGAGATGCAAGAAAGGAGAAGCAAGTCTTCGCTTTCAGTCTTCACCGGCAACAGGCAATGTAATTGGATGCTTATACCAATTAGCAACAGACAGATCTGCATCTGAGTGCGGGTGGCATTCTTATTAGCTGTGTAGCCTTGGGCAAGTCTATTCGATTTCTCTGCATCTCAGTTTCCTCCTCTGTAAAATGGGGCGGGCAAAATTCTCACCTGGTAGAGCTGTGGGAGAGTGAAACGTGTAGAACTCTGAGTACATGACCAGAACAAGCAGAATGATAGTTTGGAGTGTTATAGAGTGGCCATCCAACCTCCCTGCCAGGAACACGTGTGGCTGGCACCGAGAACAGCAGTGAGAAAGAAGGGGATCCCCTCACTGACAACAGGATGCTGGAAAGTGTGAACAGTGGCAGTAGCCAGTGAGCTGTGAGGCTTCTCATGTCCTGTTGGACAAGTGATGGGGAGAAACCAATTTCTGACCTGGAATGTGGAACCTGTGTATTGAAATGTCCCCAGATGCTCTGAAAAATATAAATACATGTTTATTACAAAAACATTTTCCAAGTTTTTTTTTTAACTACAGAACTTGTCAGAGCCTTTCATATGTTAATGCTATTTCTAAATCTTCCATGTCGGAGAGGGGTATCACATACAGTGTGCTAGATGTATTTGCCTCACAACCCTCTTTTTCTAATCATAATGACAAAAGCAGTAACAGTAATAGCAATGATATTTATGTACTTACAATGTGTTTGATCTCATGCTAAATGTTACACATTGTGTATCAGTCAGCTAACATTGAAATGATATTGCATAATGAACAGCCCCTCAAATCTCCTGGCTTACATAATTAGCATTCTTTTGCACTCATTGGCCTGTGATGAGCTCCTGTACCTCTGTGTCTGTAACTCTAGGACCCCAGTTAAAGCTTCATCAACTACCCATGGGTTGCTAGTCTCATGGTTCCAGACTGAGGCACATAAGAACACACCAAAATTCTATATAGGCACATTTAAAGTCTCAGATGGAGCACATGTTATGACCATTGGCCAAAGTAAGACACACAGCCACACGTGTCGTCAGTGGAATAAAGACGCAGATCCCCAGCACAGTAGGTCGTAGCAAGGGTGGAGAAGAAAGAAAAGATTCCAAGCAAACAGTACAGTCGATAGCTCCTGTCTGTGTGCACCACCTCTAATTCTCACGACAGCTCTAAGCAATATTTTATTATTTGACAGGTTAAAAAAATTCAAAACGAGTCATCCTTTGACAAGGGGGAAGAAAGACAAAAACGAAAGCTCAGAGGTTAAACAAGTTGTTGGAGTTCACACCGTTCTCTGTCAGATGTAGGACTCAAACTCTCTGAATCCTGACCCAGGCTCTTAACCTTTGGACCAGCTAGAGATATCTCACTGGACTTTAATGTTCCTTCATTTCACATTTCCTGTAGTACGTCTGCCGCATTCCCTCATATTTACTTTCGATGTAATGAAATGTTTTATGATGCTGCGGCCTGGAAGCTCACCTATAAGCTCACCGCCTTTATGTAAATACTTAGATTATAAATATTACATGAGCCCTGTTCCTGATTTACTACAAGAGACAAGGTTGTCTCCCATAAGGAGAAATTGCACTCGGCGATGAAACAAGGAAATGGGAATTTACGGATGCAGTGGATACCGTGGGGAGTTCACCCATATGCTCTCAACACACAGCCTTCCTGCACATTTGGATGCATTCCTAGTGTCAGCATTTGCAATCTCCCTGAGCGCTCCCCCTGACCCAGCTGTCCTGGGAGTTGGCACCTCCACAGGTAGCCCTCAGACAGTGACAGATCAGATTTGGAGGACACATACCCTAGCTTTGGTCCCTCGGGTGGACAACTCCACAAGCATGTTCTGTATTGTCTCTCAGAGTTCCCCCGGAGAACTGAGCCTCAGTTTCCCCAGCAGCAACACGCCCATGAACACATTCTGGGGCTGGCTGCTTTCCTTTCAGTTTCTCAGCACCCTCACTGGAGCTTACTGGGACCACCTCCAAAAGCAGAACAAGACAAAACAAAAATTCCTCGCATTCAGATTCTTATCTACTCCTGGGGTGATTCTACCTAAGACAAGAGATGAATATTGTTAACAACAACAACAAAACCAGTTGGCACGGTCTACCGACTTGGTAACCCCTTGCATATTTTCATACATTTATCATGAAAACGTTTGCACTTTTCAGGGAGGGATCCCAGAGACTCTGATATAAGCTATGGACACCTCAAGAGAAAAATGCACGTTCTCACCCTGTGCACCTTCTGAAACTCTGTGAGCCCCAGGTGGATGCATTGGACAGGGAGGCAGGAAGCCACGCGCAAGCCAGCCTCAGGGGACAAGGGAGCCCAGAGCTTCAGCTCAGCCGGAAGCAGGTGCCGGCAAAACGCTGGGCTCATGCTCCCTTCGCCTCTGGCTTAGCTGAGTTTGAAAGCCCCATCCTTCACCGCTCCGAAAACTAGACTCAGCAAAACCCAGGCGAGGAGCCGCTGTCGGAAATGCCTCCTTCTGTGACGGGGAGGGCGCTCAGGGTTGTTTAGGCTGCTTATCTGCTGGCCCCGTGTTCACCTCGCCCGCAGTTCCCCGACGCCTCGCCTTCCACGGCGTCACTGCTGACTTCAAAGGCTCCTCCACCCTTGGAAGGGACGTGGGGCCGGGTGGGGGGCTCTGGGAGCTCTTGGCAAGGAAGAGGGCCCCCGTCGCAGAGGCCAGGGTGTCTCCTGCCGGCGAAGGGGGCCGGCCCCGCCCCCCAGGTGAGCCGCACATGCCACCCTCTGCCCCCCCCCACCACCAGGAGGTCTCTCTCTCCTCAGGGTGGATCCCCGTGCCCCACGGTGGTTATCCCAGCTTGGCCGTTTGACAAGAACTGGGGGGGACGGGCTTTGAGCGCAGGCAGTCCGGCTGGACCTGGAATCCAGGTCTCGGTAGAGAGAACGCCTTGACTTCTCGGTGCTGACTGTGCTCATGCATACCATAAAGAAACCAGAATCGCGATCTTCCCGACCAGAGTGGGAAAGCGACAGACAAGCACCAGGGAGCGCACAGCACGCAGGAGAAGCTCCAGGACTGCAAACTGTTACAACCGCATCCCCCAGAGCCCCTTGGCTGATTTCCCTCCCTCACCTTGATCCCATTTTTATGTTTTCCTCTCATTGCTTTGCGAACCAGAGCAGATAATTCATCTTGCCCCCGCCCCCCAAATCCTCTCTCGCTGGAAATATTCTCCTGGGGTTTCTGCAGAGAGCCAGACTACCACCTGGAGTGATCCCGTGGCCCCCGTGTGAGGCAGTGAGATCTTTCTTTATGGGAAAGACAGCCCTAGCCCCCAAAACAGTGCAAGTGTTTTAGGTGCTCAGTCCGCCCAGAACAATATCCTTCTATGGAGGCTGCGTCATAAATATCTTACTGGCTTATCCTCGGCTAGGAAATGGTCTGCAGAGCCAAGAGATCGCTTTCCGCCCCCTTCTTTATGGGGAAGACTTTTGAAATCCCACTCTTTGGATCTGTAAAGCCCATTACTGGCACGGAAGCTGGGCGCGTTTCCCTTTAGCCAGTCACCTTATCGTTCAGTGCCTCAGTGTCCTCATCTGAAATGACGGCTGGACCCACTGCTACTGATGATGAACGCTAATAATAAGAACGTACCTATCACTAATAATAATTAATAATAATACTGAAAGTAACAGCAAATCTCAGTTACTGATGTTCCAGGCGCCATGCTGAATATCTTGCCTCATGAGAATCTCCAATAACCCCGTGAGATGTGGGTCATCATGACCATCCCCATTTCTCAGATGGGGAGACAGAGGTCCAGGCAGGTGGCACAAATCTAATCGAGGTTCTGTGGTGGTAAGGCATGGAACCAGGATTTGAGCTTGGGTCAGTGGAATTCAAAACGTTAATCACCCCAGCAAACCACCACTCAGAACTGTTCCTGTAGTGATGGAGAATCCAAGTAACACCCCTAGAGCAGGACCAGCACAACTGGGCAGGGTGGGGTTTGCTTTTCCTTCTGTTATTTTTTTTTTTTTATAAGATCTGATTACCCTAGTAACTCCCAGCCCCCGCAGCCCAAACAGGCAGTAACTAGGACTCCGTGCTTGTTATCGTCAGCCTCACCCAAGAACTAATAATCTAGCATCTGCGCCTTTCCATGACCTTCCAGTCCCTTGGAGCTATGAGCAAGCTCATTCCCCTATAAAAACAGAGAAGGCACATTGGTTTTAAAGCAGCTGTCTTTATTATCTGGAGGCAAGGAAAAGCTTATGGGAGCCCTCTTGGGATCCAGCCTGGGTTGGCCGTCCTGTGAAAGACCCCGGGGGTGAGCAGTGGGTAGGTTCATTCTCTTCCTCCTAGTGCAGGGTGGGCACCGGCTGCCTCTGACCTTGGCTCTGGTGCTGATGTGTCTCCGAGGTCCTCTGGGAAGCTACAGCCTGGCCTCTGGAAGAACCAGATGACAGAGCTTCAGTTGTCCATTTGGAAAGAGCTCCCAGAGCCTCTACTGGGCAGATCTGATTCCGTGAGCTCTTGGGCTGGTTAGTAAAATCTCTACTCTTAATCTGCTCAGCTTGGGGTCAGGAGCCCTATTCCTTCATCTTTCTCTCCTACAAGGAAGACACAACAAATGGGTGGCCTTGCAACCAGAAGTCTCGGCCAGACCTTGACATACGTGCCTCCTCTCAACGTCACATCTCAACCCAGTTGCGACCTCCTCCAAGAAGCCTTCCCTGACCACCGACCTAGAGTAGGCTATGTTACATCACCTGGTTGATTTCTTTCTCACTAGGAGAAATCACTTTCTCTGTTAAGTTGATGGGTGGCTTCTTGCCAGTGCCCCCTCACTAGAATATAAGCCTCAAGAGGGCAGATTCTTTTCCTGCCTTATTTATGTCTGTGTTTCCAGAATCTAGAACAACACTTGGCTTATAAATAAAATTTGTTGAATAAATGAAGGAATGAATTCAACAAATGAATAAATGGCCCGACAAGGGTTGGAGGACAATCGCCTGTTTTGGTTTGATGTTTGAGAAGAGAGGGAGGGCTGGTGAAGGCAAAGCCGGACAGACAAGCCAGCAGTCCCGTGGGTTTCTAGAACCTTCCTTGCTTCCTTGCATTCACCTCTGGCCCTTTTCTCTGTGCCTATGGGATAATCAGTGCTCCAGACCCGTGGCTCCTCGCAAGAAAGGACCTTGTCTCATTTGGTATTTGTCCCCAAGGGCTGCACCGACCCTGGTGCCTCATGGGGAGGGAACAGGCTTGGGCAACAGACTCGGATTTCACACAGTTCACTCATTTCCCTAAAACTCAGTTTCCTCGTCAGCACACACGAATCATAATAGAATTTTCTTCAAAGAACTGTGTGAGCCTTAAATGAGACAGCTGTGTATAGTCTCAGCCAAGCTCAATAATTAGAATTCTAATTATCATCACCAAATGTTTTAACATCTTCAATGTATTATTACTAAGTGCTCTAATATGTATAAATATTATATAAATGTTTAAATGTATTGTTTTGAAATGTTTAAGTGGTTTAGATGCATCATTCTTATGGTTAAGTATTTTAATGTTTTAAATATATCGTTAGGAACTGTTTTCATGTTTAAAATGCATGGCTATTAACTGTTTTAGCTTTCAATGCATTATTTTTTAAGATCTGCTGAATAAATACATTGTTAAAAATGAATGCTTTGTCTCTCTCCATCTTGTTCCGACCATACCCCATTTTCTTCTGAGCACCTGGTCTCCAGTGGCTCTATTTATGTTTGTTTGTTTGTTTGTTTGTTTTTCCTCAAACATGCGCCTTTCCCTGCAGAAGGGTCCACAGTAAGTATCCATACCACAGGGCAGCACCAATAAGCCCTTCGAGGTCCAACAGACAGAGGTTTGAATCCTGACTCTGCTAACCTGTCTCTTTAAGCTTCTGTTTGCAAAGAGAGACCCAGCCACTCCAGCCCCCTGGCGGGTCCAGTATGAGAGTTCCTTGTGGGACGGCCTAATTCCACGATAATTAACCAGTGTCCTATTAGTTTCAGGAAGGTTGCCCATGTTTCCAGAGCACCTACTGTGTGCTAGCTCCTGCACTAGGGACTGGGGACAGCTCAGCAAACAGAGGGAGAGTCCTGCCCTCATGGGGCTTTCGAGCAGCTGGCTGGTACCTTTTCCTGCCTGAGAAATTGACTCTCTGTTCCTTGGAAGCCACTTGCTTCCTGCTGTGTGCTTTCCTGGTGGGTTCTCCTTTCTCCCATATGTGCTTCAACTCCAGGGCAGCCCTCGACAGAATGTGCAAAGCCGAGTGTGCAGGACACATCCCAAGAGAAGGGCAAAGCCTGAGACATTGGGAGGCTAAAAGCAGGGGCCCTATTGCAGTGGTGGCTGCCCTGTGCTCCCCAGACTCCCCCTTAGGACCAAATAATTTGTTCCCTCACCTGCCAGGACTCTTGCCGGCAGATGGCTCATAGCTGCAGCCTCTTCAGGAGTTGTCCTTGCCACGACCTCCTAGAATTCTTCCCCGGATCCTTCCAGAAAATGATTTTGGGATCACTCCTTTCTGAGCTACCTCTGTCCCCCACTGTACTGACTCTGTGAGGTGTCCTTATCAGACTACATTTTCCTCTCTTGGTTTACTTAAATGTCTTCTCCGCTGACCTATGAAGATAGACATGAAGGAGCTTTCCAGAACAATGTTCTTCAGATAGTAGAAGCTAAATATGAATTTATTCAGGCTCCTTCTCTAACTGGCTGATAGAAGTTTGGCCAAGGTGTATGAAACCGGCTAACGGGAGTGTTACAGAAGTTGGTGGGGATTATAGAACTCTCGCCGACTGAGCTGGGCATAGTTCCCTGGTGTGAAATCAATGGTAACAATGGCATATGTTTGTAAATACTTTCTTGTGCGTGCTTTTTAAAAAGATTTTATATATTTATTAGAGAGAGCGCCCCAGTAGAGGGAGGAGCAGAGGGAAAGGGAGAAGCAGACTCCCCACTGAACAAGGAGCCCAACCTGGGGCTCGATCCTGGGACTCTGGGATCATGACCTGAGCTAAAGGCAGATGCTTATCCCACTGAGCCACCCAGGCACCCCTTGTGCATGCTTCTTATTCATCCTTAGTATTATTATAGTCACTAGTCACTATTTTATGTCTCGGCTGTGAATTCATGCTGTACCAGCCCCTGAGGCGAGCACCTTACCTACATCATTGTATTAATTCCTTCCATTAATTAAGAGGTAGTTACCACTTACTTCCTAGGTGAGCAAGAGGAGTCTCTCTCAGAGAGGTTAAGTAACTTGCTTAAGGTTACCCAGCTAGAAGGGAATGGAACCAGGGCTCTAATCCATGTCTGCTTGGCTCTTAAACCCCTTGATCTTAAGCATTAAAGCAGTATTATGCTTGCATTCTTGAAAGCCAAGCAAAGAGAGAAGGCCTACTTATACCCACTTTACAGAGCGGAACCTGTGGTGTGGACGGTGAATAGGAAATTCACAAGAAGTCACTAATAGGTCTACACATAGGGCACAAAGATCAGCTAAGCTCCTGGAAGCAAGTGTTCTTATTAAATTCAGAAAAGGAGAGTGAGGTTCAGAAACCAGCACGTCCGAGGAACACGCACTCTCCCTGGGATGTCTGGTTTCGGACACATGTGTGAATTTAAGCACTTGGCCCCAAGCAGACACTGGAGGGACGGGAGCTGGAACTGACGAGAGGGACGCCAGCAAGGAGGGCTCCTGACAGATGCAATGTTTCACGCGGGACCATTCATCCACATGATGGATGGGAGGCCGTCCGGCTGCGCCCCGGGTCCCAGTGAAACCAGCATCCCTGGGAGACGCGCTCCCCATCCCACAGCCCCAGCCCCTTCCGCACTTGGACTTGGAGCCAACAAGCCCAAGGCCGTCTGTCTGGCCCTTCCCCCGCCCCCCCCCCAGCAACTGAGCTCGCTGTGGAACCTTATCAAGTGTTTCCTGCCTCATGTAAGTACCTAACATCGCCTGTGCTCACCCTTCCTGCTCACCCCCGCCTCCGTGCACCTTGGCTATAATATCTCCCCCTCATAAATCACACAGCCATATTAACTGTCTCTCAATCAATCTCTTCCAGGTGTTGGCTTAGACAGTCTCTCAAGGCAAGTGTCTCTCCCCTCGAGGCTTAGGCGCTAAGAGCCCCATCGTCTGGGAACAGTTTAAAGCCAGATAGCTTCCCTTTCTTCTCAGGGTCTCTTGGTTCAGGCTGGAAACTGCCAAGATCCACAGACGGCAGAGGGCTTCCAGAAACCCAGGAGACCAAGGTCTTTCTCCATGCCCAAAGGCTTGGTAAATACAGGCCATTTGATTTTTCCAACATGGGGGACTTAAACCCCAAAGCTGGGGCTTGAAGCTGAAACTGCTATCTTCCAAATGCAATTGTTGATATTGGTTAGTTTTAGACAGGTGTTGGCAAGGATGTGGAGAAAGGGGAGCTCTCTTACACTGTTGGTGGGAATGCAAGCTGGTGCAGCCACTTTAGAAAACAGCATGGAGGTTCTTCAAAAAATTGAAAATAGAGCTACCCTTTGACCCAGCAATTGCACTACTGGGTATTTACCCCACGGATATAAATGGAGTGATCTAAATGGTTCTAGCAGC
This sequence comes from Mustela nigripes, assembly GCF_022355385.1. Lineage (NCBI taxonomy): Eukaryota > Metazoa > Chordata > Mammalia > Carnivora > Mustelidae > Mustela > Mustela nigripes. Next base: position 11,007,448 of record NC_081564.1, read on the forward strand.
AATGTCCACAATAGCCAAGATATCCATTGACAGAGGAATGAATAAAGAAGATGTGGTGTATATATATATACAATGGGATATTACTCAGCCATGAGAAAAACGAAATCTTGCCATTTGCAACATCATGAATGGAGCTAGAGGGTATTATGTTAAGTGTGATAAGTCAATCAGAGAAAGAGAATTATCATATGCTCTCACGGGTATGTGGAATTCAGGAAACAAGGCAGAATATCATAGGGAAAGGGAGGGAAAAGTAAAAGAAGATGAAATTAGAGAGGGAGACAAACCCCAAGAGACTCTTGGTCATAGGAAACAAACTGAGGTTTGCTAGAGGGGAGGGGGATGGGGGTATGGGGTAAATGGGAGATGGACATTAAGGAGGGAAAATGATGTAATGAGCACTGAGTATTTTATAAGACTGATGAATACTGAGCTCTCCCTCTGAAACTAACAATACACACTATCTGTTAATTAATTGAATTTAAATTCAAACATTTTTAAGAAGTACGAAGAAAAATAGTTGCCACCTAAAGGGAGGAAAATAGTGGTGCATTCTAGAAAGTTGACGTTCCACATTGCCTGCCTGCCTTTTGGAAACATTGGTGGGTGTAGCGGAGATCATGCTGGACATTCATGAAATTCCATGTCAACCCTTTGTTTCCAGGGATCCCTCGCTAGGCTGAAGACAGGTGACTAGTGCTGCCTGATGGGAGGCAGATGGAAATATACCCACTACTTCCGGGTTCAGCCATGAGACTCCCTGCACAACATCTATCACCCTCTTCCGCTCTTTCCACATTGAGTTAGGGGGCTGCGTGCATAAGACGGAAGGAGTCTGCATCCCTGAATCACCACCTGGAGAACAGCCCTAAGGGCTGCTCAACCCGTAGTAGACTGTGATGGCAGTGAGTGTGACAAACCACTGAATTTCAAGGATTTGTTACTGCAGCGTTGCCTGACCTACCCTGACTAACACAATTCTGTTCCAAAAAGTCAGTCAGCTTGTGAGCTATGACAGTGACCCACTTATGTGTCACCTTCTGGAATTTGTCTTTACTTGTAAACGCCACAGTGGTTGTGATGAGCAGTATATCTAGTGGCAAGGGACATCAACGGTTGGGATTAAACTGAGTTTACTGCAAACGAGGCTATCAGTTTACTGTGCAATAGGCTTTGGATTTCATCCGGGAATAATACAACAACAGTTAAGCCTTTTGTCCCAGGAGTCAGGCCGACTTGGTTTGGAATAGCTTAATCCCATTCTAACGTGTGGCCTTGGGCCAGGTTAACCTTCACATGCTTATCGGCAAATAGGAATAGTATTTGAAGCAGGTGCCAGTGCTGTTGTGGTCACTGTGGCTCCTAGATCCTCCCCATCCCCTGGAACATTTGTCAGCTGATAATCCACAGCTGTCAGACAGTACCTCATCGACAGAAACCCATCTCATCCAAGGTCACAAGCCTTTCCAGAGACAATTCACCTCCAATGACGGGTGGATGAGATGGTGTAAGTTGATACAACTTGGGGCAACCCTGAAAGGTCATCCCAGACAGACTCTAAGATGATCCCCGATTACCCCGCCTCTTAATTCTTGTGACCTCCCATAATCCCTTCCCCATGAAAGCACATAGAACCTGTAACTTGCCTCTAACAAAAGACCACGGCCTAGGGGAGGGAAGATCACTTCCGAGATTGTATCATATGAGACTGTCACATCTATCTTGGTATCAGACTCTCTCTTGCTGACTTTGATGAAGCAAGCGCCCAGCCATATGGCAAAGAACGAAAGAGGTCCTCGGCCAATAGCGAACAAGAAACTATGGTCACAGTCCTACAACCTATAAGAAACTGAATTCTGCCAACAGCCACATGAGGCTTAGAAATAAATCATTCCCCACTGGAGCTTTGAACTGAGACCATAGCCCTTTCGGGGCACTTTAGCCTGAATCAGAGAACAAGCAAGGCTATGCCTGGACTCTTTACCTGCAGGAACTCTGAAACACTAAATGTGTGCTAGTTTAAGCTGCTAAATGTATAATGAATAAGACCGGGCTTTCTGTGGGGTCAACTACAACCTTCCTTAAGGCTTTCATCACAGAGCACCAGGTGATGTCAAGAATTGTTGAATCCCTATACTGTCCACCTACAACTAATATAACACTGTATATTAACTACTGGAATTAAAATGAAATTTGAAAATATTTTAAAAACTCTTCATCCCAACCCTGCTCCTCCTCTGCCTCCTTTCCTTCCCTCCCACAACTGTCAATCCTAAGAGCACTCCCTAAAAATCCCCAAGCACCCTGAATTCCAACTCTGGTCTGCTTCTCAGAGACCCCAACTTGGATGCACGTCCAATATGCACTTGTTCCTTTTCTACTTGGCTGACAAGACTCTTATCTTGACGACTCCATCCTTCTCAAAGTGACTCTGTGTTTCAGCAGCGACAGGTGCCCCCACCAAGACTGAGTCCATAATAGACTAAAGCCTATCATGAAAACCCCATGGTAATCCCATTCTTCTTGCCTGGACCCTTTAAGGATGAGGCTCCAGAGCTGAGACCAAAGAGATTTGAGAAGGTGCGTGTCAGGAGCTTCTAGGAAATAGACCCAGGAAGGGCAGCCCCTCCACTGCCCTTGAACATCACTACACCTGGTTGTAGGGACTGGAACCGTGAAGTCAGGTGACACCCGTGTGGAGAGCTTATCAGAAGGCCCAGGACAGCAGAGCAGGAAGTTGGAAGGGGGCTAGGGCATCATGGACTCCATCAGCCCTGGTGGTGCCCACCTTGAGACTGCTGTCAGATGTAAATTTTCTTTAGAGCAGCTGGATGCATTCTGGTGGAATCAGTTTAGGTTGCCTCTCCATAGGGTGGACAGGAGAATTGAATACAAAGACGCTATAGTAGCGGTGGTGAAAGGCTCCTCATAGGAACCGCCACCACCCACCCACCACCACCCCTGGCTATGGGAGGGGTAATTGACCAAGCTCTCCAGCTGCTGCAGTTTGAAACCCATTGCCAAGTTTGCACCACGCTTCCCTTGGATTGCTTCTAGCCAAGGGATACTAGGATGAGTGCGTTCCTGGGAGACATGGGATTTCTCTGACAGATGACTTTGGCATAAGCACTTTGCCATTGGCCTTGCTGAACCTTCCTAAGAACTGCACTGCAGTCTGAGACTCTTCCTACCCAACCTTCCTACTTTCCTTCCTCACTCCCTCCCTTCCTTCCTTCATCCAGGAGCTCTGTGATTGTGACCTGAGATGAAGGCAGATGCTTAACCTACTGAGCCACCCACCCACACCTGGTAAGTATTTTTTT
>NC_081564.1:11010870-11079765 GCF_022355385.1 Mustela nigripes
TGGTTGGATGGATTGATGGGCAGGTGAGTGGGTGGGCAGATGGATGGATGGATGGATGGATGGGTGGATGGATGGATGGGTGGGTTGATGGGTGGATGGGTGGATGGGTGGATGAATAGGTGGATGACAGATGGTTGGATGGATTGATGGGCAGGTGAGTGGGTGGGCAGATGGATGGATGGGTCAGTGTATGACAACACTTCCTTCTTTGTCAACTGATGTGTTTGTAGCCAGGTCTGATATTTCTTAAACGCTAGCCCACAGACCTAAGCTAATATACTTAGTTTTCTAAGGACTTTTTATTTCCTTTATGTCAATGGCAACAAGAAATCTGAGACCCCTCTGGCTTCTTCCTTAATGTGCCTGACATTTCTGTAAATGGGAAATGGAGTGAAAATGTACATTTCATGACAGTTCTGTCATCCACTGAGACCATTCATTGAGACCTTCCCTAGGAGTGCCAGACAGATATCCTAGGTTCCCATTTGGACCAGTGAGGCAGAAGATCCTGCCTTCAGCTCTGCCAGTGACTTGCTGTGTGACCTTGCACCAGCCTCTTCCCTCTTTGAGCTTCAGTGTCATCTGTCCAAGATGGGGATTGGATGAGACAGTATCTGGATCTCTCATCCTCCTTGTCATGATCTGTCATTTAGGATGTGTTCTGTTCGAAGTAACAGTCAAGGGACACCTGGGTGGCTCAGTTGGTTAAGCGTCCAACTCTTGGTTTTAGCTCAGGCTCTGATCTCATAGGTCATGGGATTGAGCCCACGCTGGGCTCCATACTCAGTGGGAGTCTGCTTGGGTATTGTCTCCCTCTGCCCTATCCCCTGCTCTCTCCCTCTCTCCCTTTCTCTCTATCTTTCTCTCTCTTTCAAAAATTAACAAATAAATATTTTAAATAATTAAGTAACAGTCAAATAAACCATGACAATATTAAAATATCTTGGTTATTAATATGTCATTTAACAGAAGTCTGAGGGTAAAAATCTCCTATCTGTTGCTTCAGCTGCTCAACAAATTTATCAAACTGCAGATTTTTTTTCTTATCCCTTCTCTTCACTCTATTTAACAAGGCTTCCAGTCTTATCCTTGTTGCCTCATGGTCACACAATAGCTGCCAGAGCACCCATATTGCATTTCATTCCACTGTCCAAATCCAGGAGAAAGGGACCGACAAAAAAGTGTTCCCTTTTAACAAGAAGGAGAATTTTTCCTAGAAATACCCCACAAGAGGATTCCTCATGATTCTTGGGCCATGAATCACATGGCCACCTCTTTTTTTCTTTTTAAGCTTTATTTATTAGTTTTATTAGAGAGAGACAGAGAGCATGGTGGGGCGGGGCAGATGGAGAGGGAAAGAGAGTCTCAAGCAGACTTCCCTGCTGAGCACGGAGCCTGATGCAGGGCCCCATCTCATGACTCTGACGTCACTACCTGAGCCAAAACCAAGACACCAGCCAGGCACCCCTCCCCTGGCCACTTCCAACTACAAGCAAATATTTAACCAAATGAAAGGAATGGGATTGCCATGGGTGTGCTATTGCCTTGATCAGGGCAAGGCAAAAAGGACATGATGAGGGCAGGAACTGATGGGATCTGCCCGAGAGGCCTCAAAGGTGGAAGGGCATCCGATCTCAGCAGGGCAAGACAGTCACGCCTGAAACAATTTGAGGGCACCTGTGGGCACATACAGAAAACAAGGCAAAACAGAATGCCCGAGTGCTGAGCGAGTGTGGCCATTTGGGGTGCAGCTAGAGGAATGTAGCGGCGAGGAATCAGAGGTGAGAAGGGAATGAGCATGAAGACAAAGGAGACTCTGGTCCCTTGCTTTCTCTCGCTGTGTCCCCTCCTTCTGTCCCCACCTTTGCACTTACTGTCCTGAAATCCCCCCTGCCCCAGCTCACTGCACTCCGGAGAGCTTGTCATCGCCCAACACAGGACCTGGCGCATAATAGGTGTGCAACAAATGGAAATTAACTGATCAGGTGTGAGTGGAGGGGCTCCCGAGCGAGTCCCCTGCCTGTCTTTCTGCTTCCAGCCTTTCCCCTCTCCTTTCTTCAGTCCAGGTGGGCCTCTCCAGCCCCTGGGGGTGGGACAGCCTCCTGGCCCCTCTGCTCTCCCCCACCTTGCCCAGAGACACAGAACAGCTTTGATCACTAACAGCAGCCTTCTAGGAAGAAAGAAAGAGAGAGAAATCTGGCACTTTAAGCTCCCTGGCCATGACACTTATTAATAAAATGAGCGGCTGTCAGCCTCTGCTCCAATCAGCTGTCCATAGCTCGGGGCACACGTGGAGGCTCGGGGCAGCCCCAAAGCTGGGGCTGTGGGAAGAGAACAAGCAAGAAGTCGCTGCCTCCAGATATTAAATACATACATAGGCCCCGGCCTCAGCAGAGAAAGGTCTGGTGCCCCCAGACAATGTCCCATTTCACTGGATTTTAATGGACTATATCCCCAATTGTCTCCTGTTTTCCTACTGTAAAGTCACACTTATAAAACCACGAATACGCTCTGCTTGCTTAGAAAAATTAAATATTTTTTTATTTGGGGAAACAATTATTTTTCATAAAAATGTGCTCTCTTTTGTTTTTATAAAACTATGTTTTGATATTAATGTGTAGTGGGGTTTTGTTACTTTTAAATAAATCAACATTTAAAAAAAAAATTAACCTTGCCAATAAGGCCACAAGGACCCCAGCCCCACCTTGGTCCCCTCAACATCTCCCAGGAAGTAACCACTGCTGACAGCACCGTTGGGGGGCGGGGAGATACATCTTTTTAGAACCCATTTTAGGCTTGACACACGGTACCTCATGCATTAGGTAGCTAATTTGCCTGTGTAGCCATCACTATTCAGACTTTCCCAGTGGGGCGGGTTGATTAATTTTTTCTTTTCCAAGTGGCATCTCCTTGAATAGATGATTCTGTCCCTGGTTTCTTCCATTCGGTGATGTCTGGGGGTCTTGCCTCATAGACACGCACAGATCAACCTGGTTCTTTTCACACTACACAGCATTTCTGAAGGGAGACAGAAACCTAGGTTATTCTGCTCTGACTGTGCATTAAAACACCAAGGTGAAGGTGTTTAGGAGGGTCCTTCATAAAATCGGGATGCCTGGGTCCCTCTGGCATCAGATATAAGAATTCCCGGTGATTTCAGCCCACAGCCTCGGTCAGGAGCTATTCAAGGAGTCAGTCTCCTAGTCATGCATATTAAGCTGTTTCCAAGATTTTTCTGTTTGTTTTGTTTTGTTTGTTTGCTTGTTTGTTTGAAAGCCTGCTGAGTCCTTTGTGCATTCTTCCTGAGGCATCTGTATGGATTTCCTGAGGGTGGGGGGGGGGGGTCATTCAGAGTTGGATAATCCCTTTTCCTGGCAGAGGGCTGTCCTGGGCGCTCCGATGTTGAGCAGCAACCCACACAGACATCACGACAATCAAAACTGTCTCCAGACATAGGGGAACAGGATTAGGGGGTACAAACTTCCAGTTATGAAGCAAACAAGTCACGGCGCTATAGCGTACAACATAGGAAACAGAGTCAATAATATCAAAACAACTCCGAGAGCTGACAGTATCTACACTTAGCACGGGGGTCACTTTGTAAGATACAAAAATACTGAATCTCTAGGCTGTATGCCTGAAACTGATAGGATATTCTGTATCAATTGTATGTCAGTTAAAAAATGTCTCCAGAGGTATCCTGTTGAGTCAGTCAGTGAAGTGTCTGCTTTCAGCTCAGGTCATGATCCCGGGGTCCTGGGATCGAGCCCCACATGGGGCCCTCTGCTCAGCGGGGAGTCTGCTTCCCCCTTCCCCCCACCTCTCTGCCTACACGTGATCTCTGTTAAATAAATAAAATAAAATAAAAAGTCTTCAGACATGGCTAGATTCTGGGAAGCAAAATCACGCCTGGTGGAGAACAACAGCTCTGGGGTAGGGATCCTGAAGGAAACTGGCTGTATTGGGAGGGGTGCACCTTTTTTTCTTGGGAGTTGACAACGCTCCAGAGTGCCCAAGCTGATTCGCAATCTCTGCTTTCCTGGGAATATCCCCCGGCCAAACATGCTATCCCTTCATCCCTGGGTCTCTGGATTCAGATTTGGGGCCATACTCCCGAGCACCTCCACTTTTCACACTGCCTCCTGCAGCCCCGAAGCGGGGGCATGCTGTCACACCTAGTAATACAACTCTAGAATCCAAAATCTGGAATGTGAGCCTACAAGTCGGGAGTAGTAAGAAGGGTGAGGAGGAGCTGAGTTCTTTCTGGTTTTCTTCTTTCTTTCCTTTTTTTTTTTTTAATTCATTCTGCTGAGGGGAGGGGAGGATAGTTTCTTCATCCTGCCCCACCCCCCACCTGAAATTTCCAGAATCAGCCTCCTTAAGGGGATGCGATCTGCATCCTGGTTGCAGATCCTGGGTTGCCGTCTGAGTTTTACAGGCAATGAGTTCAGTGAACAAGACAAGGTAAGCGGCCGCGAGAAACAGAAAGAAGCTTCCCAGGTCTGTGTGCATCTGTGCTTACGTGCATGTGTCTGAAAGAAAATTAAATTCACAGGCTGGGAAGCAAGAGGAGGGGGGAAGAGCCACAGGCCCAGCCGGTCATGTCTCTTTAAGAGAGATAAGCTGCCTGTCCCATCCATCTCTTTGACACTATCAGCCTGTTGTCTAAAGTACTTACAGTTCCCTCCTCGAGAGGAGAAGCCTGACATGGGGGTGAGGGGGGAGGGGAGAAAGGGAGGCATGTAGGACAGGGCGCCCTGGCTGGCCTGCTTCCCCAAAGAGCAGGGACGGGAGCGTGCAGAGTGAGGAGGTCACCCCTGGCCCTGGGGCCTGTTTTTAGATCAGCCCTGAGTGCTGGGGAGATGGTCCCGCCCTGGCTCCCTACCTGGGACCCCATTCCCAGGGGAACCACTTGAAACCGAAGCTTGTTGTTCTCAAGTGGCCGGGGGAGTGTGAAACGTAGGAAGGAGAGAGTGAGCAAAAGGGAAAGGTCCTTGGCTCCAACGGACCTCAGCTCTGCCCCCAGATCCTTTAAAAACGCACATCACTGCAGTTCCTACTACACTGAGAAGTGACTGCTCATCTCCTCCCTGTCCCTGAAGCAAGGAAATCAGCACCAGAGACATTGAGTAACTCTCCTAGGGTCACACAGCCAATCAGGGACATCCATGGGATCTGAACCTAGATTTCTCTCGATTCCAAAGCTGACTTCCTAGTGTCTTAACCTGGGTATTCCCTGCACCCTTCTGTTATGAGAAGTCATGTTGATGGGTTATCTGAATTAATGGAGAGCCATTTATTCTTTATTCATTCAACAAATACTTTTGAAGCGTCTTCTCTGTGCCAGGGTCTGCCCTGGGTGCTGGTGATAAAGGCAGGGCCTCAATTGCTTCCTGATCCTTAGAAAATATCCCCTTTGATTGAGCCAGACCTGCAGAGACCTCGGTTTGGCTAGTGGACCACTTGATTTTGCCAGATTGTGATTTGGGGTCTTACAGCCCATTGAGAGAATCCAGGAGAAACCGTTCTATAACATTTGCTGTTGGGCACCAAAAGTCACGTAGCACCACGTCGTCTTCACAAGAACCCAAACGAAGAACTGTCTCCTGGTTTTTAGCAAACGTCTTGACTCGTTGGTCTTGTGCAAACTCTCAGAGTATCGTAAAGAACTATAATTCTCTCCCTGTTTTGGCAGCTAGGAAGTTCAGAGCCAAACACATTTCTATTAACTATACAGGATGTCCCAGCTCCAAAAAATGAGGAGCAAAATGCCCTAAAATGTGGCGGCATGAAGCCAACGCACCCCGGGGAACCCAGATTCTGTGGGTGGGTGATTCAGACAGGGCAGGACAGGGCCACAGAGACGGCACCCCCATGTCAGGAGCCAGAAGCAGAATGACCTGCAGGCTCTTTGTTCACGTGTCTGGTGGAGTGCCGGCAGGCTGGAGGTGGGAGTCAGCTTCCCTCCATGTGGACTGCTCCCTGGGGACTCTCCCTGGGGGCTAGTTTAGGCGTCTTCACAGCATGGTGACTGGGGCTCAAGAGTGAGCGTCCCAGGGCAGGGGCAAGTAAGGCAGAAGTGGTCTCACTCTTCATGACCTCGCCTCGGGAGGTTTTCTGCCCGAGGAGGTCACTCCCCAACCCCCACCCTTGACCCGAGCTGTTTTTAACTCTGCCCTCAGTGCTAGGGAGCATCCACCCCACCACCAGGTCCTGCTCATAATCAAGAGGAAAGTCAGACTCCATCTCTGGATGGGAGAAGCGTCACGATTCCAGAAGACAATGAGGGATAAAATTGTTGCTGGGGCCACTTTGGGAAAACACAGTCTGCCACGTGGGACCAAATAGAGTCTATTGATTTGTGCTCATGATGCTTGGCTTTATCGCCTTACTAATTGTCATCTGTGAATTGCGTGTATATTGCAGCCCGAGATTATTTATGAAACCAGGTAACAGAGAGACAGGAGGGGGAGGACCTCAGCTCTGCCCCTAGACCGGCTTAATCAGCACTGTTTTCCGAGTGCTTTTTATATGTTTGGCGCTGTGCAAAGAGAGCCTTCCTTCTCCTTCTAATGCACAATCTGGTTATCCATATTTTACAGGTGAAGAAATGAAAGTGTAGGAAGCTGATGAAACTCACCAGGTCTGGCAAGGCAGAAAAGTGGCAGACAAGTGCCTCCCAGGCAGCCCCATTCAGCTCTGCCCCAGGTAGAGTCCCCGCCTCCACGCTCATTCCCATCCTTGGAGCCTCACTCAGCACCAGGCTTCTGACTTGAACTTGTAACATGAAGAGCATGCGAGAAGGAGCCCTTCCTACCCCCAGATACCTTCTCCGACCCCTGAGTGTTCTTATGCCCAACTTTCTCTGAGAAATAAGAGAGTATTCGTTGACCTCTGCACATCTATCAAGATTAACATTCTCTCCAACTTAGATCAGCCAGCCTGTGGGGAGTTGGGGGAATTTGGCAGAAAATCTCTGAGCACCCACTTCCTGCCAGGCCCTGAGCTAACTCTCAGGAATCCAGACACGAGACATTTAATGTCACAGAGGGTCGAGATACGTTAGAAGGCAGGGACCTTGACGTTTTGGCTTTGAAGTTGGGCACTTGGTGAACACCTAGCATCGTGAATGGAGAAGGTGGAAGGTTCAGCAATGAAGCCTTGGATAAGTGACCACCTCTCGGAGCCTCCACTGGCTCCCCTATAACCAGGGCTGTGTCGGAAATCCTGTAACTCCTCCAAAGCAAGTTTGGGGGCTGTGTCTGATCACCCCATAGAAGGCTCAGCACACAATCAGCCCTCAACCCACAGGGCTCCGGGAACTCTCTGGGGCTGGGTCTAAACTCAACTGAGTTTGATGGCAAGAGGAGAGAAAGAGTGGATAAGGTCATTGGTCTTCTGGCTTTCCCACCTCTGCAAGGGGCAGCCTTGACTCTATGGGTTGCAAGTCGGGGGACCCAGTGTAATGACCGCAGAGGCTGCAGCCCCATTGGTGGGTGCCGGTGGAGGGGCGCCTGGCGAGAAGGTAGAACAGCGGGCCTATTTGAAGGATCCGAGACATTAGCTCAACAGACCGGGCATTGCTCGTTCTCTGTTGGCCCAATTAGCACCAAGTTCAACTTGTATTTTCCACGTAGAATGCGGCTGGTGAGTCAGGAAGAAAGGCGAGCTTCATTATTCGCTTTTTGCTAGCTCTTGGAAATATCAAGAATACTTGGCCCTCCAGACAAATCCCAGCTCCAGGCCCAAAAGCTAAGTCCAGATATGTTATATATTTATTCAAGGCAGCAATTGGCCAGGAAACGACTATAAAACACACATTTTGAATAAAAGAGGGAGATTTATGGTACATTTGTAAATCTGAGTCATATCTCTCTGCCTCCCCCAGGCCAGGATCCCTTAATCACTAACATACCCCCAGCTTGTACACTCGGTGGGCATGGAATTGCTTCCTTCTGGTCCCGTCCTGGTTAAAGATGTGACGGGGATCGTGCTACTTTATCTGACAGTCAGTAAATGAATTGCCAATTCATTCTGAGCTGCGATGGGGGCTGGTTTTTGCTTTGGGAAGAAAAAAAGTGGGGTCCTTTCATATGTATCTTTGATCAGTCGGGACTTGACAAATTATTTTCATAGGAATTTCTCTGTCCTTAATGCCACAGGGAAAAAATGGATTTACTCGAAAAGAATAGCTTTTATGTTTCAGAAATTAGAGCAATGTAAAAGTTTTCCTGACCTCTCTTTCTTTTCCCTTTTCCTTCCACTGCATTTTTCTCTAGGGAAAGCAGGCAGGTAGCAGAGAGAGCTGGAGAAGGCCACGGCCAATGGCTGGGCTTCCAGCAGGTTGAGTTACTTCAAGCCTATAAACATAACACGAAAATAAGTCTCACCCGTATATACAATTGGTACTAAGAAAACCAAGTCAGCTGTTTTGCCCCAAGCTTCCCTAGTGATAGCTGACTTTTTTCTTCTCTGGATTTTTGTTTTAGGGACAAAGGTCAACCTGAAAATACCTGAATTGTGTTTCAGTAGGAGTCCCACTATATTGCAACTATCTCATGACTTATCTGAAGGGAGGGGGCTGAAAAAGAAGATCTCTAAGTGATTTCCATATCAAGATTTTTATCAGCTATGGCACAATCTTAAAGAAAAGAATGTATTGAGAGTATTAATGGTTCAGAGCTGCCATGAACAGTTGGGCAGGTTGTGCACTGCCACAACTCTGAGAGGCACCATTCAGGTAGACTGTCATTATGAAGGCTATGCTCTGAGGGTTGTGCCATGCTCAGCCTGTACAACTGTGGGTGACAGCTTTGAAAGGGAACTCACGGAAGTGACAGGAAAATTGGAGAACCACAATTATAAGAAAGGAAGAATCTTGGGGACCAAGGTGGAAGGAACTAAAAGAGAGTTTAGTCAGGGCCTAGAGTGAGTAAGTACTAGCAGTATCAGTCTACTTAATTCTCTGCTCAAGATTCTCTCTCTGGTGGGGCATCTGGGTGGCTCAGTAAGTTAAGTGTCCAGATTTTTTTTTTTTTAAGATTTTATTTATTTGACAAAGAGAGAGATCACAAGTAGGCAGAGAGGCAGGCGGGGGGGGGGGGAGCAGACTCCCTGCTGAGCAGAGAGCCCAATGCAGGCTCGATCCCAAGACCCTGAGATCATAACCTGAGCAGAAGGCAGAGGCCTAACCCATTGAGCCTCCCAGGCGGCCCAAGTGTCCAACTCTTGATCTCAGCTCCGGTCTTGATCTCAGAGTTGTGAGTTCAAGCCCCATGTTTAAAAAATAGAAATAATAAAATAAGTAGAAATATAAATAATAAAATAAGATAAATAAAATAAAAATAATTCTCTCTCTGGGAAAGATAGAGACAGAGACAGCGACAGAGACAATGAGCCTTTCTTGGGCCAAACACTCCTCCTCTGTGGTCTAAGGGATGGGGCGCTATTGGATTAGCAGCTCTACTCTCTTACTTTAGGATTTCCTCAATGTAGAGCCTGGAACAAGGATTCGGGAGTGGTGGTCTGTTTGGGTGAGAGAGAGAGTGCTCAAGGCTGTGGGGCTACTGAGTGGCAGAAGTGGGGCCAACATCCGTGCAGAACTGTATTCTGGATTCCTCGTGTGATGGGTATTCAATATTTTTCGACCTCTTTGCATCCATTTCTCCTCTTCTTGGGTTTATCTCTCCCTCGTGGTGAGTGGTTTTGGTGGGTGTAAGTAGCGGCTGTGAGTGCCCAGGCCTGACTCCTGAGCCTTGTCCAGTAGGGCCGGTGTCCTTATAAGACAGAGAGACACCAGAGCTCCCTCTCCCTCTCTTTCCCTCCCTCCTTGAATGTGCACAGAGGAAAGGCCAGGTGAGGACACAGCGGAAGGTGGCCATCCACAAGCCAGAAAGAGAGCTCTCCTCAGAAACCACCTTGATCTTGGACTTCCCCGCTGCCAGCACTGTGAGGAAATAAATTTCTATTGGTTAGTTGTGCCGTCTGTGGGGTTTTGTTCCTGCAGCCAAGCAGACCGCGAGGCACTGCCCTTCCTAATGATCTGCCCTCCAGGATTTCCGACTCACCGATCAGCCCCCACAACCACATGAGCCAATCCCCTGCATTAAATATCTCCATGTCTCTTACTTCCTCAGCTCTTAGACGGGCTGAGAAAACCCCTTAAGGAAAGACGTGTCTATGAGTTCCCTACCCACCATACTCAGCCTGGTCTTAACATCAGTGTGATACAGGGCCCCAGGGAGGATGAGAAGCCACGTGAGGCAGAACTAAGTCGTCCCATGCAAAGGCCTCCTAGATCCACCTGCCCGCAGCCCATCACCAGCCGATCTCCGGCCCCGGAGCCCAGCCGAGCTCAGCTGAACTTGGCCCCTATGCGCAGAACCGCTAGGTGGATTCAACAGCAAGACCACCTAGCGCCTCATTTGGCGCATGCGTGACACTAAACGGGGATTGACACCTGCCTCGGAGGCTTTGCGGTGGACCATTTCGGAGCGCTCTCTGTGGCTCCAGACCAGGGCTGGATGCTTGCGGTCTGGGGCTGCCAGCGCGCACTGAAATGTCCCCCTTTACGCCTCAAATCTGAGGCGGCCAAAGAGGATGCAAACGCCGTAAGTCTCCTGGCCACGGAGTGCTTGACTTCTCGTGGAGCCCTGCTCGCTGAGGAGAGCATCTCTTGGGCTATACTTATGAACTCATTCACCCCATCTTTGGGGAACAGCTTCGAAATGAAAATACAAGCAGACAACGCTGGAACATTCCCACTCTCACGACCCCAGGAGAGAAGATGCCCAGTTCTGCCAGTAAGAAGGGTGAAACGCGACGAATGTTCGGGAAGAAGAAAGGCTCTCCTGACTCATCTCGGGTACAGCAAAGCCCTCCTGGCAGACGTCAGGGCTGAGCTGAGATCCATCTTTAGGCCTCTGTTTATTAAATGTGCAGACGGCCAGCTGCCTGCAGAGCACATCCCATTATGGCTCCCATGTAATCCCTGTCCCAGGCCTGAGAGGCAGATCTTACCCTCCATTTCTCAGACGTGGAGATAGAGGCTCGGGGAAGTGAGTAAGTAGCTCCTGCACCAGGGGTTAGCGGGGCGTCCGAGATCAGGAAGGCAACAGGCGTTGCCCAGCTTCCAGGTGCAAAATGGCACAACCTCCTGAAGGTCCAGACGTTTCCCTGGCACACACCAGCTACCCTGTCCCTCCTTCTCTTCTCCGGGCCCTCAGGGAAGGGCAGAGATGACACGGATCTCTTCCTCACATTCAGGAGCCAGCAGCACATAACGGTGGCCAAGCCACTCACAAGCAGAGTCACCTTGGACATGACACAGACTCTCTGCTTGGGTGCTTGCTCATCTATAGAGCGGGATTAAGACTGGTTCCTACCTCCCAAGAAAGGGACTGTGTAGGTTCCTTGGCACGGGGGCCAGCAAATGGTGTACAGTCAGGGAATGAAAGATGCTCTTTATCACTTCTGCTGCTTGTAATGACAAAAGTAGGGGACGTTGGCCAAACATTAAAGCTCGGCCAAGAAGCGCCTCCACCTGCTCTCCGGGCTGCTCCCAGTGCGCAGCGCGTGCCGCTCCAGGAATGTAAAGTTATACATTTGTCAGGATTCGCATGCATGACTGCTTTTTTAAGAGGTCGAAGAAGGCATTCTGAGGTCAGAAAAGAGACAGTGCCAGATTGTCAGCCTTTTGGGGATGTAGAAATTTCTGACCCCTCTTGGTTGCCACAGAGGATCCACGGCTGGTAGTCACTTACAAAGCTAGCTATTGTAATCATCCTTGAGATGGTGCCTGTGTGGAAAAGCTGTGTTTTAATTATTGTTCAAAGTGATGAGGATGGTGATGACGATGATGGGGATGTTTTCCTAACACTCGCTGAGCTGAGGTCCATTATAAAAATAATAGCGGATCACAGGGGCCAATTTCCCAACCAGCAAAGGAGGGAGGGGAAAAAGGGGGATCAGGGGAGAGATGAATAGCAATAATAATTAATACTGGGGCGCCTGAATGGCTGTGGGTTAAGCCTCTGCCTTCGGCTCAGGTCATGATCTCAGGGTCCTGGGATTGAACCCCGCATTGGGCTCTCTGCTCAGCGGGGAGCCTGCTTCCCTTCCTCTCCCTCTGCCTGCTTGTGATTTTTCTCTGTCAAATAAATAAATAAAACCTTTTTAAAAATAATTAATACTAATTCATCATCTTATTGACTAACAATTACTGCCCTAGACCGGGCACTGTGTTCAGAAATTTACAGTCACTCTCTCACTGTCTGCCTCCTATAACATCCCCCTGCCCCAGGGCGGGGAGGGGGAGGTACTCTTATTATCCTCTTTCAATAGATGGTTTCATGGAGGGTCCAAGAGGGTAAGTGACTTGCACAACAAGATCACTGAAGCTGTAAGTGACAAAGTGAATTTTATAAGCCGGGTCAGGTAGAGAACAAAGGGGAGATTCTTAAAACCACCTGAGCCAGCAAGTATGTGTGTATGTGCATTTGTTGTGTGTGTGTTTGCACGTGGGTGTGTCTCTGTGTGATTATATATGTGTACATTGTGTGTGTGTCTGTGTGTTGTGTGTCAGTGTGTGACTGTATATGCGTATTTGTGAGTCTGTGTGCATGTGCATGTACCTGTGTATGTTGGATTTCTTAACAGGAGAATCAGAGTCCACCACAGGATGATAGCTTCACCCACCAAAAGGAGCAAGCCAGCAAGGGGCAATCCCAAAAGTGAAAACAGAGAAGCAGCTGGTGTCTCCTTGTTTCGGATGGAGAATGTTCCACAATTAGCAGTCGGCTGACAGGTGCCGGTACCCAGCTCTGTCTCTCTCCAGGCCAATGGCCCTTCTGATTGGATCTGAATCCCTTCATTCTCCAAGTTGACCCAGGGAACCCCACCTTCCTCACAAACCCGATTTGACAATGGCCGAGGCATACACTAGATTTTATTTGACTAATCCTACTCCTAATTATAAAGATAACTCATCTTCATTTAAAAAAATTGAGAAATATCCCAAACCACAAAGAACATGTAAACACTCACAGTCCTGCCACTGTTATGATTATGTTCCACAAACTAACTGGGGTTTTTTTTGCCCTGCAAGCTGGAATGAATGCAGTTGCATTCGGTAAGACTGAGAAGCTGCCATGCACATGACTTGTAATCAGCTTCTTTTAGCTACAATGTATCTTAAATATCCTTTTCCAATTGGCTTCACAAATGTATTTTTTAACAAGCCATGTGGTATTCCATTGCATGGATTGACACTAATTTATTTAACTAGCACCATATTAGTGGATAATAAGGCTGTCTCCAGTTTTGTATGATTTTAAAAATCATGATGAACTTCCCAGAAAATTAGTATGATGCACATCCCTGATTATTTCCTTAGGACCGATTCCTCCAAGTGGAATTACCAAATGAACCGATGAGTACAATTTTGAGGCTTCTGGTATCTTTTGCCAAATTCTCCTCTTAAAAGGTGTATCTATTTTCATTCCAGGCAGCAGTTTCTGGGGCTTATTTTCTCATTAGCAATAGGCATCATGATTACTTGACTATGCATTTGCTAAGTTAATGCATACAAGTTAGGCTTAACTTGTTTTTCACTGCTAAGTCTGTCTTTCCAGGCATTCATGGAACATGTGCTGTGGTAGGTCCTTTATGGTACATTTCTACAGATATTATTCACTTAAACTTCAAAGGACAACAGTCCTTTGAAGCAGACACACTATCTCCTTTTAATGGACAAGGAAGCTAAATCTTGGGCAAACTGAGGTTCCATGCTGAGCTCTGCTGCACACCAGCTGTGTGATGTTGGGGGTGCTCCCAACCTCTCTGAGCTCCAGAATACTAATGATCTGAGTCTCTGAAAGTTCCAGTCATCCTCCTGGTGATCCCCTAACTTTGAGTCCAGGAAGCCAGGAAGAGCTCTAACTCTCCTCTCTCAGGTACGAAGAAGCCTACCAGCTCACAGATCCAGACTGTACTCTGCAGTCATGGGAACTAACTGGAAAAGAGCCTACACAATTAGTAGGTGCTCAGCAAGTCAGAGTGTCTACCACACAGGGTGGGACCTTAACACATGCTTCTTGAATAAATGAGTGAACGCAAAGTAGGTCATTACTGTCCATTCATGAACCCTACAGCTCATTCCTTCAACACCATTTCTGCCTCAGGACCTTTGCACAAGCTATCCCCTCTGCCTGAAATGCTTTTCCTCCCAACTTTTCATCTGGCTAATTCCTACCCTACCTTCAGGGCTCAATTCAGAAGACACCTCCTCCAGACCAAGTTAGGACTCCTTGTCTTGTCCCTTTATGACATCATGCATGCTGCCTTCATTGGTCTTCTTGCCTTTGCAATCCACTGATGACACAGGTTACCTAAAGGCTGTTTCTCTCACTAAACCATCCAGAAGGATACAACCTCTATCACCTTGTTCACTACTGTGTCCTCAGCATTTACACATGTCCAGTCCAGAAGAAACATTCACTAAATATACTATAGGAATATAACAATTTACACCATGGCTTTTGACACCTAAGCAGTAATAAACTACATGAATATTTGCATGTGACATCCTTAAACCTACCAATTCAGTGGTAGGTTCAATTCAGTTAATTTGTAACCATTGTTTGAAACCCGAAGAAGTGACCGACCATCTATGATGGAACAAGATGTCCCTACTCAAAAAAAAAAAAAAAAAAAAAAAAAAAAAAAGTCCCTTCTCTGGCCTATGAAATTTGCGGTGAGCACGTTTTTAGTGATGTTCCATTGGTAACAACTGTTTGATCGCTGTGCCTGAGGGGTGCTAACTCAGTATTCTTCTGATGTTCTTGTGAAAAAATAAGACTGGCTACCTTGTATCATTGGTAAATGAGTTTTGGAAGGTAATTTTTTCAAGCGCAACCTTTTTTCCCCTTAATCCATCAGAACAAATGCTCACTTAGGGTACAGTCAGAATTTATTCAGTGAAATTTTACTAATTCATTCTCTGTGGGAACAAGGATGTCATTGACCTAGTTTCTCCACTGTACCTACAAGAAGTTGAATTGTCATTTCTTGATCATTAACTTACATGTTTTGGGAGTTCTTTGCCTAGGAAAGCTTCCAGGAGGACCTGATTCAATGAATAATTTGTAATCAACTATCCAGTTGTTCCTGTTTCAAGGGGATGTGTCATATCTGATGGTTCTTGATCATTTCAAAGGTGCGGGCATTGAAATCACAAAAACTTTTCAAAACAGCAGCATGAATTTACTTACAATTCTGCTGCTGTGCCCTGCCTTATATGTATCATACAGGACAAACTCACAAATCTTAAATTTGGGGGTTTTAAATAAATAGCCATCGAAGGTCCCAACGGTTGCTTCATTGGGGACCTCCAAAACACTTGATTTCTGCAACCAATTTAAAGAAACAGATCCTTCAGGAAATCAAGTACTAGGTGTTATAGAAAATCTGACCAATATTTTGGTCAGTTGAGATTCCTGATGATCTTGCTTTTTTAACACTGTCATAAATCCAATGAAAGAAAATAACTCCATCCCCGGGATATAAGCCAGGAGAGAAACATATTCAGCTCCATTACACTCAAGTACAGGATTCCAAATATTCCCTGAAACCAGCAGAAGAAAGAAGATGGGGTCAGAATTACACCCGCAAGACAACTTCTTCCCACGTCCTCCAACTAACTTCTCCTCTATTCGGTCGGTAAAAAGAACAGGGGGAAAAGAAGGGTATTGTACTTTTTTAAGCACATGGTATTTATTAGGCATTAATTGGCACACAAATATACGAAACGAGTACTTAATTCTCACCCCACCCCTTAGCAACATAAAAAGACATAATCGCATGAAGACACTCACGTACAAACATACTTACACACTCACACGTACTGGGACATACTTAGCCTCACATATTACCCTGTTCTCTTTATTAGGGTCGGTTTAAAAAAAAAAATTTTTTTAATCAAGAAAGCAAAGCACATTCGAAAAAAAAAAAAAAAAAGAAAACGCAAACTTGGTTTTGAGTATTAATAAAATTAAAAGCTCTTGGCCAGCTCCCATGCTGGATTTCATTTCATGTTATTACTTAATTAGAACTCCTATTTATAAATAAATAGTACCAGTAAAATATTACCTCTGAAGAACCCTGCAATAACGTTTTACTTACACGCTTATTTTTTTTTTTTATACTGTTTTCTGCTTTCAATAACCACAGTTTGGTGTCGGCATCTGGTGTCGGTGTGACTTCTTTGGGGAGAACCAATCAGCGAACAGGTCTGGCCTCTTCTGTAGGAACATTGGGCTTTGCCTGGCATCCGGGGCGGGTCGCCGGTGATGGAAGTCTGGAAGCTTGGGCTGGCTTTGTGTTTTATCAGGACCAATATTTATTTTGGCCTCTTCGCAATGCTTGTCAGCACAGAGGTTGCTTCTTGCTTTATCACAGTTCTGCCCACATGTAAACCAGGGCTTTTCAAGTTTTTCAAAGCAAGCTTTCCGGTCGGGAAGCTATAGGCCACGTTTTAGCGACAGACGGCTGGAAAGACACAGAGCTGGGAAGACAGGAGGGCCAAGGGAGATTGGAGGCCAGAAGGTGGTCAGCGTTAGGAGAGGGCCACGCTGGGCCCCAAGATGATGGGCAACGGAGGAAAAAATCGGACAAAAGCCGGGACCTGGGGAACCTTTTCAGGAACGTCACATGGTAGAGGTAGTCATTACTTAGTCAAGGGCAGGGTGGCAAAATTTAGGTTTCAGGGGTGGTATATTTGTGGCGGGATCCCCACAAGTACATATTTTGAAACACACTTGCCTCAGACCTCCCCCGAAATAAGGGACTGGGTCCCATTAAGAAAATTGAAAGGAAAAAAAATATATTATTATTTATTATATAACAATGTCAACATTAACACCAAGACAGGGAGGACTCCAACTACACCATTCGGCTAAAACACTCGATAAGGCAAGGCTTTCTGGAGACTGAAAGAAGGAATCACGGAGGACATCTGGAGGTGGTGTGAACATGGCCGGCCAATGAGTGCGGTGGTCATGGGGCTGGGTGGGGTGGGGGCAGCGGTGGGGGCTCATCTCGTCTCGGTTGGTTTTGAGACGGAAAAACAAAGTCACATTTTTTGAACTGTGGTTTCCAGCGGCTGATTAGATCAGCACTCTCATGGGTGAAGACTTGAATAAGGAAATGAAAACTGTCGTCCGTGGGGTTTCTCTCTGCTACTGTCTCTCGCTCCCTCTCTATCTCTCTCTGTCTCTTCTCTCTCTCTAGCCACTGTCTGCAAGGAAGCAGGTCTCGCTTTAGCTGTTCTCACTCCACTCTGGCACCATGCCAACCCCATGCACCGAGTGATACTGGTGCGGGGACAGGGTCCGTGGCACGCCGTGAGAATAGAGGAACTCGGAGGGCTGCAGGCCGCCGGGCGATGGCAGGCCAGTCTGCGGCCCACACTGCCTGACCACAGGCTGGTGGGCCACGGAGGTCTGGTGCTGGAACATCCCCTCTCCGAGCTGTGGGGAGCCGTGGTTGGCCATGCCAGCCAGCCGGGGGACTAGAGGCCCCGAGGCGAAGTGGGCCGAGAAGTGCTGGTAGGGGAGCCTGTCCATGGGCTGCACCGTGGCCACCGTGCAGCTGCTGTAGGAAGGCACGCTGGGCCATGTGTTGCAGCTGAGGTCCTCCAGGCTGGGCACCGGCTCGCTGGGGGGCGGGGCGCTGGCGTACATGCAGGCCTGCCGCTGTGCTGACTCTGTCCTGTAGGAGGCGCTCAGGCCCTGCTGCTGGGGGTAGCCGGCCCGGTAGAAGGGGTCCTCCTCGCTGGGCGACGTCTCCATGTAGGGCTTCTTGTAGGGATGGTCCGTGGTGGAACATTCTTCATCTGCAGAGACAGGAGGATAGAGACCAGTGAGGCCGGGGCTAGAGGCGGACGTGGCCACGGACTCAAGGACCCCTTCCCCAGGTGGGGGTGGGGGGGACTAGCCCCCATTCTGATCAGTAACAGTGGAGACTTTGAACGAAGACTTTGACCTTCCTGAGCTCCGTTTCATCTCTAGCAAGAAAAGGAGGCTACAGAGGGACGTGCTGACAAAGGGATGCTGGAACACAGACTGAGCACCGAGGCCAGGGCTCGGGAGCAGACAACACCCAGTACGTAAAGATGCCTGCTCTCTTCCCTCTGCCCTGGTGTGCACATGCCACGAAGGCGGGACATGGTCTGTGCTCCCCACCACGGTATCCCCCAGAATCCAGAACATACCTAGGAACCAAAGCAAGAATAATACCGTCCACGATTACAGTATGAAGGCACACAAACGGCGTTTACTCTGCCTGGTGCTGTCCGAAGCGCTCTCCGGAAGGGACCCCAGACAGCCGGCCCAGCAACCCCATGGGGTGGGCTCTGTGAGGGTCCCCACTTTGCAGATCACAAAACAGAAGACCAGAGAAGTCAAGCAACTTGCCCAAGGTCTGAGTTACGCAGCTGCTAAACAATGGATCGGGGTTGGGGGCGGGGGTGTCAAAATTCAAGTCATCGAATTAGGCAGGAGTCCCTGCTCTTCGAGACCAGGCTACACACAAGGGCACGCACTGAGTACCTGTGCAACAGACGGAAGGGCAGAGGGACAGTGCACAGATGGATGGGAGCTCGGACGAGTCCCCAGATCCTTCCCTGATGCCTGTGTCGGCAAGTCCCGGTTAATATCTCTTAGAGCTGGTACAACCTAACAGGTCACCATTTCTTTATTGAAAAAGTCACTTCCCTTCCCCCAGACACCAGCGAGTCCCCGGTACAGGGCTGTGGAGATCATTCCGTCCCTGAAAGACGGTCTTCCGTAACTAGTCGGGGTCACTGCCTCCTTTGGGAAGGGCTGGGCTCTCTCCAAAATAACACAACAAAACACGTTTTAAAAACCATCCATGTGCCCAGCACAGCTTTGCATGCACTTTTGGGAGCTCAGAGATCCCCTCAAATCCAGACCCTAAGTTAAGAAGTATAGACGCATCTGGGTTTCAGTCTGGTTCTCTTACTTTTCCTATCTGTGTGCAGCCGTAGGCCTCCGCCCTGAGACCTGCGCTCAGCATGTCTGAATCCAAGTCAATAATACTTACCTCACTGAGCCGCTAAGAATTCAATAAATCAAGCCCGTAAATCTCCTGATATCTGTCAACAAAAGCAGCTCTTGCTGCAAGGGAAACACCACCAGTCAGTCTCTCGGCAGACCTGATACTGAGTAACACGCCTCCAGGTGTTTCCTTCAGGGAAGCCATCTTAAGAGTTTCCAGCAAGGTGTAAATGTCCCACAGATTCATTCCTTTGCTGGAATTTTATTCCCCAGCCTGGAGATTTTTCTGTCCTCCTCTCCCAGTCTCTTTCGAATCAATACGTGCCTGCGAAGGTCTGTTGTTGGGGGGCGGGGTGTGAAGAAAAGGAAACACTGGGCGCTCCTGCACCTCTGCGGTGATGGTCAGTGGCCTGGGGGCAGGACATGGGACTAAGAGGAGAAGATCATCCTTATTATGTACTGAGCTCCTACTGAGCCAGAATTCAAGTCATCGAATTAGGCAGGAGTCCCTGCTCTTTGAGACCAGGCTGCACAGAAGGGCACGCACTGAGTATCTGTGCAACAGACGGACGGACAGAGGGACAAGTGCACAGATGGACGGGAGCTCGGGCGAGTCCCCAGATCCTTCCCCAATGCCTGATCTCACAGTAATTCCTCCAGGTGGCCTGTCACAGAGGCAGAAACCGAACTCAGAGAAGTGACCTTCCCAAGGTCACGGAACTAGAAAGGAGCGTGGACTGGAATCCAAGCCAAGTCTGCTTTCCTTACCAATGACACCTTGCTTCTAGCTCTCTTGATTTCTCACACCGAATGCCACTCACCTAGTTCTCCAACAGAGATGTACTGAGCCGCTCCCAGGTGCCAGGTACTGGGCCCAGAGCGGCCAATAATGAGCCAAGGTCCAGCTCAGTGCACTTGGAGGTGGGAAGGGAGGACCCTCTCCATCTCACCCTGAGCAGTGACGCGGCAGGAGGCTGACAGGTGGTGAAGGGGAGGTGGGCCTTGCATATAAAGCTTCACCCCACAGTGAGTCCTTTGGTTTTGCACCAGATTTTAAAACAGCTCCCCAACTCAAGTAGGAGAGCTTGGGTTTGGGTTCCGCGGAATCCTTCCATGGGCATCACGCCCGGAGTGACACCCACAGGTGGATGAAGACTCTGACCCCAGGTAAACCCATCCAGGCTGGGACTGTACCCACCTCCCAGCGAGCATGTTTATTTTCAGCAAGAATCTTTCTGGGACACATCTGGGCCCCATAGGATGACCAAACACTTGTCCAGAATAAAAGCCAAAAATGTGGCCTCTCTTCCAGGTGCTTTAAACCCATCATGCCAACCGTTCAGATGTGTGAAGATAGCCAGATGAGCTGGTAGCCACTTTTTCCACCTTTCAACAGGGCATTTGTCTTTGGTCTCCTGAAGATGTTGTTACGCTCGACTTTTTCTGTCCTCCCCACCTCCTCCCTCAGTCACCTCGTGCTTCCGTGCTTCCTTCCAACCCAGCCACCCCCACACACAACAACCCCCCCCCCACGCCCCGGATCCATAAATCTGAATGTTTCCATTGTTGCTAGAATCATAACCTTTGGGTTTTCCATTTAACCAGGGCGTTTCCCCTTTTCAATAATCAAGAGTACAGCTGCAGGGTACCCTTGGCAAGAGAAAAAAAACAAGGCAAATGAACCATTCCCGAGTTTCTGATCCCCTTCCAGATTTGTTACAAGCGAAAAAGGAAGAATAATATGAAAAAGGCCGGAGCACATTTTGAAAATCGTAAAATTACACATTCCAGTCTTTAATAACCCAAAGATCTGATGCAGAGTCCTAAGAAAAGCAAAAGTCTGGCTTATTCATGAAAGCGGGTCCCGAGTGTTCTCAAATTCCTCTTGGACCTCATCACGTTGTAAAGAAATTCCAAAGCATGGATCCAAATTTCAGGTCGGTGGTGATCAATGGTTGGGATGGAATCCCTGTGTTTGTTTTGGTCACGGTTTTGGTTCCTTTCTCTTTACTGGGAGCCCGATAACCGGTCAACAGCAAAGCTCTTTTTCCCAGCCGAGCCGTGTTTACCTTCCACAGTTGGGGAACGGGTAGTCAAGCATCAAGTCTTCCATGAGACAGGCCCACAGTTCAGTCCCGGAAAGGTGTGTAGTAAGAGTGGTCCATTACATTCCACCTGTCCTGAACCCAGCTGAGTCTGTTGAATACCAGGAAAGCTCTTCCTGATTCTGAGCACCGCATAGCACTGGGAAATATCCCGGCCCCTTGCATTTTTCTAGTGGTTTCTGATTCTGGATGAATGGCTTTAATGATCAATCCAGAGCACAGATTTTAGGGCCTATCTCTGGTTCTCCTTGGCTATGTGGCGTTGGGTAGATCACTACACCATATCCCAATCTTAGTGCTTGACTAAGTAGGGGGATAATGCTTTAATTTCTTGCAGGAATGGAGATGGTAAGTATGCAAATCTTATCTGTCCGAGTAACATGGGTCTCCTCTCTGTTCCCTCTTAGAAGATCAGACAGATGGCTCTGGGGACTGTCCAGTGCTTGAAGGTGCCTGGGGAGATCCTAGAGCAGGAAAACTCACAAGGCTGCTTTTATATTGCTCATCCCATTAAGCAAATATTGTCACTATTCCCAAATGGGTCATTTCGCTTGCCGACTGGGTTCATTCGGATAAAAAATCCTGTTGAACTACCATTCCTTGGTTGGGTGACCTTTGGCAAAGTCAGAAGTGGAACTATGATTCGGGCCTTCTGGGTCACAGCACCCAGTCACCGTCACAGCTCTTTCTGAAGGACAGTCTAGCCTTTCGGCTTTCGTGAAACTCACTTTCCAGAAAAGAGGAAAAGATGGTAACCTTGACCTGATGGGTGGATGGATGGTTAGATGCGTGGATGGACAGAAGGATGCATGAAGGGCGTGTGCATCTCTGTAGTGTTAGATTTTAGCTCAAAGTGGGCCAGACTGAATCAGTATTGTGAGAAGATCCTGAATGGGGAATCAAAAGACTCGGGTCCAACTCTCACTGAACCACCAACTGAAAATCATGACATTTATTTATTTCCTTATTATCTGTCCCCTCAATGAGATCACAAGTTTGGGGAGAGCAGGAGCCTTCGCCCCCTTGCTGTCCCTTTATCACATGCACTTGGGACAGTGTCCGGGACAAAGGAGATGCTCAACCAATATTAATTCCACGAAGGCATCCCAGATCTGCCACTCACCAGCCACACGACCTTAGGAAGCCAATCCAACCTCTTGGTCCCCCGTTATACGCCCACAAATTGGGGATGGAAGACACCCCCTCCCCAGCTCAGGGGCTGGAATGAGGATCCAGTGAAGAAAACAATGTGAAATTGCTCTAAAAAGCACCCAGCACTGACCAAACGCACCCCACAGAACCCCCTTCCTCTCCCACTCCCCTGACTTCCTTTTGAATAGCCAGGGCAGTAGATGGCTTTGTTCAAATCTTTATTTGGGTTGCCTCTGGATTTCTAAGGTTGGGGGGGTATGGGGCGGTTATCAGGGTGGGAGGAGGAAAGAAAGACAGATGAGCGCTCTCCCAGGACCCGGGGTCCTGGATCTGATTGAGTGGCATTGATAAAAGACCTTCCCGGCTCTTTGGGTTCCCTCCTTCGGGAGAGATAGTTTGGAGACAGCCGGGTCCAAACACGAGAAGCCCTCCGGCTTGCCTGGCCCTTTGACATTTCACTGGGCCTGCCTCCTGGGCTCCTTGGAAAGGAGACAGACAATGAGGGGAAGTCAGATAGTGGGGCAGGCAGGGGCCCCAAGAGGGGGCGGGGGGGAGGGAAGGGGGGAAGCCACCCATGGAGCCATCACTTCACGGGAATCCCAAACTGGAAGGAAACCTTGCTGATTCTTTATCACCTTACAATGGAGGCTGATGATGAATTGCTTTTTGTCGTCTCTGAGGCACCGGGACAGACGGAGCTCGGCTGGAACGTTCCCTGTCCCTGGGAGCGCCCTTTTGGGGGTGGAGGGAGGAGGGACAGGCAGAGGTTTGTGGCAAGGTGAAAGGGTCCCTGCACGGCGCACACCCCAGGCACCCCGAATGCACGGACCGTGGCTTGAACCCCGGGCAGGACCACTCAGGACAAATCACTCAGTCCCTCTGAGCCTCAGTTTCCGCCTCTGTGGAAAGGGGCCATTCTTCCCCTTGTTCCGGGCAATGGGCCCTGGGGACTGATTGTACCCACACCTCCAGCCCCTGGCACCACACCCAGGGCTGAGCGCCATCATTTCCCGCCTCGCAGCCCGCGACAGCCTCTCAGCAGAGCTCTGGAGCCCATCTTCGTCCCCCCTCCCCCCCCCCCCACGCACCCACCCACCCAGCACAGCAAAATGCCAGCTTCCAAACAGAAACCTCATCATGTCCCTCACGGGTTGAAACCCCTCCGGGGGCTGCCTGTTGGTGTTAGGATAAAATCTAACTGGGTAGCTCAGTCGTTTGACTCTCCGATGCTTGGTTTTGGCTCAGGTCATGATCTCAGGGTCCTAGGATCGAGCCCCACATAGGGCTCCCTGCTCAGCACGGCGTCTGCCGGTCTTTTCCCCCTGCTCCTCCCCCAGCTCATGTGAACTTTCTCTCTCTCTCTCTCTAATAAATAATCTTTTTTTTTTTTTTATCTAAAGTCCTTAAAATGGCTTACAAGGGCTAGCAGGGCGCTGGCTCCTGCCTTTCTCTGTAGCTCATCTGCCTCCCCTTCCCTTCATTGCGTTTCAGCCACACTGCCCTTGTGTCTGCTCCCCCGTGGGGGGCTGGCTCCCCGTCTTCTCAGGGGCTGCACCCATACCCTTCTCTCTGCCTGGATCCTCAGCCATCTCCCCTGTATTTCCATCCGGGTCCCGCTCTGCAGATCCTGGCTTAAATCCTCCCTGATCCCCCGTTCCTGCCTCCCCGCCCTGCACCATAGGCATCAGCAAGCTCTCTATCTCCTCCATACCGTCAGATCACCCACATAATCAAGCAGTCGCATCACCATATGTAATTATACATCTGACCCGCCTGCAACCGTGAGCTTCCTAAGGGCAGAGCAGTGGCCGGATAACGTGCGCTGGGCACTTCTGGATCAGACACTGTTCTGGGGTTTTGCATGGACCCCCTGGTTCCCATCTCATCATGACCCTACAGGGGAGGTGCTGCTGAGATCCTCATTTTACAGCAAAGAGAACTGAGGCCGAGAATGCGAGCAGCTTGCCCATGGCCACATTTCTGGAAAGCCTCAGCTGCCGGGATGTCCCGCGGCAGACCAGCCACCGAGTCCGGTGTCCCCAGTGGCGGCCTCAAGCTGACCCTGAGCTCACCTGAGGATCCTGCCATCTGAAGAATTCACCCCCTAAAGCCAGCTCACACCACCTTCTAGGAGAAAACCTTTGCAAAGATGCTGCTGTAAATGCTGAGACTTAAAAAGCACCTGGATGCTTTTTAACTTCTTCCTTCCCTTCTTTTGGGCTGGCCTGAATTTAACTGACGGAACTCCCTAATTCAAACCTGGTGAGCTCTTAAGCAGTACATTTGACTTAGTCTCCAGACCAATCTCTAGTGAAAGATGGCGTTTGGGGGATTATGGCTGATAAGCAAAGGTAACGAGGTCCGTCTACAATGGGACTCGGAGCTCAGGCAGAGCCTGCAGACCAGGCATGGGTTCAAATTCTACCTTCGGGAACCAACAGCCCATGATTTTTGCTTTCTGAGCCTCAGTTTCCCTGTTTGTAAAGTGGGTAAATAATAGCACCTACTCAGTAGTGCTGTTGAAAGGCTGGGGCACAGAACCTAGGCAGGGCTTCCCTTCAATGGGACATAGACCAGAAACTTCGTGCAGGTACCTAGGCCCCAGGGGACATCCTTAACCCCTGGCTCCTGCCTGAAGAGGCCGGCATGTTTGCAGGCCTCTGGTCTCCAGCCCAGGCAGCAGTAGACACGCTGGGAGCTGGGCCAGGGGGCCTGTGGAGGTGATAATATTGTTCAGAATGTCAAAATTCAAGGAGCTTGGATAGGCTTCAGGTTAGGTCTGGAAACTCAGCCTCCCCTGGGTCAGCTCCCAGTCCCAGGCTTGAACCAAGGACAGCCCTTCCCTCCTTCAAAATGGGAGATGGGTAAATGTCAAATAGTCAGACCGTGTTACTTTCCTCAAGTAACCTCAGCTCCGAGAAGACTGCCGCAGGATCCGTGTCCATCAGTTCCTATGAGCTGACTTAGAAAATAAAGACAAAGACGAAGAAGAGGAGGGAGAAGGAGGAGGAGGAGGAGGGAGAGAAGGAAGAAGCGGTCACTGTTTCAGACACTGGGCACAGGACTTCTAAAGGCATCGAGCTGGCCACGGAGGCTGGGAGGTACGACAGGCCACTCTTAAAGACTAAGATTTGGGCCTGCCGGAGCAAACCAGTAACTGATTATTGGGTCCACCCTGTGCTAACTATGGCAAGCACCCTTTCATGACATCTTCACACCATGCCTAAGGCACAGGTGCAATCATGAGACCAAATCTACAGATTAGAAAAAAAAAAAAAAAGGCTTAGAGCAGTTAAGGAATTTTGCCCCTAATCATAAAAATCTGCAAATGGCAAAGGTGGGATTCATCCCCATTGTACGTGGTCCCTGCCCCCCCCCCCATATCTGCTTTCTCAAAACTTCACTCAGAAACAGCGCGCTCTTCCTCTGTGGATGCTCTGCCTGGAGCCGTACCCACCCCACAATCAGACCTGACAAACGCTGGGCGCTGGCTGGGTATCAGGCGCTCTCGGGAACTCAAGCACTGTTGACAAGGTGGGAAAATGAGGCACAGAGAGGCCAGGACGACTGGCTGAGGTCACCCAAGAAGCTGGTGGCAGAGTTGATACCTGAGCCTGTGCCGTCGGGCCCTGTCGCCCACGCTGTCCTCCCCGCGCTGGTCTGCTGTTCACACAAGTGACTGTTCTATCAAGCCGAACTCAACTGCATCTGCTTCGACTCTGGCTCAAAAAATGTGCCACCAGAAATGTCCTTTGGTGTTACAGCCCTCGACTCAGATGACTTGGGAAAAGCCACCCATATCTCATTTGGCAAAGAAGACAATGAAGGGTCTCAGACGGAATTTTAACTAAACTTAAAGACAAAATGCAAGAGAGAGAAGATAGGCTGGGATTTTCTTTTCCATTTTTTTTTCTTTGATTTTGTTTTTGATCTGGAAAGGAGAGAAGAGCTCAGAAACCACCCACCTAAGAGAAACCCTAGCACATAAACCAAAGCACATCCAACTACAAGAAGGCTTCCTGCAGCCTAGCTTATAATACACCCAGAAATTCGAGAATCAGCCACCTTTGCCCACTCGTGGCAGTGAACACAAACTCTGCTTCCTCTTCAGCAGCTAAAAAAAAGCACGAGGCAGCTCTACGTTCATGGAAAGATCATCTACAATGTATTCTTGAGCTTCAGAACCCAAGTTGCAAAACAGTCTAATATCAACTGTTAAAAGCAGAAACAGGGGCGCCTGGGTGGCTCAGTGGGTTAAGCCACTGCCTTCGGCTCAGGTCATGATCTCAGGGTCCTGGGATCGAGTCCCATGTCCGGCTCTCTGCTTAGCAGGGAGCCTGCTTCCCCCTCTCTCTGCCTGCCTCTCTGCCTACTGTGATCTCTCTCTGTCAAATAAATAAATAAAATCTTAAAAAAAAAATCACTTTAAAAGCAGAAACAACTATTTTTATGTGTCTCTGCACACGTGCACACATGTGCATACGTGTGAGCGCATTAAACAGGACTGAACGGTTTTCCCCAAGGAAGGGGCCCCAGAACTGAAGGAGACATGTCAAAGGAAGATCCTTTACTTTTACTGAACAGTTTGAATTTCTTACAATTCCCATGTATTTTTATATTGCTTACATTTTTCAAATACATAAGTGTACTTTTTTCCCCCAAGGAAAAGAAGGAAACACAGAAAAAGGTCGTCACACTCACCTTTCCTCTTGGTGCAATGGTAAATCTGACCGTGCTCCTGGGGCAGTGGGTATGGGTTGGGTGGGGGCAGGAGGTCCTGGGAGGGGCCAGACACACCATTCTCGCACTGGTACTGGGACCCCAAGTTGGATGAGGCAGAGAGAGCTCGAGGCTCACTGCTGAAAGGACTGTGATTGGAGGCTACTTTTTGTCTTACTGTGCTCCTGGGAACCACGGGATATTCTTTACTGAAAGAGAGAAGATGGGAAATAACATTGATCAGTGCCCTGATACAGATCCCCCCCGCAGGCGGAACCAAAGGGTCAAAGAATCCACCAGAAATGCATCACAGGATAAGAAACAAAGGAGTCTTTGATGAGCACCGTGATCCAATTATACCCGAATGCACCGAATATGACAGACACACATATTCACGCACTAATTTTTCATGCCTTATACATTAGGCAAGTAGGCTTATGAACAGTTCTATGTGCATGCCGAAAACCAAATGATCATCTCCCATGAAGAACCCCTCTTCACATGGCATTTTGAAATACTTCAACCTAATGTATATGTCTTTGAATTCCCTAATTCGAAAGCTAGAAGAGCTGAGTAGTCACTTAGACTGAATTTCTGGGTTTCCATCTTTAAAACAGGGCTGAGGGGGGGCGCCTGGGTGGCTCAGTGGGTTAAAGCCTCTGCCTTTGGCTCAGGTCATGATCCCAGGGTCCTGGGATCGAGCCCCACATCGGGCTGTCTGCTCCGTGAAGAGCCTGCTTCCCCCTCTCTCTCTGCCTGCCTCTCTGCCTACTTGTGATCTCTGTCTATCAAATAAATAAATAAAATCTTAAATAAATAAATAAATAAATAAATAAATAAAACAGGGCTGAGGTCTTCAGCCAACCTTAGTGAAGAAGTCACTGACCACCTAGGATACTCAGGTATGATCCCCCGTTACCCTCATCTGGGGAGTTTGCTGCCCGTGCCTTCGAATTTCCTTTTGAGTGGCTGTATTTGTCACCACAGACATTAATATTTAACTTCTCCTCCATGCCTTGTTTTTCCCATCTGTGGAATGGGGCTAGTAAAAATCCCCAGTTCAAAGCGTTGCTGAGACAAGAAATGAATTAATACGTGTGAAAGACTGAACAGAGCAAGTGCTCCACAAAGGGGAAGCATCCTCATTACGCCATTATTTTGAGAGAGTGGGGGCAGAGAGAAAGAGAGGGTGAGAGAGGAAGAAAGGAAGAAGGAAGGGCAAAGACAAAGGAAACAGAGCTCAGAGCATGGGATCTAAGATTAGGCAGATCCAGATTACGTCCCATCTCCATCACTTACAGACTGTGTGCCCTTCGGAGCCTCGGTGGTCTGAGTAGCTGAACCAAGCAGAATAAAACCCAGTCACGTCCTCTCAATAACATCCTCCCAAGGGCTCAACATGTGGTTCCTCACCCTTTTAGGAGACACCACCCACAGGTCTTTGCATTCAGCTTTCAGACCAGTATTCCCACTCTCTTCCTCATGAGGGCTAGGGGTCTGCAACAGAAGCTTCCCCGGGAAGGAGGGAGGGGTGCTCAGCAGTCCCAGGACCCCCCACTGGAAGCCAGGTGGGTGGGAGGGTCAGAGTGGGAGTCTGTAGAGGACCTGGAAGGAGGGGTGGCTCCAAGACCAAAGGGAGAAGCGAGAGAAGCTTTCGCACACACACACCTAAGAGGAGAATGGTCTGGCCTAGAGCACACGTTCATCCAGGCAGGGGAGGGGGCTGCCAAAGCGGAAATTGTGGGCAGGAGAATCACAGTTACACCGTGCAGGCGGTCGGAGGGGTGACCCAGCTCTTTTCTGGAAGGCAACAAGATAGCAGCCCCTTTCTTAAAATCACACAATACCCAGATGCAGCAATCCAATTACTATACATTTTCCTAAGAAGTTGTTCGAGTCAGGGGCGCCTGGATGGCTCAGTTGGTTAACTGTCTGCCTTCAGCTCGGGTCATGGTCCCAGGGTCCGGGGATCGAGCCCCACTCTTGCACTCCCGTTCTCTCTCTCTCACTCTTGTTCTATTTAAAAAAAAAAATAAAATAAAATCTTGAAAAAAAAAAAAGTTGTCCAAGTCTGTGTACAGGGACATAAGCATGAGGCTTCTCTCTGCAGCACTGTCTGTCATAGGGAAAAAACAAGAAACAGCCTAAACGCCTTCATGAATGAGTGGTTAAGTCAACTCTGACAGTGTGGAGAATGGAATATTATACAGGGTTCAAAAAGAATCTGAAGACTGTCCGCACAGGGATGCAGAAAGCCATGTAAGACAAACCAAGGCAGGAGGACAAGGAACAGTGTCTAACTTACGAAAACTACCAGGGCTTCCCTCAGGAACTGGGGATGTGGGAAAACTTTAAGGGCACTTACAGTTTTGTGCAAAGCGGAGCCCTGTTTGGGTGAAAAGTAAAACAAAGACGAAGACAAAAATACTGGATGCCTGAGTGGCTCAGCTGGTTAAGCAACTGCCTTCAGCTCAGGTCATGATCCTGTAGTCCCAGGATCATGTCCCACATTGGGCTCCCAGCAACATGGGGAGTCGGCTTCTCCCTCTGATCTTCTCCCCTCTCACACTCTCTCTCTCTCATTCTCTCTCTCAAATAAATAAATAGATAAAATCTTTTTTTTTTTTTTTAAAGAGGAAGATATTCAAAGCCCTCCTCACGCTTCTCCCAAGAAGACTACTTGCAGGTGGGTGGGGGAGAACAGGACTTGAATCTGATTCCAAGTCACGTAGAAATGCAGAGAAGCTGCTAATTCCAGGAAATGCCCAGTCTTCATAAAACGCCCCGGCCCCCATGCCTGAAGCTGTAGCACACCCAGCCCAACATTCTCGCTAACCCAGTGAGCTCAGATAAAGCAGGTCTGTGAAACGAGGAAAATGCTAAGATGATGCGGAGAAACCGCAGCCTTCTACTCCGAGCACCCCCGCACACACACCAATACCTTCCTATCCCTGAAGAACCCACTGGACCCTGATTTCTATTCACATAGTTAAGAATCTAGATGTAGTGGAAAGAAGGAAGGTTCTGGATTTGGGAAGACATGTGTTCTCTAAAAGATCCGCCAGCTAATGCTGTGTGGCCTCGGATGAAGCACCCAACCTCTCTGAGCCTGATGAGACTGTTGAAAAGCTCCCACCAGATGCCCTAGAAAATACCTGGCACTTGGTAGAAACTTCTGTTGCACCTTCACAAAAATGACTCACACTTTCAGCCCACAGAATTTCTCAGGGGAAGCAGTCCCATAGCCTGTCTCCCTGACTTGGGAGGTCTTTACTCAGGGGAAAACGGAAGGGTCTAAATTTGGATTTTTAAAATGACGTCTTTATTTTCACTAATCTTGAACTGAAGTTGAGCGTTCCTTTCTGCTCCAAATGTAGGCAACAAGCCACGGCTGCATTAGCAGTGGTAGCGACTGTCATCAACAGAAACGAAGTAATTTCATTTCCACCCAGCTGCTGCACATGCCTCAAGATACCATTTGTGCTTATCACGGCTTCAAAATTACAGTCCTTTAGGACCTGCTGCTAGATCCCGTTATTTAAGGCATGTAGGAAGCACGCGTAACTCCACATCGCCGTCGAAGAACATTCTGATGACTACGTTTCAGGATCGCTGGTTTGCTTTTGGCCATCTATGCATTTAATAGGTTGCCTTTCACCATATTATTCTGAGACAGGGGACCCATAAGGTCCACTGGACCACCAGAGAGGCCCATGGCACCAAACCACCTAAGTAAGAACGTCTCCCTAGAAGAAATAACATATCAGCAAATCCCCAACTTAGTTGTGACTTTTGCCATAAACCTACTTTTTTTTTATGCCTTAAAAGTCCTCCTGAAATCAGGTCAGGTACCAAGAACACGACATCTAACATGGCATGAGGGCTGCTTCACTGGCCCTTTCCATCCTTTCTGAGACCCTATGAAGTAGGTTTTGTCCCCACATTCTGGGCTGAGGCCACCAAGGCCTTGGGAGGTCACCAGCTCACCCATGGTCCCAGAGCTAAAAGTGACACAATCAGGATTCTAACCGCTACTCCTAGGCATGCTCCTGATGACTTTTTTTCCATTTCTAGGATGCAAATAAACCCGTAGAGGAGCAGAG
Source organism: Mustela nigripes (assembly GCF_022355385.1). NCBI lineage: Eukaryota > Metazoa > Chordata > Mammalia > Carnivora > Mustelidae > Mustela > Mustela nigripes. The sequence goes on from NC_081564.1 coordinate 11,042,023, forward strand.
GGCTCAGGGCCCACGATTCCTCTCCTGCTTTTCCCACCCCTCGGGGGGCAACCGTCTCCAGACCGGCCCCTGCCTGTCATGCAAAAGCACATCAGAGTAGCCAAGTAGGGCACACGGAGCGTCTGCCAAGTTTCCATGAGGCTACAGGGCCCTCACGACACCCGGGGGTCCCCCGGCGGAGCTTTCCTGTGGCATGTACCACCTCTGAACCAAAGCTGGAACTATCCTGAGCAGCCACACTACTCCAAATCTCCCCCTGGGGCCAGAAGTCTGAAAGGAATGAAGTTCACTTTACAGTCCTCTCTGTGGCTCCAGCTACGTAATGGAAAAAAAAAAAAAAAAAAAAAAAAAAAGAAGAAGAAGAAGAAGAAGGAGGAGGAGGAGGGAGATTATAATAATAATAATAAAACATTATAAAAGTTGTCCAATCTCGCTGGCAAATCCATTTAGGTCTGCTTAGTTCCAGAACCAAGCTGCCGGAGCTCCAACAGGAAAGGGGAAATCTCTTTTAGTCTTATATTCTTAATGGGGACGGTTTTTTTTTTTTTTTTTTTAATAAAAAAAAAAACCCCCCCCCCCCCCCCCGCCACCACCACAGCGGGGGAAAATTGGCTGAGGGATTTTACAAGAGAATGTATCAATGGACTCCGCGGAATTCTCCCTTCCAGCGCTGCCAAATTGCAAAATTACTCTCTGGAAAGGCCAAATCCTGCTTTTGATTAGTAACACTCACAGAAGTGGGAAAGCCGTATTATCCCAATAACCGCTCGTCCCTCGCAGCTTGTTTTCCCCCAGGGCGCTGGCAACGCCCTCCCCGCCATCAATCAGGAGGAGCACGTCCCCAGGTCCATCGGACAGGTGTCAAAATGGGTGTGTGCGTGCAAGGGTGAAGTGTGTTCTCCACCAGCGCGGGGCTACAGAGGCAGAGGGAGGAGAACACGGCAATCACACGGGCTGTGGGCATCTTCCGGGCTCCCTGACCCAAGGAACACGACCTGTGGCCGTGCGACCCTCTGTCGACCGCGCTTGTGAAGACAGACTCTGGCCCTGCAGCTCGCGAGCATTAGCGAGGAATCCAGGGCACAAAGGAAGCAAAGGAAAAGTGGAGAAGCTCCTGCATGTCTGGGAAGAGAGGCGGCAACAGAGAGCTCTTTTTCTCAGACTAATTCCCATCCTTGTCCCCCACCTCCAACTCCTCCTCAGCCTTGGTCTCTGGTGCTTTCTCAACGCTCCAGCCGCTCTGCTGGTCGACTCCCGCGCGTTCCCTCTGGGCAACCAGCACACTTCGTTGGCAGGGTTAGCGACACTTAGAGGTAAAGACATTGTGGCTCAGAGAGGGTAAGCACCTGGCCCCAGATAGCACAGCTAAGAAAAGGATAAAGCTGAGCTTGGCCCTGGGTCAGCGCTATTCCCAAGTTCTTGCCAGCGAACTTCTACTCGGTCATAGGACGGCGCCTTCATACCAACGAGGAGCACAGAGCAGCAGGGAGACAGAGCCACCCTGTTCTATAAGGCCGTCTGGGGCTGACGGCAGGACACGGGCTGCATGGGCAACGTCAAGGGCTACTGGTCAATCTGTCCGTCCTACCATCTGAGCCATTTTTAGGTTACCGGGATGTCCCAAGCCACCGCTGCCTCTGCCGTTGGCCGCAACCCTGCCGATGCTAGCCAGGGCCCCCAGCACCTCGGCTCTGCCCGGGGTGTCGCAGCCCGCAGACTGGCTTCTCCCCATCTCGGGCCCCCTCTCACGTTCTGTTCCACGTGAGCGAGTGCAGTGAATGACGCCATTGTCGCCGGGTCTGGGTTGTAAAACATTACAAGGGAACACTGAGATCCACGGCCAAACCGCCCGCCGCCAGCTAACGAACGCCCCCAAGAACGTTTTCCACCGCGGCCGACTGAATCGGTCTTTTCACGGGAGCAGGTGGCAGGGGCGCCGGGGTGCTGGGGTGGGGGGCGCGGGGCAGGGGGGCGGCGGCTCGCTCGAGGACGGGCAGCCTCTCTCAAACGACTGACCGAGCAGGGCAGGGCTGGGACTCAGGATCCCCCTCCTCCTGGAGCAAGTTCCTCCTCTGGCTAGTACCCTGATCTGCGACTAAAATTCAGAAAGGGGCCCCATCATCCCACAAGAGCGCTCACGACTAACTTTCTAATTCGCTCGGGGACGCTGTTCTGATCTAGCGTGGCGGGATGCCTGGGCCGGACTGAGCTGGGGACAGATCCTCATTGCTGCCTCTTTCCTGTCTACGGTGCTTTACAGGTCGCTCTAGGACTCAGTTCCCCTGCAGCCCGCAAAGCTGGAGAAGGGCATAGTGAGAACAGGGTGCACAGAGAAGCCGCATGCCTTTCCCCACGCGGATCCCACCAGGGCAGTAGGATTCGAGGAGTGCCAAGAAATTCCAGGATGCCTCCCTCTATGGGTTTAAGCAGCACCCCCCCCCCCCCCACTTGCGGCAACTTTGGTCGGAGAGCCCGGGCTCCCTTGTTAAATCTCTAGGTAATTCACCATGCGGGTGGTTGTGTGGAGTGGGGCGTTTGAAGTCGGACATGCCTCACTTCGGTACCTGGCGTCAAACCTGGCCACGGGGGGAGCCGGCTCGGTTCCACCTTTCCCTGAGCCTCAGTCTTCTGTCTGTAAAATGGGAATGATAAGACTCACTGCCTCCCGGGGTTGTAAAACAATACAATGCGGGGAAAGATTTAGCATATATTGGGACGCACGGCTCAGTGTGACACCAGCTTACAGATTGCCCAGGATTCAATTCGGAAGCAGAAGTTCTTACATCGCAAGGTCTCCAGATGGCCTATGAGCCCCCTTTTCCCCTCCCAAAATATTAGATAGTTAGAACTTGTAAATTTTTCTAGGGAGAAGTCCACACTCATATCACCTACTCAATAAAGCTTTGAGCAACACAACAGGGGCAGCTCCAGAATCACGGAGAAAGCCCTGGGTCGTTGCACGGAGCACGGATGAGGTCAGCCTTGGCCTCAGTGTCTCCACTCACAGGAGGAGAATCATGAGGCCCACGTCTCACGTCCTTGTCGTGAGCCCCTAGAGCAAGAACTATGACGGGAAACGACAGACAGGAACTCGTCATTTTGGTTCTGTCTCCTAAAAGTAGCAATTTTAACAAGGTTAACCATGCCTCTGTCTTAGTAGTTTCTTTTTTGTTTGTTTGTTTTCATGATTTGGGAGGGAGGATGGGAAGGTAGAGAGGACTTTCCGAGGTTTGGCTGGGCTCTTTCTGGAGGACGGAAGACTGAAAGGGTCCAGATGAACAGACCTTTCTCGAATTGCTTCCTGTACCGAAGGGGATGGTCTTGAGGCCTTGGTTCTGCCCTGGGGGCTCCTCGGTCACACAGAAGAAAATCAAGCAGCTTCTGGTGACCTTTAGTTCAAATCACGACCTTGGCAAAGTCACCCCAAAGCAACCACCCTTGCAGGAATGCTAAACGGCCCACGTGCTAACGTAAAAATCGGTCCCTCCACCTAAAAACAGTAAAAGTAAATAATAATAATAATATATGATATTATTATAATATTCACAAAATATTTATAAATATTATAAAATATTTATTAAAATATAAAAATAATATAGAATATAAAATAATAAAACAAAATAATAAAAAGATACATTATTTTATAATATAAAATATTTATAGATATTTATATATGTTATATATTATATACTACATATTTATAAAATATATTACATAAATATATACTTATAAAATATATTATATGTAAATATGTAAATATACACATACTTATAAAATATTTATAAATATTTATAAAAATATAAAATATAGAATGTAAAGATAATAATAATAATAAATAAAACCTTGAAAAAAATAAATCTCCCCAGGAGAAAGAGGACTCACTGCAAGAGTTCATTTACACAAAATTCTGAACAGACAAAACTAACTTACAGTCAAAAGAAAAAAGGTTGAAACACGGACTGCTTCTGGTGGGGGTGTGGAGGCAGGAATTAACTGGGGCGGGGCATGAGGGAAATGTCTGGGGTGAGGGAATGTTCTATATTACGACAGGGGCTTGGATTTTGTAGGAATGTGCATTTGTTAAAAAGTGAACAGTGCACTTAAGATTTGTGCATTTCACCGTATGTAATTTTACCTAAAACGGAGATTTGTGAGCAAAAATTGAATCTTAGTTAATGATACGCATGCAGAAGAACAGAGGAGTGGAATATACTCATGTCTGCCACTCAGTATGAAACACTTTAAGAAAATAAGATGGATGGATGGATTAGAGAATGTCTGGTTGGATGGACAGACAGATGGATGGATGGGTCAGGGTTTGGATGGATGGACTAGGGGATGGATGGATGGGTGGATGGATGGATGGGTGGATGGGTGGATGGATGGATGAATGGGTGGATGGGTGGATGGATGGATGGGGGGATGGATGGATGGATGGATGGATGGGTGGATGGATGGGTGGATGGGGGGATGGATGGATGGATGCATGGATGGATGGATGGATGGATAATAGGGCAAATATACAGCAAAATATTAACTACAGAACCTAAGCAGTGGGTATGTGGGTGTTCACTGTACAATTCTTCATGTTTTCTACAGATCCTCCATTTTTCATAATAAAACATTGGGGGAGCACTGTAGGCACTTCTCATATTCAGCCAGGGTTGAGCACTTAGAGCAAAGGGTTATTTTTTTATAAAATAGTCCAGCACATGGGATCTATTTCCAGATCTGTTTCACGCATTTACCTGAATGCCCCTGCTCATGCTGCAGAGCCCAGGGACTACCCAGGTACAAGCAGGGGACCCCTCCATCAGAAAACCTGTCAAAGGGCAGTTTCGGAGCCCTCCCTAGAGCCACCAATTCAGAACCTCTGAGAAGGAAACCCAGAAATCTGCTTTTCTTAACAAGCTTCCCCTGCCCCCAGGTAATTTCAATGTCTGCCAAAGTCTGAGAAGCACTGCTTAAATGTGAGTGAGTGATTTGCCCACAGACACAGTCCCTGAAGAGCAGGTAGGTGCTGGGGCAGCGGGTGGGGGAGGGGAGGGTGGGGACAGTGTTGCAGACTAACAGGGGGAGTTCGTCTGTTAGCGGAGGAGTTATCGGGGAGGGGGAGGTCGGGGCAGAGGATGGGGGGTTGGGAGGGCTGTTCTGAGCCTCCACATCCTCAACAGACAACCTCGAGCCAAGGTGAGACCCCTTGGGACAAACCTCAAGTTTGCAACTTAGGCTGGCTCAGCTTCCCAAACACAACCCCCTCTTGTTTTCCGTAAATTCACACTTCTCTGGGGGAAGCCCTGTGGCTAGCCAAAAGCTCGGCAAGAAGCAGGGAGTTAATGCCATCTCCAGAATGTTGTCTTGGAAATCACTGCTCATTAACCGGGCATTCCGATTACCTTTAACCGCAAGCATGGGAACACAAGAGTGCGAAGCCATTTGAGAAGTGACCATTTGAGGTTAAGGAGCTGAACGTTAATTTAGAATCAGGAAGCCAGGCCCCGAGAAGGAGGGGCGGTGCCAGTGGAAGGTTTTTAACCTTTTGGGAGCCCCAGAACCCTGAATCCCTTAAAGTGGTTTGAAATTTTTGTCTATTTATATCTTGTGAGTTTTTCAGTCCTTGGCTTTCATTGGACTTTCAATAGGGACCCTGATTAGGAAACCCAGCCCTTCTTGGAGGAAGAAGATGGAGGTCAATAAAAATCACTTAGAGGGGCGCCTGGGTGGCTCAGTGGGTTAAGCCTCTGCCTTCGGCTCAGGTCATGATCCCAGGATCCTGGGATCGAGCCCCAAATTGGGCTCTCTGCTCAGCGGGATGCCTGCTTCCCCCTCTCTCCCTGCCTGCCTCTTTGCCTACTTGTGATCTCTGTCTGTCAAATAAATAAATAAAATCTTTTTTAAAATATTTTAAAAAATCACTTAGAGGCAGGTGAGTCTCTCCTCCTAAGAAACCAAGCTCACGGCCAGGATTCTTCCCCCTGACCAGCTGCGTGGCCCTGGCCACGTCACCCTGGCCTTTGGCTTCCCAAGGACATGGACCCCGTCTCAATGCCTGACATCAACCCGTCTGGGCCCGATGCGGGGCCAAGTGCTTCCATGCCTATGGGGATGGTGTTAAAATATGGGGACACACTCTGACTCTCCTTCTGTCTAGAGGAGGGATCCCTGCCCCTGGAATTCGGTCCCCCCTTGGTTGAGTCCCATTCAACACCAGAATGCAACAGAAGGGATGCTACAGTTTCCAAGGGCTGGTGAACAGAGCCTCACCGCTTCTTCCTGGTTGTCTTGGGGGCAGTCCACAGCCGTGGAAGGAGTTTGACTCCCCAGGGACCGGCCGTGTCGGCCAGGCCGGGTGCACATGCTCCAGGGGACAGCCCCGCTGACAGCCCAGCCGAAAGCCAGCATGGAGCATGGGAGACAGCAGTGTCCCAGTCCGGACATCCAGCCTGGTGCCATCAGCTACCTGCCACCCCAGACAACACCGGAAGGCAGTCAGGGATGGCCCAGATGACCCCTTTCTAAGTTCCTGACCCACAAACCATGAACAAAATAAAAGTGTTTCGTGTTACCTCATGCTTTGCCTTGCATACAGTGGCGACCAGTCAGAACTGAGGTCGTCTGCACTTCCGCGTCCCTTGAACGAGCCGTGGAGGCGCAGAGCAAGTGGTTTCTAGAGCTTTGGCTCTTCCTGGATCTACCCTCACATACAGAGAGAGAGGAGGGCCTCGCTTGCGGCCCAGGGCTTCCCAGCCAGCCCCAGGGAGACCCGGGAATACTCAGTTACGTAGCAAGAGTCATCAGGACACACGCATTACCTCCTCCACCAGCGCAACAGCCCTGGAGGTAGGTTCTGTAATTATCTCCCATTTTACAGATGAGGAAGTAGAGGCTGGGTGGAGTTGGGGGAGCCCAACCGCGGAGTTTTCTTCCCCGGGGATGCTGCCCCTCTGGGGTCTGATTCACCTCTGCCGCCTGAAGACCTGCCCCAGCATGAGCACTTCATCGGTATGTCTTCCCGCATAACAGACCGACAGAGCCGACACTGGAAAAGTAAGTGACTCTCCAGTCCTCAGTTTCTCCTTCTGCAAAATTGGAAGAGACGCTGTCTCCCCTAGTCCCTTCTGTCTCGAGAATGTCACGTTCTTGGAGCAACTGTCCCCTTTCTCCCCCTCCACTGTGCCACCCCAGGGGGCTTTCGGAGACTTTCTGACCCTTCCTCCAGATTTGCAGATCCCTGCCGGCTTCTACCCTGACCCAACCCAGAAAACCCTTCTTCCCAACACACGCAGACCCCTCTTCCCACAAGGCCTCCCTCCCAGCCTCTCCTCCCCTCCTTCCTCCACCGCCCCTCCCCCCCATCACCCCCACCCCTTCCCCCAGGGGCCCTGGCCTTGGCCTCCAGCACCTTCCACTCTTAGGAAGTTCACAGCTTGCCTGAACACATCTTAAAGACTAAAGCAAAGGTCAAAGAAAGCAACCTATCATGGAAAACCAGGGCCTAGGTCATTTCAAACAGCGAAAGCTCCCACGCCTTTCTTGTTAAGATGAGCATTTAGGGATATTTCTCCAATTTCTGTTACTTGCATATCACCTTGACAAGTCCACCAAAATTTTATACCCGTTCTACTCTCATTTAATTACTATTTTCCCTTTAATAATCAACCTTACCTCTCCCCTGCCCTCCTCGCTCCTTCCTCAGAACTTACTCTCATTCCAAGCAACGTTGTCTCTAAAAATCTGCCTGATGTTCCCATCTGTCACCAGGCTAGAGGTCCCGCAATTTGGGAAATATTATTTGTTTAGGGTAACACGTTTTCTTAAGCCGCGAATTAACCTTTCGAAATGACCTTGGCACATATTCTAATCGGTCAGCTGGAGACAGGATTTTAAAATAACTTCATCTTCTTTTTTGTGCTTTTTCCACAGCTCACCCGTTTTTATAACAAGCGGTTCTTGCTTCTGCAACCAGAGCCCATAAATGAGCGGTGGAAAAACAACTAAGACACCATCTGCATTTTCCAAACGCAGAGAGGCGGGCTCGGAGAGATAGGGTGAGTGTCCAGACGTTTGCCAAGCTAATCCAGACGTTATTTATGTGGGCTACGCGCGGGTCCGTGTCCGGCCCTCTCCCCTTCTTCCAACTGTTGGAATTAGAGGAAATGTCATTCCTCCTGCTTTTTCCCCCTCTCGGGCCAGCTGTCACCGGGTGTGTGGGGGACAGGAAACAGGATTACAAGATGAACAGGGAGCCTGCCATTCTGGCCTGGCTGTTATCACGGCCGACTCTGGACAGCCATCTTCCCCACTTGTCACTGGGAGCTGGGACCATAGCCCGGAATAAATGCCGAGTGAGGGCAGAACTGGGAGTAACGGGGAGTCTTCTCCCAAATCAGATACACTGCCTAGGAGCCAGGCACCCTACAGACATTTTCTCATATAATTCTTATAAGAATCGTGGAAGGCGGAGGCTGTCATTTATGCCCATCTTACAGATAAAGATACTGAGGCTCTGTGAGGTTAAGTCACTTGCCCGAGGTCACATGCTCACAAATGCAGAGCAAGGATGGAAGCCAGGTTCGTCTGAGTCCCAGAGCCTTCTGTTGGAGCCACTCTGTCTTACTCCTCCTCCTTCCCAGGGGCCACGTGCACAGGACTGGGCAGATGACCCCATCTACTCTTCCGGCCTGGTCAGTGCTCAGATCAGCCCTCTGGCTCCCCAGCGCAACTCCTAACACAGCCACAAAGACACACGTGGTTCTTTGGCTGCAGGTTTGCACCCAATATGTCAATTAGTGCCTACGGACTACCAGCCAACCCTGTCCCGCCTTTTTCTGCAAGTGCCTACCCAAAGAGGACACGTAGACGACCCCTCAGCCAACCTGCACTGATAGGGGGATGATCAGGACAGCCAGTTCAGACCAAAGTAGAGCCATCCGCCTAAATATATAGCCAGCTGTGTTTAGAACCTCAGGGGAGAGTTTCTGGGGTGACCGACATTTCATCTCTCAGACACCTGTCCTCCCCACGTGTCTCCCCTCCGTGCCTATCATCTATGCCATCAGCTTCCAAAGTGAAGGGCCCAGGCCTGACACAGGAAAGCGCCAAGGGGTCGTGGGGGATAGATATCCACAGTCTGTGGCCAGGGGTTGCCTCTTGGAAAAAGGGACAGCTCCAAGGACACCTAGTGATGGACAGGAGATGGCTGAGCAAAGAGGAAGGAAGAAAGCTTGCGGAAGACCAGACCTGCTGTTCCAAGGGCCAAACACAGTAGGAAGGATACGGGCGTGGAACATCGCCTTCAGCGTGATGGAGACAGAGAGCGGACACTGGCAGGGGTCAGAGCGAGAGAGTGACTGCGTCCGAAGGGAAGGGCACGGCCCACCCCAGGGAGGAGTCTGGGCCTTAGCCTGAGGGCAACAGGAAGCCTGGGTGTGTTCTACGCTGTGGAGTAACCTTCGCTGATCTACCTGTGTTTTACAAAGATGTCTTTGGCAGATGCCTGGAGAACATCCTGGAAGGGTTTAAATAACTTAGGAGGCTGTGGTGGGCAAGAAAGTGGGCAAAGCCCGGCAGAAGAAAGGGGGTGAATTCAGACATATGTTAGGAAGGCAGAAACAACAGGACCTGGTGACTGGTTACACGTGAGAGGGCAATTTACAACACCTCAAATCCACGATCCCACCTGCTCTTGACCTTGTGGAAAGGAGGGAAGACCCCTGGTTTGCGGGCTAGAACGGGGTGCCTTGCTTCCAGTCCCTACCTGCACAGCCTCGACCCTCACCGGCTGGAGGACGGAGGTGAGAATCTGTCAAAGCCTAAAATCCCTTAGGGACAACTAGAAGGTCGTCGGCCCCTCTCCCTTTCTAGGATACCTGTTGTCAGCTTTTCCACGGACCATAGATTCAATCCAACTCCATTTTCAAAATGCAGACATTCAAAAAGCCAGTTGTTATTTTTTAATGATGATGATTTAAGAGCTTGGTTCTTAGAGTCACAAAAGGCATCTTCCTGATCCGTGATTGGGAAGAAACCCCATTCTAAATGCAGAAATGCAGACGAGTGGGGCAGAGTTACGCACACCTGAAGGTCAGGGTGTAGTTCTTCTTTAAAATCATGCAAAATCTGGGACGCCTGGGTGGCTCAGTCAGTTAAGAGTCTGCCTTCAGCTCAGGTCATGATCCCAGGGTCCTGGGATGGAGTCCTGCCTTGAGCTCCTTGCTCAGCAGGGAGCCTGCTTCCCCCCTGCCTACAGCTCACCCTGCTTGTGCTCCCTCTCTCTCCCTCTCTCTCTCTCTCTCTCTCAATCTCACAAGTAAATAAATAAAATCTTTATTTTTTAAAGTGCTTTAAAAAATAATAAATAAATAAAAGCACGCAAACTTAGATCAGGAAAGTCTGCTCACTAGACCGCGGCATGCATTTCCAAACCAGTGTGAAAACGACAACACTATGGCCTTTTTCTGTTCCTCTCCTAGATCCCTGAATGAGTATGTCTGTCCCATCTGCCTGACTCACCCTTCTCCTGTCTTCCAGAAAGGATAAAGAAAAGCTTCCTACGTGACCTCATTTTATTTTGAAACACTAAACCCACCAAAAGAAGAGGGGGGAGGCAAGGAACCCTTTCTTGGTCAAAGGAATCAAGATGTACTTCTAATTCTCTTGCCATATGGTAAGTTATTTTGGAAGCATATGAAGAGGTACAGAGAATGTTTGACAAAATTGGCAATGCTCGTACAATCCCTTCAAATCAGACCAAATTCCCACTATGTACATTTGCTACAACCCCTTCTATTCATCATATCAGCAACTGTGACCACAGGATATGTAAAAATACCGAGCAATTTTTATCACCAGCTTCCAATTCCCCAGTGCCCCGGACCACCACGTGGTGTCAAATTTGTCTGCATTTCACCCCCAGGAAATCGAGTCATTAACTTCCCTTTCATTTACCAAGAGTTGTTGCCAAAAAGAAAATCATTCATCGGCTGTGACTTATGGGAAGAAAGAGAGAAAGGACTGATTTCACGAGAAGGAAAGAGAAGGCAAAGAAAGGGGAGAGAAAGCTGGAGCTTTTGTTGCCCGGGACAGATGGAGAAGGCCAAGTTCCCTGGTGCCTTCTCCCCCTTCCCATCCCCGGAGGACACATTCCCCCCAACACCACCGCCCAGGGCTGTCCCATAGGGTGAGCCACATGGGAGCATGTGGGGGTCATCAGATGGTGGGACCGAAGGTGGCTGTCTCTCCTTTTTCTCGATGGTCAACATGCCTGGGTGTCTGTGGGGAAGGCGGGAGGAGGGAGGCGGCTGTGGGCTCTCCTGGGTTCCTTGCGGGGGTGGGAGGGAACTTGGAGAGACCAGAGCCCAGCACTCCACCTTCTTACCTTTGCATTCTCGACATTCTGTGTAGTTCCATATCATCACTGCCCCGGAATCCTTTGGCGAAGGGATTATTCTCAATCTTTAATTGGGTGATCTGCAGGAAGGGGAAGAGAGAGTCGGTTTTCACTCGATGGCTGGAAATGCAGCCTCTGGCGACCAAAAGAAGCAAATTAAGCCAGTCACGTCAGTGGGACCCACCACTTCATTCTAGAGGAGGCTTTGAAAAATTCCCTAGATCAGACCGCTTTTAAAAAGGAAAAAAACCTGGTTTCGGTTTGCCCCTTAATTGGAGTCATACTCTGCATCACTCCAGCCGGGCTGGTTTGTTGTTTAATCCCAGCATGTTGTGTTTCAAACACAATCTTGGAGTCCCCCTCCCCCTCGGAAAGTTGGGCACGGTGACATGGTGCCCCTTTCCCGCAGCCTGGTGACCGCCATTTGGAGAAACTTGGTTGCTTTCAAGATTCTGCTATGCCTCATGCCTTGTTCATTTCAGCTTCGCAGAGCTAGCTAGCACAGGTGGAAGCTGGTGCCGAATTAAATAAACACCCGGAGAGAGGGCTGTAACAGGCATGACAGCTGTCTGTCAACTCCAAAGCCCTTCAATTTTCCAGATAAAGAAGAGAGAGCCCTCTTCTTGGAAGTGTTTGCTGCAATGCACAGAGGTTAGCAGTGGAGCAGGATCTTGGGTTCAATGGTCAGAACTTTCACGGAAACCATCAACACGTAGTCTCTAAGCGTGAGCGTACAAGACAGATTCTGGTGAAAGAGGACATCCGTATGGAGTCTGCTAAAATACTTCCTAAAAGCTGCGTGTGAATTGAATTTTTATTTATCGAATCTCTTGAGAGCCACCAAGGCAGCATTCACGAGGTTCAATCATGAAAGCTTCACCTTCGCCATCGTTATTATATCTATAATCTTCTTATTATATAATAACATTATATAATATGTATTTATACTTATAAAATTATATCTATAACAGTGTATCTACCTATACGCTGCTCTCTGCTTAGTATTTTTATTTAAATTTCACCACCTTTTGTTTACATCTATTTTATTTTATTTTATTTAGATTTTATTTACTTATTTGACAGAAACAGTGAGAGAGAACACAAGCAGGGGAAGAGGGAGAGGAGGAAGCAGGCTCCCCACTGAGCAGGGACCCCGGTGTGGGGTTCAATCCCAGGATCCTGGAATCATGACCTGAACCGAAGGCAGTCACTTAACCGACTGAGCCACACAGATGCCTCCATATTTATTTTATTAAAAAATATTATATCACCTCTCTCCACCTCAAACTAGAATCATGAGCTATTCGATAAAAGGAAAACTACTGTATCAAATTCTCTCTGCTGGCCCCCGCAGAAAGTTCCAAACCCAAGGCCTGCCCTGACTTTGTGGCAAGGGGAAACGAGACACTTTTAGAAATGCATTTAACACACACTGGGACTGAACTCTCTTCCTGATAGATGAGTAGAAAGATAATCAAAACGAGAACAATTTTCTGTGTTCCTGTCCTATGCAAGGACCCACAAAAATCACATCAGCTACCCTCAGTAGTAGCGTTACAGACTTTGAGAAAGTCTCTTTGAGAAGCCAGGAGTAGTAACTAGTGAATGTGCCCCTAATTCATCCATTTGGGGGCGGGCATTCTGGTACATTCTGTTTTCCAGAAGAGATGGCCTTATAAGGTTTCCTTCTAACTCCAAGACTCTATAATGAACATGAAATTACTATGTGACACATGTGGATGTGTGTATGCCTGCAATAACAAATAAAAAATCGGGGCACCTGGGTGGCTCAGTGGGTTAAGCCTCTGCCTTCGGCTCAGGTCATGATCCCAGGGTCCTAGAATGGAGCCCCACATCTGGCTCTCTGCTCTGCAGGGAGCCTGCTTCTCCCTCTCTCTCTGCCTGCCTCTCTGCTTACTTGTGATCTTTGTCAAATAAGTAAATAAAATCTTTTAAATATATATATATATATATATATATATATATATATATATATATATATAATTAACATTTTAAAAATATGTTGATTCCAAACAGACAACATTTTGGAAAAGGCAAAACTAAAGAGACAGCAAAAAGGGATCCGTGGTTTGCCAGAGATGGTGCGGGGAGGGAGAGATGGATAGGCAGAGCCCAGAGGACTTTAAATAAAACTATTCTGGTGATAACGTAACGGTCCATACATGTCCATGATTGTACACGTGTCCACACCCACAGAATCTACGACCCCAAGAGTGAGTCCTCATGCAGATTCTGGGCGATATTGATGTCTCAGTATAGATTCATCAATTATAATAAATGTCCCACCCAGTGGGCGATGTCGATGGTGGGGGAGCCTTTGTGGAGGGTCTCCCCCTTCGGAGACAGGAGGTCCAAGAGAACTCTCTGTATTTCCCACTTAACCTTGCTGTCATCTTAAAAAGCTACTCTAAAAATATAATACCTATTTTTAAACTTACAAAATAGGGGTGGGTCTTTATGGGTAACACACATTCCCTATTTCCTCATTTTTTTTTTTTAAACTGGACCTATTCCTACAACTTTCTGATTTTGACTTGACCCTTCCAAATGAGTAGAAAGGTCTGTGAAAGTCTCTTAGGATGAGGCACCTGGGGCACTCAGTGGATTACGTCACTGCCTTTGGCTCAGGGTCCTGAGATCAAGTGGGAAGCCTGCTTCCCCCCTTTCTCTCTCTCTCTGCCTGCCTCTCTGCCTATTTGTGATCTCTGTCTGTCAAATAAATAAACAAAATCGTTAAAAAATAAAGTCTCTTAGGAAAACAGCCTTTAAAATGGGCTGCTTCTGTTCCGAGTCACTTAAATAGAGCTTTCTCTCCCACTCAGGCTTTGTCATTAAAAAAAAAAAAAAAAAAAATGCAACCCCATTGACCATAAATCATGCTTTTTTTTTTTTTTTTTTTTTTTTTTTTAAAGCTGGCAGGGAGAGGGATGCTCAATATGTGAAGTAAAAATCAGGTCATTCCAAAAGGGGTGGAGGAAATCCTCGCTGCACCCCCCGCGAGTTTCGTAGGCAACACGGGTGTGGTATCGGGGCTGAATTAATGCCTGGTCCATGACGTCACTGTTCCATCCATAGCTCAGGACAAACAATTACCGCGGGGGGGGGGGGGGCGGTGAGAAAGAAAAAAAGGGAAGGCATGTTTTGATATTTTTATCAGCAAAAATCTTTCACTCAAAACCATTCCTTGCACCCCAGACACGTCCTACTCCTACCTAATGCTTGAGCTTCCAAAAATATAATTGCATAGGACAAGCCCAGTTTGCTACACAGACACTTAGGTGTGTGGCTCCTACATATGTCTTGTTTGTAGACCGAGTGCACAGGTCCCCAGGACCTAAGAATTATTACCCTTGGAGAACCGTTAATACTCAAGCTCCACAGCAGGTGAAAACGTCAGCCTGATTCTGTCCACCCCCGTCTCTGAAATTCCCTTCCAAACACATTGCCTGTTGGCTGGCTCCCTCACGGGCACACGACACGGTCGGATGTCTGAGTTCTACTAAAAGGCTCCCCTGAAACCGACTTGCGCTAGTCACCAAAGGCACTCTGCCTCTCCAAGATCAGCACAAAACCGGATATCCGGGTGGAGGAGGCGGGGGGAAGAGGGGGCTAAAACCAATATAAATGCCAGCTCCAACCAGTGAGACAGAGGTTGTAAAAATTAATGAGAATAATTGTTGTGAATTCTTGCTTTTGGAAAAAAAAAAAAAAACCCTCACGAGAGCCAAAAATCTTAATTATGTCTCTCTATTAGGGGTTCATTTCCTGGTCCCAACCAGAAAGCTCATACCTCATAAATACAGATTCCTTACACAATGATTTAAGCAGGAGGAAAAATGCCTTTTAATGGCAAAGTAAGTTAATATCGGGGGACAGACATGCTTGCATACACGGCCATTGTTGCAAGAGCAGAGAAATGAAATGGCCACGTGACCTTTTTTTAACACCTAAATATTTCTAGGGCTCGTTCTGGGTGCTGCTGACAGCCTCAGTGAAAACCTTACAGAAACGTGTTTCACAGAGCAAACGTCGCTGCTGCGGAAGAGTCGAGTTTTTTAAACATCTTTTTCAAGCTGTCAGCCATCTGGGGAAATAATTCTCAAATCCAGCTTGGGATCACAGCTGGGCTGAGGAAACATGTTGTGTCATTAGGAGCCCCCACGGACCCCAGTCTCACAAACGAAGGTTGCCATGTACCTGCCTCTGCCTGGAACAGCGGCATCCCAGCGAAAGAGCATTTGGGAGGCATCGGTCCACTTACACTAAAACTGAGTGCCTCCTATGGTCCCAGATTGTCCTGGCAATTAAATCCCACAGATTGCTGTTCTGTCCTTGCTCGTGTAGTCAAACCTCTTTGCAAACAGTCCTTAAATTGATGGCATGTTCAGCGTGGGAACGCCTTCAACCACAAAGACGGACACTTGTCGTTGTTTTTCAAACACGGTGAGAAGAACTTATTTAAAGGTTCAGTTCTGGGGCGCCTGGGTAGCTTAGTGGTCATGATCTCAGGGTCCCGGGGTCCTGGGATCGAGCCCTGCATTGGGCTCTCTGCTCAGCAGGGAACCTGCTTCCCCCTCTCTCTCTACCTGCCTCTCTACCTACTTGTGATTTCTCTCTGTGTGTCAAATAAGTAAATAAAATCTTTAAAAAAAAGATAATTGTATTAAAAATTTTTAAATAAAATAAAAAAATAAAAGTTCAGTTCTTCTGATTCTAAAATAATCAGGGAAGGCAAAGAGTTTCCCAGCGCCTGCGTTTTGGATGGCATTGTCTTGTTATGAAGGAATTCGTTGAGCAGTCAATCCATGGGATCTTCGCTCACCCTCTGGGTGAGCATGTGTGTAATGAATGCCCTGTACTACACATTTTCCAAGGACTACCTCATTTAGTCCTCGTGATGGTAAACACGAGTGATTCTCATCTCAGCCCCATTTCACAGATGAGGAAAACTGAGTAACTTGCACAAGTCAAATGTATTTAAACCCAGGCAGCCTGCCTCCAGAGTCCCCCCTGGTCCCTAGGCAAGGGTAAGACAGCAGGTGGCTTCTGCCCACGAAGTCAAGAGTCTCCACACCTGGCCCACGTGGGACAAGGAAGGAACAAGACGGAGTCCACAAACCACACTCAGCTTGGCCTGAGTGTTTAAGTCACGTGCCCTACATCCATGCAGGGAACGCCTGCACAGGCCCCGGACTGGGCTGGAAAAACGTATGACTTTAGACTACTGCCTGACAAGGAACAGAGATGCCTTTGGTAGTCCACAACTAAAAAGTGGGGGGGCAGGAGAAGAAGAATGATGGAAGGTTGTCTCCTATGAAATCCCTCTTCTGAGGGGTGTCTGGGTGGCTCAGTGGGTTGAAGCCTCTGCCTTCCTCTCAAGTCATGAGCCCGGGGTCCTGGGATCGAGCCCCACATCGGGCTCTCTGTTCAGGAGGGAGCCTGCTTCCTCCTCTCTCTCTTGCCTGCCTCTCTGTCTGCTTGTGATCTCTTGTCTGTCAAGTAAATAAATAAAATCTTTAAAAAAAAAAAAAATCCCTCTTCCGGATGTCAGGCTAAAAAAACCTTTATGGACCCAACCAATTAAAAACAAACCAAACCCAATTCCCATCTGCGAACCCTTTGTGTGGTTATCAGACACACATCGATCCAGATGGATATTTGGAGACACACATTTTTAGACCCGTGAGCATTTAGACACACAATCCCCTAGATTGTGCTCAAATCTCACACGTACACACCCTACTGGGCAGACACTCCTTCAAGCACATGGATCATTAAATATATTCACTGGGGAGGGCATTTTTTTAAAAAAGGAGAAATGGGGGGCGTGGGGTATATTCACAAGTGGTCGCAATGACAGCTTCATGGCTACCTACATGCTAAACTCACCAAATGGTATATTTCAAATATTGCAATTTATTGTATGACAGTTATGCCTCAAAAAGCAGAGACAGAGGGGCGCCTGGGTGGCTCAGTTGGTTGGGCAGCTGCCTTCAGCTCAGGTCATGATCCCAGGGTTCTGGGATTGAGTCCCCCTACTTGTGCACTCTCTCTCTCTCTCTCTCAAATAAAACAAGAAAGAAAGAAGGAAAGAAGGAAGGAAGAAAGAACACACTCTCCCAGATCTAGTCTTGCTTGATGGACCCTAAGATCATAACTGCACAGAGCTTAGGGATTCCCCCCAAAGGACCTGAGCACTCACATCTTTCTTTAGCAGGTCACTTTCAGGAATCTATTTCCTGTCCTTTCTGTTATGAATCTGGACTTTCTTAGTTAAAAGGAAGAAGAAAAAAAAAGAAAAAAGAAAAGAGAAGAAAACTAAAGAAAAGAAAAAAAATCTGATATATCTTTGGATCCTCTGTCAGGTCTAAGCGTGTGTGTGTGCATGTGTGTGTGTGTGTGTATTAACACATAGACATACATGTGTGTGTATGTATATACACACATTTGAGAGGGAGGGAGGGAGAGAGGCGTGGTGAGACTGAGTGTCCTTGTTGCTATTTTCTTCCAAATTTTTCCCCTGTGACTGTCACCACAAAGTTAAACATAGATTACAACAGCCATAGAGGAAACAGGTCTCTCGCAGCCAGACCCAAATTAGCCTGAAATAGTTTTGCAATTTTCAGAGTATTTGACCTTAATGTTTTTACTCTTGTTGGTTTGACAAGTCAGGGGTGGAATTCAGAAAAATCCTTCTTCCCCCTTTAAAAAGTAATTGCATTTTGGAGAGAGTGCGTTTCCTTCTGGAGGGAAGCTCTCTCAAGACTTGGATCCCCAGACAGGACTTGCGGCCTTGAAGGGACCATCCATCACCTCCTGGCCTGCTGACTGACAGCCCAAATTTGGAGATTACCATCTTGGAACTGCCCCGGCTTTGCTGGGAGGTAAGGAGGGGTGTTATCTGACACTCAGTGTGTAGGCAGGAGGCTTTAGGGTGCTAAACCCACCTCTCACCCCTGCCCTGGCCTCTCCCACCTGGCTTCAAGGCACCTGTAACTTCCTGCCAACCTACCCTGATCTTGCTGATGGGGACTGGAGCTGTGAAGGAGGAAGGGCGTCAGCATCCTCATGTCCATCTCCTTATGGTGCCCCAGTGACCTGCCCTCACTGATCCCATATGGAAACCCCTCCATTCCCCTTGAACAGTCCTCCAACCCAGACCACAGTACTTAATGCTAACAGCCTGCAGCCCCACAGTGCGCCCCCCCCACCCGCCCTGTATCTTGCCGTGCCAGATTCTATGTCTTTCAGAACTCGGCTTGAGAATCACTCAATCCTGTCCTCCCACCAAGAAAATGAATCCAGGGGCACTCACGTTTCCAAAGACCAGAAGCGAACCATGACAAGTCAAGCAGACCCCTTTCTCCTGGGGAAGAAGAAAAGATCCACCACCCCCAAACTGCAGTGATGGGGTACCTTCTTCCAGCACCACTGTCCAGCTTGGAAATGCCCAAATTGGGGTGTGGGTTTTGAACAGTGCGGGGTCTGCTGTTGACAATATCGAGCTGTACCCTATGTCTCTACCAGCCTCCAGCCTCCTTCTGGAAGACAAGGCTTCCCTCGCCTCCCTCTGCAAGCTTTGGCTTTACTGTGGTCTCATCTAACTCCTGGGAGCTGCTGGGGGGCGGGGGAGGGGGCAGGGCATAGCTCGCTGGGGTTTTTGTTCTTATTTTCTACGATGCCAACTCTGCCTCACTCTGGTCCAGGATCAGTAACGGTGGAGACAAGGAGAGAAGCACCTTGCAAACCCAAGCCCAGAGCTTCATGGCAACTGTCACCTGCCCGAGGTCAAGTTGAAATGCACCCAAAAGGCAGAGTGGGAGAGAGACCCTCACCCACAAAAAGACGTTCCACGAAGCTGGCCCCAGGCCTCCACCCAAGAGCATGGACCCCTGCAGTAAAGCGACCTTTCTTCCTAGCCATCACTTAGTGAGTGCAGAGAGATGCGTTCCTGTATTTGTCACCTACAGTCTGACTAGTGCGTTGAGAGACAGAGAGAGAATGTCCCACAAAACCCGTGAGTACAGTACAAACAGCTGCAACTTTCAGGCCATAGCTTGGTGCCTACCCCAGCCCCGCCCCCAGGGGGGTCACAGCTGGTGCCCGCTGTGAGGGAATAAAGAAGCCCTTAAAGCTTAAAAGTTTCCAGAAGAGATCCCTGCATTCTCCAGCAAAGGCATGGGCAGCAGCCCCAGCACATGGTTCCCGGGCCTCGGGCTTACCTTGTGGTTCTGGTAGGAAGTCACTGCGATAAAGGCCGTCTCAGGAAAGACGTGGGTGCAGAACGCAGTATTTTTTGAGCCAAATCCATTATTTTCATCCGCCTTCACGATGTGTAATCTGGGCTGATATTTGTGCATGGAATTTAGAATAATCTAAAAATAATAAGGAAAATGAGATTGTAAGAAAAAATCAAAACTCCTTTGTTTCCCGATAAATCCCCTCTCTCCACCCCTAAAATTCACCTCCTTACACAGACTCTCAAAAAAACGGTCTGATTTTTTTTTTCCCTCCTGTTTTGAAAAGGGGCCAGTGATTTCATTAAAAAGAAACATTTCAAAAATGACAATTTCCAACCCAAAAAGCCAGGGTAATATTCCAGGAATCTACCCAAAGCACACACGGCAGTAAATCAGAATTCTTAATAAAGTTTGCTTAATAAATTAACTCCTGCATAGGGCACACCTCCCCCCCCCCACACACACACACACACGCAGCCCACCACCACCACCACAGGAGAAACAAGTCTGGAGCAAGGAACTCGTGACCCAGGGGCAAGTTTAAGCGTCAGTTTTAGAATGACAGGGGAGAAGACACAAACAAACAAACATCCCCCCCCCCCCCGAAAAAAAAATTTCCCTCACATAGATGGCAAAGGAAAAGAGCAGTGTTTGCAGGACTGGGATAAAAATCACAGGCTTGGTCCTTCATTAGAAGGTGCAAAGTAGAGTCAATGAAAAAAAAAAAGAAGATAGTGGGTTGGGGAGTGGGTAAGGATGATGAGATTGCGGGAAGAAGCCCCCCCCCCCCAATCCTACTGCCACCAGACGAGGGCCTGCTTCTCTCCTGGTTCCCTTTCTACAACTTTATCAACATTTCGGGATCCACAGTCGGAATTATCTCCAGACTTGGCCCCAGACAGAACCATTACATCTGCTTTCTTGGGAATGCGCTCTTTCTCCTTCCTTTCCACCATCTCCACGTTCCGGGGTGCTCCCAGGAACAAGCAGGGTCTTCCTGTTCCGGCTGCACCTCTCATAGGACCGCTATGATCAGTATTAAGGGGAAGGGGGGGGTCTCCAGACTTCCTCTCTGCTGGAGCAGGACTAGTCCTAGGAGATGAGCATGTTTGCTAATAAAACTAGATTTGGGGTTTTGAAGACGCCTGGCTTTTGATGATTTCAGGAGGCTGAGAACGCGAATTTATCAAATCGCTCGGATACAGACCCACCGAACGGGCCCATCGCAGCGCTGAACGGGCCGGAGAACTGGCCTGCTTTTTCCCCAGGACCGCCGGGTTGAGGGGGGCGGGGCGCGGTGCTGTCCCGGTGTCTTTGATTATTTGCGTTGATGACCCTGGGGCAGGGTCCTCGGGCCAAACCTTGAGACCCGCCCAGAACGGGGCGGGGGGGGGCGGGGGAGGGGAGGCGGGGAGGGGCGAGGACCCCGGGCCCTGCGGCTCCCGACGACCCGGGCTCTAATCTCCGGCCGCCGCGGCCCGGCCGCCTCCCTGGCCGATAGTGACGCCGGCCGGGGCGGCGTGGCGACAGAGAGACGCAGCAGGGCCGCCGCAGCCCCCGGCCGGCGCGGCCATCGTCCCGGCTTAGCCAAATTGCTTTGACGGCCGGGGACAGTGTGGAGACATCAGCGCGAGGGCGATCTAATGGCTCCTAATTTCATTAGGGCGGCTCTGGACTCCGAGTTCGGAGCTGGAGGGGGGGCAGGGCTGCGTGGCAACAAGGGAGTCCAGGGGGCCACCCCGAGCACCCTCCCTCTCCCGCGGGCTCGGGTGGACTGGAAACTCGCAAGGGTGCCGGGGCCTGGTTGCCCGGCCGCGCGCCTTCCCCAGGCGCCCACCCCAAAGGGCACCGCCGGCCTGCAGAGGGAAAGCCAGGCGCCCGAGTCCCACTGCCCGGCACCAAGGTTGCACGGAGTACCCCCCCCCCCCCCCAGCAAAAGCGTCCTATCGAGCCTCCACAAGGCCACGGGCCAGACGGGAAAACCGTCCCGATTCTTCCCGGAGCTTCACCCTGATAGTCCCAGTTCTGCGCCCGCAGGTGCGCGTCACCCCCGCCAGCCAACGCCCCAGAAGCTCGAGGGCATTTCGGCGCAGGGATGGTCCCGCCCGCGGGAAGCGACGATCTGTCGAACTGCGTGGTTGAAACAGGAAGGAGGCCCGCCGTTTTGCCCTGAAACGGCCCTTGGCACCCTCTGCTTCTTCCCCAGCGGGCAGGAAGGCAATGGGCCTTCCCTTCTGTCTTCCCCAGAGGCCAGCAGTTCAAGCTCGCATCCACCACGTGCAGACTGTCCCAACCCCACCACTGACCCTGGCGGTTCAGCCCTAAGGCCCCACAGGACAGAATTCTCCCCCTTGGACCTTCACAAACTGTCCTTCTTCCGAATCAGATCCATTCAACCCCAGTTCCCTCAACTGAGGACCGTGTTTGTTGATTCTTCCCTCTAATTTCCACTCTTGGAATTAGAAAGATCAAGCCTCAAATCCCTGCTCCAAATTACAAGCTGTGTGACCTTGGGTGGGTCCCCTCCCTTCCTCTGGACTCCCATTTATAAAAGCTGCATATGTGTGTCCTCATTTCTAAGTTGCTATGAAGGCCAAATGCCCAAAGACCCCCTTGATGGTGGAATTATCAAGCCAAGGGTTCTGGACACACTGAATTCAGTCAGAGACGGTGTCCTGTCCTGGCGATCAATCACTGCCAATGAAAAGATCTAGAGACATTTTCCTCCAAATCAGTGTTTTGTTCTTCATTTGGTTTTTGTTGAGGAAGAGAATCTAGGTTAAGGGAGAGAATCTGCTAAAAGCTACACATTCTCTTGGAAGGTGGGGGGCAGCACACTCAATGCTCCCCATGCAGATTCAGGAGCTCACCAGGCTGCTCTGAGGGAGGGGGCCCCTGCGGACTCCAGGAATGGGACTCAGGACCAGGCTGACCTGCTCTGGGCATGGCGGGGGCAGGGGGAGAAGCTGGAGGTTGTTGGGAGGAGAAAATGGATAAACCCAATATATCAGCTAAAAAGGGGCACCAGGGTTGGCCTCTGGCAGGTTGGTTTCCCCATCTGTAAAAGAGGGAGCAGGTGGCCCAGGATCTCCCTGTCAGTTAGAACATCTCAATAATAAGACAGGATTTGGAAGTGAGCAGGGAAAGCATCCATGGCTTCCACCATGGTCCTGTCTCTGGGCAGCGTGTGCCAAGTCCCCACTGGGCTAGAAGGACTGGATTTTCTGGGGTGTGAAATACACAGCCCACCACACCTCATCACTGGTGTGCCTGAGGTCCAGACCGGGATGTGCGCTTCAGTCTCCCCCAGAGCCCCTTTCTCCTGCTCCCTGGGAAAGGGAGCCCCAGAGCACAGGACGGTGGTCCACAGAGAGGACTGCACAGGAGAGTGCTGGAACCAGAAGGGAAGAAGACCCGATCGATCGGAGAGCGGAGAGAGGAAAGACCCAGATGCATCGAGTGAGCGGGGCAAGGAAAGGAGAAAGGTGAGTATAGGGAGGCAAGAAGAGAGAGAAAACTGAGGGAGCCCCGCAGAGGGAGAGGAGAGAGGGCAAGACCGACTGACTTGGACAGACAGACTGAGAACTGCACCAGGTACTTACGTGCCCGAATGGGTCCAGGTGGTTGTTGGTGAGCTTGAGTTTCTGGAAGGAGACCAGCTGCCGCATCCAGTGCGCTCCCGTGGCCGGCGAGTCCGGGTGCACATAAAGACGGCCGGGCATGGCAGGCTCCGCTTTGCCGGTCACAGACCTGGAGCAAGGGGGGGGGGCAGATGCCCAGACTTAGCATCCCCGCAGGTTGGCGGGGGTCCTGGGCCAGGCCAGGCAAGAGCTGCTGAATAGGAGAGTGATCTGGAAATGGCCTAACCCTTGGGCCTCCCCTGGGCCTCTGCAAGCCAGCGTCCAGGCAGGTCCCCCAACCGGCTCATTCTTCTTTGGTCTCACTCCTCCCTCTGCACCGGGGTGCCACTGCCCGGCCTAGCAGCCTCTTGCTGACCAGGGACCACCAGGAGGTTCTGGAAGTCTGGACAAAAAAGTCTAAGCAAAGTCCTTGAGGGCTTTCAAACGGGCCTTGCCATTCAAGCCTCTCTGCATGCTTGGCAGCCAAGGAATGGACCTCTCCTCTCTTGCCTGTTTAACTCAAATACCATGGCCGAACCTTGCTATTTCATAAAAAGGCATGTTCAAAGCAGGTAACTCATAAAAAACAACTGTAAATGGTTTTATGCCCCCAGAAATACCTCCAGCGCTTGGAAACAATACCCTTTTCTAAAAATCCACAACCCGCGGGTGCAGCTACAGATATAGGCCCTTGACTTACTCTGAGCCTCAGTTTTCTTGTCTATAAAATGGGGACTAATGGCTGCTGTTTCTTCCTCTCAGGGTGGTCTGGGATAGCACCCAAAGCCTCTGGCACACAGTAGGACGTTCAAAAACTGTTTCTTGGTTCAATGCGGGGAGTAGGGAGTCTGGCTTTCCACCCCCCCTCCTCCCACCAGCTCACGCCGGTGGGTGCCTACCATTTGTTATCTGCGAACTTGTATCTGTGGTCATCCGCTGGAACGATGTCCATGAGGAGAATATATTTCGTTTTGGGATTCAGGCCCGTCACCTTCACTTTGTAACTGGGAAACATCCGCCTGGGAGAGATGGGAAAAAAGACGGAGAAAGGGAAAGGGGGGGGGGGGAGAGAGATTGAGAGAGAGAGAATTTTACTGCCAATCCAGTAAAGGGAACGCTACACATTGTCATGAAAGCAGCAGCTCTTCCAGAAGTGCGTGGGGAGAAAAGTGGCCCCCGCTCCGCTCTTGGCAAAAATCCATTCCAGGTTTCCCTTGAAGTTTTGGGGAGGAGATAGGCCCGGAGGTGAGCTGGAGGCTGGTGACTATTGGTAACCAGGAGAAAAATAGAAAGCTGGAGGCCAAGGCTTCCAGAAAGAAACAGTTGTGTAGAAGGCCCTGCTTGGAATCTCCATTTCTGCTCTTTGTAAATACTCTTTTCAGAGCCAGAGACCTGCTTTCTAATTTAGGGGTAGAAGGAGCCCTATTGGGGGAAACGCTGGCGTCCTGCGCCCTGACAGGTGGTCCTGTCGTTGAGCCCACGGCAAACACAGGGCTGTGTGCGCCCTCGGGACTGCACACCCGTGGGTGCCCATATAGCTCCCGCCCTCGCTATGGTCCACGGCCGTTCCCAGAGTAGAGCTCAGCGGGTGACCTCTGCCGCGAGGCTCTAGCCGAAAATTTTTTCTAAATGCCCCCCAATTTCTCCGACGTGCCTGGCACTCCTCCTCGGAGAGTCTAAACACGAAGAAACTCCAAACCCATCCAGGTCTAGTTTCGGGAAGACCAGAGCTGGAACCGGGATGGGGTCACGGGCAGGTGGGTGCTGTGTACCCCCTCTTTCTGGGTTCTGGGACTTGCGCTCCAAATTCCCAGTCCTCCTGTGGAGGGGACGGGGGATGTGCGTGCCCGGGAAAGCCAGCAAGGACAAGCTGCTGGATCCTGGCTCGCCCAGGGATGGCAGGAAGGGGTGAGTGAAGGGTGGCCTTGGAGCCCGGGCCAGGGGGTGTTGTGGGGGGGGGGTGTTTATCTGGCGGATAAACCGTGGGTGCACCGTGGGTACAGGAGAGGCTTCCCAGGCCTTTTATAGTTAAAGCCCCTCAGCTCAGGCTGAGGGCAGAGGGGGCCTGGCCGTGTGTGTCCTTCCTGGGCAGAACGGGAAGAAGAGCTTAGTTTTTCAGTATAAACAGAATGCGTCTCCTGGTTCACTCGGGCCGAGCGGGGGAGAAGACGTTGTTTAATTTCAAATAATAATAAATGTCACTGTTGTCAGTTTATTGCGGGAGGCTCGGGCTGGAGAACGGGGGCGTCTGGCGTAGCGGCTCCTCCCTCCCCCTTCACACGCTCGGCGGCTCGGGCCTACTGGCCTCTCGGGCTTCACGCGCCCGGTCGGGGCTGACTCCGGGCTTTCTGCCCTTCGGGACGCGGAGGGTCGGTCCGGCACGGGGAGGCCTGTGGTGAAGGCTGTCCCCAGGCCTGGGCAAATTAGCACTCGGAAGTCCAGAACTGCAGGACCCTGCCCCCCAGCCTCCCCAGCTGTCTAGCACATCTAGCAGAAAAACTGCGAGCTTTGAAGAGGAACTCTGGGGTGAGTGTCTTGGCGAAACTGCTGAAACGGCCGTGTTTATCGGTGTCTGTATATAGAGCCCGGCCGAGCCCCAGTTCAGTTTCAAAGGCTTCGCCTGCTTTCTATAAACAATGAAAGAGGTAGCGAATACATTCAGCGATTCGGAGTTTGGCAACCGGGTGGGACTCTGGACCAGCTCCAAGGTCAGGGAGGGCGGGAAGGAGGGTGGGGGCCGGGAGTCGAGGCTGGGAGCGGGTCTCTGAGCCGACTCCGCAACTCTCTGGTTTCCCGTTCTCTCTCCCCTTGGCCCTACTGTCTCCCATTACCAATCTGTCCGCCATAAGCGTAGCCCCCACCACCCCAGTGCAAGCTCTCGATCCTTCCGTATCAGGCGGGAGACGTGCCCTGCTTTGGAGGTGAATCTTGAAGGCGTTTTCCCCCACCAGGGGTGGAAGTCACTGGAGAAGCTCTCCAAGCAACGTGAACCCAAATTGGGCCACACAAAAACACATTCATTCTCTCTCTCTGCTCTCTCCGGTTCTCTTGCCTTTTTCTCTGCCCCCCCCCCCCCCCCCCTGCCTCCTCCAGGTCTCCCTCTCTCGGGTCTCCGAGACACCTTTCCTTCTCCGTCTCCCCTTTGATTTCCCTAGGCCCTCCACAGCTCACCTTCCAGCTTTGGTTATGATCATTTCCGTGCCTACTTCGTGAAATTTCAGCCACAGTTCTCTTTCGTGGAGAAACACCTTGATCCCTTCCATGCCCTATAAGAAAGAGAGAAAAGTCACACAGACAAGCCCCAGGAGCAGGGGCCTTTCCTTCCCAAACGCCCCCAAACACACGGCAGGGCTCCGTGGACTCTGGGGCGTGGGGTCGGAATCCCTGTGCAGGCCCCGTACGCTACCCCACCGCATGGTGCACTGCTGTCTCCTAATGCCAACACAAGGCCGGCGAAGAGTCCCCAAACATCAGGGTCCTCTAGCATGCCCGTGAGAGGACAGACTAAGACCAAAAAAAAAAAAAAAAAAAAAAAGAGGGGGGGGGGGGGAAAAAAACCAAATTCCTTTCACCCAAAAGGGGGCTTAAAAAAAAAAAAAAAAAAGCAAAAACAAAAATGCTCGATCTCAAAAAGCCCACTCAGAACATCTTTCTGCAGACACCCACAAGGGCACACACACAAACACACAGATGTGCAAATCCCGCACGGCGGGGCCAACATAGACATACGTCAAAATCTTAATTTAAAAAATGTTTCTATAGGATGATAGGTTCCCACAGTCCAAAAAAATTAGTCCGCAAATATCTATATTAACAAACCTTCCAGGTTCTCCTCACATCCAGCTTCGTTCACTTTGAGCTGTTCTGATTCCGGGCACAGCCGAAACAGCTCTCCACATTTCCACTTTCAACTAAAAGCTATTTTACAAAACCGGTGCAAAAAAATATACAGACACGAAAACCTCCGTTCTGCCATAATCCGTAATTGTCTCGTGAGTGGATTTGCTTTTCTGAAAACAAAAACAATCTGAGTTTCCCAAACTCTGTGCCCACTACCCTCGGCTTCTCTATAACCGTACACGCATTTTCCCGAGATGGGAAAGGCCGAGAGACAGGTGATAAAGTAGGCAGGAAAGACATCAATCGATCGAAATCCCAAAGAAGGGTTTTGGCTACATCCAAGTTTCTGTGCTGGTCAAGTCACCCTCCTTTGCACCATCTGACGCCTTATGTAAATTATCAAGAGCTGCACGGGCCGCCTTGACATCCAAGGCGCCGGGGGAAGAGGGCACAGAGAGTGCGCGGAAGCCTCACCCTCTACTGGGGCCCAGCTTCCAGCCAGGGGAGCCTGTGGCTCCCAACAGCCTCCTCGCACACGCCTGCGCTCCCGGCCCCCAGCCAGGGCAAGTCAGCCCTCCAGAGCCTGACCCAACACAAACAGTGCAACTCCCGGGTCTGGGCAGTGGCGTGGAGGAGGCCCATGGAGGCGAAGGGGAGAGCAGATCTGAAGAGGGGTCAAGCCATCGCTCACGCCGGCCTGAAGCGGACGCTGACCCAGCCCTTAATGAGGCGCTCGGGGCTGAGTCTACACCTAGTGCAGCAGCGAAGGCATGATCTGGGCTATTGTTAGCCAGCCCCACATAGCCAGATAATTAAGCCTTCTTTAACAACCTAAATGTATTTCCAAAATCCTCTAGCCGTAAAGATTATTGTCACAATAAAGTGGATGTGAGTATACTGGTGTTTGGGGATGCAGGGCATGGAAAGGTGGAAAGAGGGCGGATGGAAAGAAAGGGGACAATTGGGGACAATGAGTAACCCACCCCCACCCCTCCCCCACAGGAGGGCCTCCGGTTCTTCAAAGGGCCCGGAGGCTAGAGGTCTCCTTACCTGCTGGGTGAAGGCAGCCTGCGGGGACGCCGGCGACTTGCTGGGGGCCCCCAGCGCGCTCTCGGCTTTGGAGTCACAGGGTAGCTCTTTTGAGTCAGGTTCCAAGGGTGTGTGCGCCAGGCCAAAGCCCTCGTCTGTGTCAGCCATGGTGTGTCCGGCGCCCTGTGCCCGCGCAGGGTCCTGCTCTGAGGACAGGAAGCAGAGAGACAGAGACAGAGGCAGAGAGACAGAAGAGACAGTTGGAAACTCTGTTCTAGTGATAGGAGGGGGCAGCCGGGTCCCCAGTTTCCAGCTCCCAGCACCTCCGTTCCCAGCTGAAGGAGGCTGCAGGAGGTCCCCTTATTATTATCATTATTACTCCTTTCTGAGCGCACACAACCTCTTGCGAAAGAGCGGGGTCAGAACGGGAGGAGGCGAGGCCCGCATCTCCCCTGCGCAGGCTCCCCACGATAAGCCAGCTGCCCGTCAAATTTGTCTGGACTTCTGGAAGAGCCAATAAAGATAAGGCCTGGGTATTTTTGGAAGCCATTGGGTACGAACCAAAAACAAAACAAAAAACTAGTGTCCTTTTAGAATTGTTTTTCTTCTTCAAATGTACAGAAGGACATCACAGCTCTGTTTATTAAAACTCGCAGGAGGCATATTTCTTGGGCAGCAGGCAAAATGTCTGCAACAACCCGCCTCTTGCAAAACCAAAAACAGAGGAGGGAAAAGATCTGCAGAAGGAGAGACCAGGTCGGCGGGAGAATTCACGTTCATCCTTTATCAGTTACAGGCTTTAAAATTAAAAGTCCTTCAACAGTAAGAGTCCTCCCCCTTTTCCCCAACTTTTAGCAACGGTTTAAAAAAAAAAAAAAAATGAAAAGTAGCCCAACGGAAAGGGCAGGAGAGCAGCAGCCGCGGGGTCGTGCGGAGGGAGACGCGCTCCTGGGCGCCGGCAGCCCGCACCCCACCGCCTGCTCCGGCGGTGCGTTCTCCCGGGTTTCTCGGCTCTCCGGCCCGAGACGGGCATTTTTGACGAGCGGCCAGGCCGAGGGGAGTTTCTCTGAGCTTCAGCCGCGCCTGGCTCGCTAGAACTGCAGGCCCAAGCTCGGGGGACCCGCGAGGGTCTAATGGGTCCCAGATAAATTCTGGGCTTCCGTCGTTGGATCGGCCTCCTAGGTCGGGCGCAAGGGGTAGAATGGCCCAGGTTGCAGGCTTATGAGGTTGGAACACGCAAAGTAACAGCTGCAGAACTGTTCAAGCCCGGAGGAGCCTGCCTCTTGCTCTGATCGCTTTCCAATCTCCTCCACGTTTCCAAGTAAGGATTTCCTCCCTCAAAACCCGGTTAGACTGGGAAAGGAGCCCCGAGGATGGCCCCCCAAAGCTTAGCGGCCGCTCCTGCAAGTGGCTGGATCCCACCCAGGGCTGCGGGCGCCGGACGCCCAGAGCCCGACCGAGGAGGACGGCTTCCGAGGCCCAACTCCCCAAGCAGCTTCCCTCACCACACCCTCGGGGTTCGGGAGAGGCGGTGACGGGAGCCCCCAGCAGCCGGCTTGCAACAAAAGAACCCGGAGCAGCCGTCCCCCACGTGCGCTCGCCTCCGCCGCGGGCCGTAGGGACAATCGCAACCAGCTCGCCCCGGTCGGGGTCGGGCGGCAGCTCCGGGGCTGGCGGGGGCGAGCTAGATGCGGTTTGACAGAACCAGGCCGCGCGTCCTGCAAACCTCCACGCTGCTCCTGGGCCGCGCGCCTCCCCGGCTGACTCCATGCACCAGGAGCTCTCTGCAAGCCGGGATCTGCCGCATCCCGGGAAGGGCTGGAGTCCCACCGACCGCGCCTCCCGGAGCCGATTCGGCTGGAGGGGCTCCCTCCCCGAGCCTCCCCGGCCATCTGCGGGTACGGTTACCTCGCTGGGCGAAGCCGGTGCATTCACCAAATCCCTTCTTGCTCCTAGCAGGGAAACCAGCGGCGAGGCGGGGGCGCGGGCATGGTGGCTCCGGGGTGTTTATGCCCGGGACTGCTCGCCCAGACTAGCGGCTACCGCTGCGTACAAAGGATCACCCACCGCTGGAGCCTCGGCAGCGACTGCCCACCCCCAACACACACCTCCTCCGCTTTGCGTTAGCTCACTCGCTCTCCCTAAAGACTTCCAAGTTGTCTGGGGCCAGAAGGGCTCCAAGAACGCAAGCAGCAGCCTCCTGGAGCACCCTCAGCGTTAAAACCTCAGCGCCCTGCTTCTCACTTGCACCCCTCGGGAGGGGAAGCTGGGGAGACAGGAGGAAGCTGTGGGAATGGGCAAGGTCCTTTCTGGGCGCCGCTTTCAGGGTTAAAGTTCTGGAATCCAAGGAAAGAGTCTCTCTCTCTCTCTCCCTCTCTCTCTCTCTCTCTGTCTCAGAAATACAAGCCGACTCAGCTGAGCTCAGTGACGTTGGGCTGCCTTGATGCTTACAAAATACTGAAATTGCCTATCCAACTAGCTCCCACTGCACACAGCCTGCCTCTGCCTCTTTCCCGCCCCCTCCCTCCCTCTCTCCCTCGCTCCCTCTCTCCCTCCCTCTCTCCTCTTCTCACTCCCTCCCCCAACCACCTTTTCCATTAGATTTCCCGAACACTCAAATCACAGCACTACTCTCAAACCCAGACCTCGAGATCACCCCTCCTCTCCACCCCCTTCCCAACCTCCATCCATCTCCGCTGCCCTGAGCTCGGCTCGGTGGCTGCAAAAAAAATCCTGCACAAATCATCGCAAACCCGCTCGGCTTCTGCCTGGGAAGTAATGTCGGGGACAGGGCTGTGCAGAGAGCGGAGTCTGAGCACAGTACGCTGCGCGCACACACACACACACACACACACACACACACGCCTCGCGCCCCCTCTGCAGCCTGGCCCACGTTCTCCTTCCAGCGCTGACCTCAAGACAGAGCTGCGTGACCCCGCCTGGCCTGGCTGGCCGCCGCCGGCCGTCCTGACATCTCTCCCCCTCCCCACTCACCACCCCAACTCCCAGTGACTCCAGGGTGAAAGCAGGGTGAAGGTGCACTGGGACGGGGACCCAGATCAAAGATGCCAAGAAACGGCCCCGGGTTTGGTGGGGGGAGCTTCCACCCCCAGGGCCACCAGACCTCCCCGGCTGGAGGTGTACGCGAGGCGGTCCCCGGTTTTATTAAAATAATCAAACAGTCATGGGAGACTGGCTGGGGTTTTCATCTCTACTGGGCCCCTCTCCCTGCCCTCCCGGCTCTCTGAAATGTATTATTCTGCGGGTTGAAGAGGTCAAAAGAAGCGTAAACACAGTGAGTAGGTCTTAGCCTGAGCAGACCCAGTTTGGAGCACCAAGTATCGGGGCCGGGATGACTGTCCGGGTTCCCTTCCGTTTCCCACCTTGCCTCCCATACCCCCTCACCGTATTCTTTTCTGGGGCTCTGATTAGAGACTTGGGCCTGCAGGCCAAGGTCTGGGGAGAGGGATGGAGAGAGGAGAGACGCGCTGGAAACCAGCAGCCAGATGGGTGTAACATACCCGTTTGCAAAATTGCAAAGCGGATTGTTCATCCCTAAAAGTGGGGCGACCGGGGGGAATAAGCAAGCCCAGCGTCTGTGACAGTTCTCACTCCACCTTCCAAGTTTGTTTGCAAACAACCTTTCACCACAGCAGTTTATTTATTAATGTGAAGACACCCTCACCCTTCCAGAATGTCAGCTCAGAGGACTCACTCTGGGCTTGCTAAGGAGGAGACCCCCGGGCCGAAGACTGGAAACAAACATGGCTTCAGGATGAGCTCGGATCTCTGCATCTCTGGCAAAAGGAAGGGGAAATCCAGAAAGACTTCTCCAATCCCCTTAAACTCTCGGAGATTTACGGATAAAATAAATTCCCATAAATAATTTGCAGCCCCCTCCCGGGAGGGCACATCTGAACTCCCCCAAGTAACTGCCTGGCCAGATTCACTTGGTCTGTGGGAACACAGCCTGTGCTGGCCACCAAGCGAAACTGGGATTTTGAAACCTCCAGCGGGAACCTATTCCTGCCAGGTGACACTCCAAGGCGAAACGCAAGAGCGTGCGTTCTTATTTCCATGGTGAAAAACAGCATCTCTGGGAGTGGGTATTCCGCAGGACCGAGCTGGGGCGCAAAGCCAGGGGGCCTTGGCCAGGCGAAGTGCTGAGGGATACCTCTCCCCCCCATAGCTGTCCAGGGGGACACTCACCTCCAAAAATCCCACCTCTTCTTTCCACGGCAGAAGCCAACAGTGGCGCCTTGCTGGAGAGTGGGGGTTCAAGTGAAGTTTGCAAAGGGCCCCCAAAAGAGACTCCTTTTAGGCCAAGCCTTCTTCCAGCCTCTGTCAAGAGTAGTGTGTACCTCCCAGCTCGCGAAGCTGGTTTGTGGTCTTCGACAAATTAAATATTACTATTTATTACCAGGCATACCCCAATAAAATAAAGAGGCAACCAGGCGATACCGACTATCTCACCAGCCGCTGCACCTATAGGACTTGGAGACGTCACGAGTCACGCAACCGGCCCGCGCGCTGTCACGCTCGACTGGGGGGCAGCGGCGGGAGGTTAATTTCTGTCCGTCTTCGCCTATCAGCCCAGGGGCTGCGCAGCCACAAGTCCCAGACACCTCGGCCACGGGAATAAATAAGGAAATAAACAAACCCAGCGCTCTCTGGGGGAAATGGGGGCGGCGAACATCAGGCACAAATAGAGCCAAGATCGATTTCCTTAGGGAGGGGGAGGGGGCTCTTGGCAAAGGGAGGTGGGAGCCCCCGTCGCCCCCGGCGCCCCCGATTGGGAAGAAATCAGATTGTTTAGGGTGGAACGGGGTCCCTTGGAGGAGGCACGAGAGTCCTTTTATTCTTTTAAAATTATTTTTTTCCGAGGAGGAGCTCTCGGCAAACGAATATCGAGGCGCCGCTCGAGCTGGTTCAGTTGGGGACGCGATAACTCAGCGCCGGCTTGCAGACCTGCGTAGAAGTAATTACGGGTTATCGCGCAGGGGAAATGAGATCGAGGCGTGGCGGGGAAGAAAGAGAGTCGTCCGTAAAGTTTTTGCTGAGAAAAAGCCCATTCTGCGCGAGCTCCCCTAGCTAGGTCCGGGGATGCAACGCGTCCCAGGGTGGCCCGGCGGGGGCGGGTTACGAGTGGGTGGTGAGGAGGAGGTAGAGGGAGTGATTTCTGCAGAGAAATATTACAGCCACCGGGCCTGCACTGGGTGAGACGCTCTATTTTGTTTTGTAATAAGGATTCGCAGTTTTGGGGGGCTCACCGATGGCCATAACGTCTAAGCGCCCCATGGCGGATGCGCTCCAGCTTTTGCGCGCGGCTGGAAACGCGCTGGGTGCGGTGGCGAAACGTACAGCGTAGACGTTCCCAGAAGAGCTAGAGGCCTGTCCCGGAGTGAGCAAGCGAGCGCCGGGCCTTCCGCAAGGGTAAGCTCCCCGCCAAGGGGCCGAGAGGGAAGCAGACGTCGGAATCTGGCCTCGCACCCCAGCTTCGGGGTTCCATTCCGGGTTTCGCTCGCGCCTAACCCTCAGGGCTTTCCGAAGCAGGGCCTGGCTCCAGGCCCGGGCCGTTTGGGGCCGGAGCGGCCGCGAAAAGCCAGGAACGCCGCCGACCGAACAGCCCCAGGAGCCAAGGTCAGGCCCGCGGGGAGAACGGGCAGTGGTTTCCAGCGCAGGACACGGGCGCCCGGGGCCAACCGGGCCGCAGACTCTGCTGCTTCCAGCAAGCAGGACCCGCGTCCCTCCGTCCGGCCAGGCCGCACTGACCGACCCCAAATTCTCTTCCGTTTCCCAAGTTATTAACAATTATCTTTTCCTCCATCTGAGGTCCGTTGGGTGCAGCATTTGCTTCCAGACGCCGAAAGTGCGAGCCGAAATCCTTCACCGGGGATGGGTTCCCGCTTGACCTCGGGGCCGAGGTGGGCCGGAAGCGGAGGCCTGGGCCCCGCCGGCGCTGGAGGGGGAAGGCGAAACTCCGAGCGGGGACAGTTCCTTTCCGTTCGGCTCCCTTGTCTCGCATCCCCGGCGCGGACCCCGCCACCCCCCGGACCAGCTCGCAGAGGATTCCGAAGCCTCAGCATCCCTGGCCCTCTGTTCCAAACGCTCCAGAGTCGGACCACGGACCGAATTGGATAAATTAGAGACCTCAGCCTGTGCTGAGCCTTTCCATTCCTTCCCCCAGTCACTGGGCAGTGAGTTCCAAAGCGAGGCGGCAACGTGCAGCCTTCGCTCCTTCTTCGGGAGGATCCCCGCTTTCCGCGACCTGCTCCCAGCTGGGTTTGCCCCCCAAAATGTATTTTCCTCATTTTGCAAAATTCCGGCCCCGATTTTAATATCACTGTGGGTAGAAGACTAGAGGTTCCCACTTAAAAAGTCCAAAACAAAACCAGGCGAAAGCAAGAGGAAACCACTGTTGGATCTTCCCTCCTGCCTCTGTTTGTAACAGAATCGAGTCCCAAACCACCTTCTTTTCTTTCCTCCCCAAAAAGAAGTGGCTTAAAAAGACACCCTCTTTTCCGTTTCTTTTCCATTGCGTCCTGCCTGACTCGAGTCTCTCCTGGAGGCATCAAGTAAGGAGAAGAGCAGAAGGGCCTGGGAAAATGAGTAAGAATTGTAACAACAGATACGACCCAAGGAAACTTGGACCAACTCCTTTTGCAAAAGAGGGAGTCAGACTAAGGGAGAGAAATTTCCTCGTTTCTCAGGGGGTCACTTCCCCTCCTGCCTAGTTAAATCTGTCTCTGTTATATACATATATATATATATTTTTTTTTTCCAGGACCATGGTATCTCCCTTCCCAATGTTTGATTCTGTTCCTAGCTTCTTCCCTTCAGTCCGGAAGCATCTGGGAAGAATACTGGCTATTGCTATTATTTTAATATCCCATATTCTCCTCCAATATTTTCACCAGGGTTTATTATTGCTCCTATTTTTGTTCATGTTGGTGTTCTTCCCTGTGCTTTGGAAAAATTCCTCCCCGTTCCCCCAAGTTTGGCGCGTGAGGTACCCGCCGCCCCGATCAGGGTAATAAAATGAGAAAAGGAAGCAGGAGCATCATTCTAGAGGCCTGGCTGAGATCGCAAGGCTAGAGATTTGCAATCTCCCGGAAGAGCAGAGAAGGTGGCAAAAAGCAAGGCTGCGATGCAAAGGAACATCTCTGTTCTTGCCCCCCTCCAATTTA
The DNA here is from genome assembly GCF_022355385.1 of Mustela nigripes. Lineage (NCBI taxonomy): Eukaryota > Metazoa > Chordata > Mammalia > Carnivora > Mustelidae > Mustela > Mustela nigripes. The sequence continues at coordinate 11,077,349 of NC_081564.1, forward strand.
GGGAGTCCTCCGTGGAGGAGAAGGGTCTTGAACTGAGAAACTGAGCTGCCTCCTACCCCATGGGTTTCACTGAGCATTAACGCTCCAACCGTGTCTGCAGCCCAGGACCTTCAGAAAGGCCTCCCGTGTAGTCCCCCAAAATGTGGGGGAAAATATGCTGAATTCCCGGGCTCTGACCCAATACGATAGAGACCCAGGCTGATACCTCCAGGTCTGGCGGGGACCCTGGCTGGGTACCTCCTCCTTCAACTGGAGGGTGCAGTGGAAATTTGGGAACCCACTGCTCTCCGGGGCTCTGGAAAGACAAATTTTCTTTGGCAAAGGGAACGGTGTCGCGCTGTCGACACGGCAGACTATTTTTCTTGTTTCCTCGCAAGGGCGGAGGAGGGGGATAGAAAAGAAAGCGAGAAAGAAAGGGAAATTAAATCCACACGTGTTAAGCTTGCTCAAAGGGCCGGATTCAAAACCAGAGACAAAACCGCGACTCCAGTTCTGGCTGCCCGTGGGCCTCCTTCCAGCCAGCCTGGGCCTCACAGAGCAAGACGTCCACACCGGAGAGAGCCCGATCTGATGTTTCATAAAGAGATTTCTTTAAGGGGCAAGGGACATGGTTCCTGTCTGTGCTGCAGGGAGTCCGAAAGCAGACTGTTTGCAGCAAAGCAAACAAAGATGGGAGTGGTGACCGTCCCCTGCCCCAAACTTCAAGAAAGTCCAGCTTGATACCTCCTAGTCAAGCCAATGAATCAGGTAGCATTAACTTTATAACCCAAATGAGCCAGGCCAGTGATTCTGGAATTCCTAAGGTCTGATCAACCTCTGGGACTTGGAACTGCCTGGATCAAAAGAACCTAAAAAGTCCCGCTTCGGAGGCTGGAACAGCCAGTTTAATCTGCACAGCTCCTTCCGCATCCCTCGCTGCTTCTCTCCCTCCTAGAGAAACTTGCTAGGACGGCTCCAGGCCCCAGCCACGGGAGGAGCCCTGCACGAGTGCCGGAGAAGTGGCGGTGGAGGAAGCAACGGCCTCCCCACCCGGAGCTGCGAGTGAAAACTGTAGTAATGACCTTGAGGAGGTGAAGGGACGCGTGTGGGGGTGCGGGTGAGGAAGGCAGTCAGACCCCAAACTGGAAAGATCCGTCACCAAAACGATTGCTTGGTCAAGACCTCTAATTTTTCTTCCCTTTCAGCCCGGGGCCTCGAGCGCCCGCAGCGGGTCCCCTCCCTCCCGCCTCCACCCCACCCCAGACCCCCCTGGCCTCCCACTGCTGGGTTTCTGGCCTTTGGGGGCAGCCCCGACGGAAGGCTCCAGAAACCGGGACCCCAGATCCCCAGCTGCCGCGCACAATCACACGCGAGAAACCCTGGGGTGAAACTGACCGAGGCTTGTCCTGGGGTGCCCCTGACAGGTTGGTAGCAAAGAAGAGGTCCCTGGCGACCGTTTCCGCAGGGGCCCTTGGTTTCCTGGTCACCATGGCAACCCAGGAATCCCATCAAACGCTGGCAACAGTGCGGTGCTCCGCAGGACCATCGGGCTTTTGCCCTGAGTTCCAAGGCCTGCAAGGCTCCATTTCCACCGGTGGGTCTGGGCTTTCCCAAACCTCCTGCATGTGTTCAACGCGGCAGGGACTGACAAATCCCCCCCTTTTTGAAACAGAGGAGAAAAATCCAGATTTAGTGCCACGTCTGCAGGCTGGGTTCAGGTCTGGAGCAAAAGCCCCGACTTGGAACTGAAGGCCGGCCATGACCTCAGAGGCACGCAATCAGGGCGATGAGAGCATCCCACCGGAGCCACAACCCAAAATCCCAGCCAGGGACCTGGGCCTCGGGGAATGCTGCGTCTCTCCACCCAACTCTTTACCCATCCGCTTGCGAGGCTCCCTGCCTGGATCCCAGCAACTCTTTCACTTGCCTGGATTAACATCTAAATGGAACTAGGAAAGTCAGGAACTCCAAGTCCCGTCTGCAAACATTATCCACCTTTTAGAGAAAACATTTTCCATTGTGGGTGTAATAGAAACAACATTCAAATAGTATGTTGGGGTTCCATGGCTTGCTTCTTGAGCCTGCAGGGCGAAATGCCCCCTCTTGTTATTTGTGGGTGGGCCGTGCACAATACAGGCTGACTTTTCTGTTTCATTCTGGAGGCAGCGAGCTCCCAGAAACAGCCAGGGCACTGACTAGCTCCGAGACTGTGGAGGGAGCCAGAGAGTGAGCCTCAGAGGGAAGGGTGCAGACCTCTATGCCGGTGGAGACCCATGGCTGCAGGTTTGGGGTTTGGCTCCCCGCCCCCCCCCCCCCGCTTGTTTCACTCTCTGAAGGAGACACCGTCCATCTCCAGGTTGGTCTGGAAAGACAAAACTCCCTCAGCTTCCACTGGGGGGTATCTAATGTCCCCAAAACTCCCAGCTGGCTTGCACTGT
>NC_081564.1:11079775-11135717 GCF_022355385.1 Mustela nigripes
CCCCATCCACTCCCTCAGCTTCCACTGGGGCATCTAATGTCCCCAAAAGTCCCAGCTGGCTTACACTGCCCCCATCCACTCCCTCAGCTTCCACTGGGGCATCTAATGTCCCCAAAAGTCCCAGCTGCCTTGCACTGCCCCCATCCACTCCTTTCCAGTCTGAGCCTCAGCCCCCATGGTTTTTCCTTCCCAACATTTCCCATTAATGTTTTTGGAAGAGTTCTGCTTGAATCTATAGGGCCACAAAGAGAGAAATGTGGATATTCCAGGCTCAAAAGTCTGCTAGCATTTGAGGAGTGATAATAGCTGACATTTACAACAGGCTAGGAGCTGTCGGAACACAGTTTCTCCCACTCATTTAGTTCTCAGTAGCTCCATGAGGAGGTAGCTCCTGGGGCCCTGGCCACAGTCACCCACAGTGAGCACAATGGGCACATTTTAAGCATCTAAAAGCACATTTAGGGGCCCCTGGGTGTCTCAGTCATTGAGTGTCTGCTTTCAGCTCAGGTCATGATCCCGGGGTCCTGGGATAGAGCCCCACACCCCTGCCCAGCAGGAAGCCTGCTGCTCCCCCTCCCCCTGCTTGTGTTCCCTCTCTTGCTAGCTCTCTCTCTATGTGTCAAATAAATAAAGTCTTTAAAAAGGTAAACAAATAAAAAGCACACTCAGTCCAATGAGGGCAGTGGCTGGAGACTTAGCTTTTGGGGTAAGGGCTCAGATCTCTCTGTCGGGTCTCCATGCCCTTCCCTCCTTCCCAATGAGGAAGCAGAAGAGGGCCTTAGTGGGCATGCAGACCGAGATTCAGGAGAACTTAGCAGGATGGGAGAGGTGCGGACATTCCCACTGTCAGCCTCAGTGTTCCGCTCTCAGTCCTGTTCTGTTCCCAAGCCTTGGTCCATATGCATCACAGCCTCGATCCCAGCACACACTGTCCCCTGACGGGAGGGAAATGGGAGTGGGTAGGATACAGGGGAGGTGGGGAGGAGATGCCCTGGTTCTGTTTCTTAAAAACAAATAATTAGGTTCAGAGAGGGCGAAGACTTGCCTGGGTTACATAGCATCTACGGAAATGCACCCAGCTCCTTGCCATTCCCTAGTTTTGCACATTTAGGGAGAGCCTGAAAGGGAACCCCGGCCACTTCCCACAGCTGGCTGTGGGCTCAGCCTGCTGTGGGTGCCCCCCGCCTTGGAGGCACAGAGGCCGAAATCTGCGGGTCGCCGGTGTTCCCCTCCCAGACGCTCAGCTCTCAGGGTGACCCTTCTGTCTTTGCACCACCCCAGACTCTCACGACTTCAGGATATGCACGGATCCCGTGGCCTCAAGATCCCATTGGCGGGTCTCAGGAAGCTCCCAAGCCTTTTAGGAGCTCCAGAGCCTGGGCCCAGAGGCCTGATGTCGGTCCTGAGGCCTCCGCAGGTGTGGCCTTTTGCTTTCCCACTTCTAGACCCTTTCTCTTGCTCCCTGTTTGCCCTTGCCCATACTCCTCCCAGGCCAGCCCTGGTGCAGCGCTGGCTGCTACTAGTTAGAAAGGGAAGGACTTCTTTAGAAGCTGAGGACTTGGATCCAAAGCCTGAGAAGAACACCCCAAAGGGAGGCCCAAGGGGTCCCCACTCTCCAGCAGCCACTTTTCAGTTCCCTCCACCAGGGACCTGCCAGCCCTTTGGCCTTCCAGGGAATGATTCTTCCTGTCACCATGCAAATTACACCTTCTGGGAGGCTGCCACCTCTCCAGACCCCCTCCCCCGCAATCTCCTAGACCCCTCTCCCTCGGGTTGCTGGCAGAGGACACCAAGCTGTTGTTCTGGGGTTCCTCTCAAACCACTCCAATACCAGCTCCTCACCATCAACGGCTTCCCCGAGGGCCCCACGTGCCTGCTCCTAGTGCATCTTGGTGAGTTCCCAGCACTAACAAACTAACACACAAGCCCGCCCCAGGACCCAGGAGTGAGCGCCTGATCCGGGAACACCTCAATCAGCGCACAGGTAAGGCTGGATCCAGCTGCCAGCTGGAGGGACCCCTCTCCACCTGGACCCATGGGCCTCGTGTCTCGTCCTGTGTGACTGAGTATGACCTTATCCTTGGAGTCTCTCTGCATGACTGTGTGTCATTTGTGGAGAACCTGTGTGTGTCTCTGCCATTTCTGAGTGTGTGTGTATGTGTCATTATGTCCTTCTTTTACATATATATTTTTTTCTGTGTTACCTCCTTACGTGAGAACACGTGAATAGGTGGTGCACTCGCCCGGATGTGTGGTTGTGGGTGTGGGTGTGGGCGTTTAAGACTCCGCGTGGCAGGAGCGGCCTTGTAAGTGCATAAGGCTTCCCGGCGGCCACCAGCCAAACATCACCACAGGTCAAGTGGTGTCCCGGGCTCATAACCCAGCGTTCAGCTCCCCTCCATTTTTATTGACCACTTTTATGATTATTATTTTTACCCACAGCTCCAAGTGGAGGCCTGCAGGCCTGGGCCCCCTGGAAGGCAGCTGAAGTCCTGCCATTCACCCGGGAGGCCAGAGGGGCTGTCCGCAGGCTGCTGGGCCACCAGAGTCTATATTTGGAAACGAATTCCACACTCACTTCCTGGGAACTGGGTGAGAGGTGCTTGGGAGCAGAGGGGGCCGCGTCCATTAAGGAAGCCCCCTGCTGGCCCCCATGGGGCTCAGGGGAAGCCCCACGTTCCTGGCAGGTTGGAAACGTCAGGTGCAAGTGGACCCCGATATACACCTGGACGGTCGCCGGAGCCCAGTTGCTTCCTCCGCAGGCAGAGCTAAGCACATGGGGAGCTAACACACAAGCCCACCACACTCCTTTCCCCACCCCATCATGCCGCCCTGACCCGGGCACACCCCCAGGGCCCTCCCCAACCCCAGAGGGACAGAGTTGGCTCTAAATCTTAACCGTGTTTACTTGTTGGAAGTCAGTTCCCAAGGGATCCGGTGCTACAGCAGGGCTGCCCCCAAGTGCCTCACTCCAGGCAGCATTTGACCTTGTCCCCCATGTTGGGGGGGGCTGGTGGGCTCCCTCCCTGATAGATCTGCTACTTCCAGTCTCCCTGCAGGCAGACACCAGCGAAGCTTGCAGAAATCCTCCTGGAGCCCGGGAGGGGCACGGCGCTTACCTGGGCTGCCTAGCCAGGCCCTCTCCCAGCCCCTCGAGACCTTGAATATGGTCTTGGGCCTCAGCCACTTGTGTCCCCTGGTGCTGGGAGGAAGCCGACTATCCTGGGCCCGCCCCTCTCGGATGCCGCTGGCAGGACACTCTGTCTACAAGAGGTCAAGCAGCAAGATGCCCCAGACCAGGCCATTCAGGAGTCACTTAGAGCACACACCGCCATGCCCAGCCCACTGCCGCTGGGCGCACACGTACATGCACACACGCACGCACACACCTGTCCTCAGTCTCCTGCAACCTCACACAAGCCAATATCCAAAGATACACTCCTGTTTCAGTCACACACACACACACACACACACACACACACACATAGAGGCTCCTACTCACTGCCAACAAAGACACAGACGCATCACAAAGACACACCAAACTAGACACACGCAGACACACAATCGTGGTCACGCACACAGGTAGACACAAACTCAGCCACACATTCGATCACAAACTGTCATGGCAAGTCACACAATCACGATTACAATCCCTCCCCTCCCTCCCTCTGCAGTCCACCCCACGCTCCCCCTCAGCCTGGACCCTCACGTCTCCTCTGCTGTGGACACACAAGCAGGAGCTCTTGGACGCTGCTCCAGTCCAGGAGGAGCATTTGGATGGGCACTGCCAGCGATCATTCTCCAAGGCCTGGTGAGGTTCCTCAGGACAGATCCCTCGATTCAACAGCCCCCCGCCCCGGGCTGGACAATACCAGCTCAGGAGAAAGAAGCCCGTGCAAGTTTTGTGGCCGGCAAGGGAGAAGCCCATCTCCAGATAAACCCTCAACCTCAGCCCACCTCGTTTCCAGCTCTACCCCAACCCCCACAGAGGCCCTGAAACTTTGACATAGACCCTCTAGTGGGCCCTGAGCTCTAACTAGTCCAGCTCTCATTTTACGTGTGGGGAGACTGAGGTCTAGAGGTGCTGCGATCTGAAACGGAATTGCCAAAGCTTCTCAGGATTTGGGAGCAGAGCTGGAACTAGGACCCCCGTCTTTTGCCTCCAGTGCCATCCCATCCCTGTTTACAGTCCTCCAAATGGCATCTCAAAAGTTTTATGATAGAATCCCAACTCCTTCTCATATGTTGTCCCCCATGTTTGGGGGGGGGCTGGTGGGCTCCCACCCACTGCTCTCACCTCATCTCCTGGTCCCCTTTCCACCTCCACATTCCATCCACCCTCCTCTCAGTTTCTCATTTGCACCAACCTTTATTCCTACCCCAGGGCCTTTGCATGTTCCACTCCCTCTGCCCCTCCCCAGCTTTCCTCATGGCCATGCCTCCTGTCATTTTTGTTATGTGCTTGTCTATTATCTATCTTCACTTTAGAGTCTAAGCTGCTGAGGACAGAGATCATGGTGCCCATCCCATTCACATAGTCGATGCTAGATAAATACTTGTTGAATAAAGTATGTGAAGGTATTAAACAGAAGAACTCAAGAGTCAAAGATGTGGAGACATAGAACATATAGAAGGAATACTGAAGGGCACAGCACTACATGCTCCAGGCACTAAAATAAGGAGTGAGGTTTGAATGGTGGTAACTTTAGAGGGGAGATAAAACCCATGCCTAGTTCTGGGTTTCTGAGCCTTGAAGTCCTGAAATGCTTCCTCTCTCCCTATCCCACGTGCCCCTCCCCCACCTCACCCCCCACCCCCGCCCCGAATACCCCTCCCTTACTACCCCTCCCTTGTCCCTTGTCCTCTGGACCTTCCTTTTGTCCACCCTTCTATCTGGTCCCGGGAGTCTGGAGAAGGAGCCAGTAGATTAGTGAAAGTGGTATTTTTATAGACTGATAAAAACCACGCTTATCTAGAAAGCTTTGTCCCGTTTCCCCCAAGTGTCCCTAATTGGTCATTTGCCCAATGTCCTCTCCACCCTCCTGCCTTTTTGCCTCTGCTCCCTTCCCTGCTGCCCTTCCCTCCAGCGAGGGCTGCCCCACAGGAAACCTTTGCCAAGAGGATTTGTGGGATGGGGTGGGGGTGGTGAGACAGATGGGGAGGAAGGGTGGTGTTGGGGGAGGGGTCCAGCCTTCTCCAAGTGGGTTTGCTACGCCACTCTTTAATGATGCCAAATATATTAAATTCTATACTCTAGCAGCCTCTTAAATCCGTTTATGGCCCATGCTAGACCCTGGGCTATAATAATAATAAAAATAAAAGAAAGGATTTATGTAGCCAGGGTGTGGACCCGTCACTGGCAGAAAAGAAAGAACTGTTTCTAGCTGATCTTGCTGGCCTGTCGCCCACCCTCTGACCTCCCGCTTCCCCGGGTGGAGGCTCCCGGGGGCAGGAAGGGGGGGAACTGGGTTCCTCGCGGGACAGAGTTAGGAAGCTGAGGGAAATGTCCAGTTAAAAGGAGCATTTGCTGGGCTTTTCACAAACCAATATTTCCAGACCAGTCCCTCCATTTCTCTCTTGGGCTCCTGGAGAAGGACTTTCCTGTGTTACAGTACAAAGAGGAACAAGGACCGGGAATTGTGGAGAGAGCAGAGATCTGGGGTGGGAAAGGCCTCCAGAAGAAGAGAAGAAGCCCATAAAGTTGGTTCTTCAGTTCCTGGACATTGTCACGGGCTCCGGCTCCACCCCTGCCCCTTCCAAGTTGTGTGACCTGAGCAAGCCTCTTTGTCTCCCCTAGCCTCAGTGTCTCCATCTGTACAATGGGTCTCCTAAGAACACCAGCCTCAGTGGTTATTAAGAGGGAAAAAGAAATGATCTATTTAGATGTCTGGTGCTAGTTTAGAGTAACAAGTGCCCGACTGAGGCACAACTACACTGAGAAACGCGCCATGCTGAAGAAGGCTGATCCTCTCCCAGTGAGTGGGGGCTGTGTGGGGGTGCAGCCCGGGGCTGGAGGAGGACAGAGAGGAGGTCAGGGACTGAGTCGTTGAGAGCGGATGACCAGCTTCTAGTGTCTGGAAGGAGGAGCCAGGTCTTCTCTGACAAAGATTTCTGGGGCAGAGGAGAGGGCAAGGGCAGGTGAATGAAGCCAGAAGTGCCCAGCAAGCCCTGGCCTCTGTTCCAGGGGGAGGGGAGGAAGGTGAGAGCAACCATTCTCTTGTGACTTCAGTATTGTGGGACGGGGGGCTATGGCAGGGCCCCATGCTGTGACAGCAGCTCCTGAACCTTGGCTAAGAACCTAAGCAGTAACGATTGACTTCCAGGCCCTGTTGCCCTAGGACACAGCACTTCTGATCATCCCGCAGCTCCCAGAACCTGAAGAACGTTCACTGTGAATGGCTGAAAGACTGAACGGAGCCAGGCCCTCTCTCTGGCTTTGTGGTCCTGGGTCTGGGTGTCCATGAGGCCAGGGCCTGGAGCTGGGAGTGAGAGGATCCTGTTTCTCTGCTAGCTGGAGTACAGTTCTCACTTCCTGGGTGTCCTCTTATCAGGAAACTTGAAAAATAGATTGGGGACCTATGGAAGCTTGATTGCATTTAATAACCCAATTTCTTCACACCTTTGCATGGCTGCCACCCACACTGACTCCAGACTTAGCCTCGGGAACCTGCTATGGCCAATGGCACAGTAATACACTGGGCACCTTGTGGGTCTCTACTCCCTTGTCCTTCTGCCATCTCTGTGCAAAGGCAGGGCTAGCCCGATGGAGGATGGGACACAGAGTTGAGTCAACCAGTTGTCCCAGCCAAGGCCCCAGGTTACTAAGACAACCCAGCCCAGACTAGGAAAGCCACTTCATTGGCTGCCAAGCCCCACTTGGCAGTCGCAGCTGGCTAACCCAGTCCCATAAGCAAAAATAAGAATGATTGCTACAGGAGCCAGTGTGGTGATGACTTGTTACATGGCATTACTGTGGCCGTAGCTAACTGATACAGAGCCCTGATCTGAATCCAGCCCTGACTATCCCTACCTTCCCATTTTTACCAAGGAAAGGAGTTTTAAGGTTCCAGCTGCACAATTTCAAGCCCTGGGTTCCATTTCCAGGATTGGTTATTTAAAGCATCAGAGATAGACTGGGGTGGAATACTATTCAGCCATCAAAAATGCTATCTTGCCATTTGCAACATCATGGCTGGAACTAGAGGGGGTCATTCTAAGCAAAATAAGTCAATGAGAGAAAGACAATCATATGATCTCACTGTGGAATTAAAGAAACAAAACAGGAGTCTAGGGGAAGAGGGGAATAAATAAAACAAGACGAAACAGAGAGGGAGACAAGCCGTAAGAGACTTAACCTAGGAAACACACTGATGGTTGCTGGAGGGGAGGATGGGGGAAGGGGGGACAAGGTAACTGGGGATGGGCGTTAAGGAGGGCATGTGATGTAATGAGCAGTGGGTGTTATGTAAGACTGATGAATCCCTGAAGCTCTGAAACTAAGAGTACATTATACATTAACTAATAGAAATGAAAGTAAAAACATAAAATAAAATAGAATGGAATGGAATGAAAGGAAAGGAACGGAACGGAACAGAACTAGACTGGGGCTTCTATCTCCAAACTGGGGAAACTGGTTTGGACAAATGAGGGAGAATTCGTATGAGGGAGAATTCCTATAAGGCCAGGTCTACCCTGAACCAACTTCCTGGTTCACGGAAAACACACAGACATGGGTTTAGGGAGGCAGGATGCTTGGACTCTTGAGAACAATGGCAGGTTTTCCCTAGGGCAGGCTGCCATGCCACAGAGGAAGGCACCCGGCTCCTCCTTCAGCCATAGCGCCCCCGGTGTGCTCTGGGAAATAACCCCTTCCTCTCTCTTCTTACCCGGAGATGCGCAATTAGCCTATTCCATCCCCCCAACCACAGTGATTGGTTCAACAATATGCGTGTGTCCAAATTCTATCCAATCAGAGGTTCTTGGGGGGACTTCCGCCGGAAATACAGGGAGATGGACGCCTATTGCCTAGCGTTCACCCGGAGGGAAGAGCCTGCCCAAATGGGCGAGTGCTCTGGCATCTCTCGGACTCTATTTTTCTTGCGTGTGAAAAGAGGATACTCATTGCACTCTCTTCTAGAATTATGGCCAGGGCTTAATGAGATAATCGATGAAACGTACCACGTACCAGCCGGGTGATCCTTCAGTGTTAGCTCTTGTGATTAATTGGATGCCATCTTTGGGCTCGATCAGCGTTTTAACCAGTAACTAAGACTGGTTAGTTTTAGTTACTGGTTAAACTGAGCAGATACCTGGTAGTGTCCTTATGATGCTTTCTCTGTGCACGGGGACGCCGGTGAACACGGCCGGGGGCGTACGCTCCCAGATGCGCCAGGAAAACCCGCAAGCCGGGCTTTCCAAGCGAAGAGAACCCTGAGCCTCATCAGGCATTGCCCTAGGGAGGGTGGTCTGAGATGAGCCGCCCTGAACTCCCTCTGGTCACCAGCGGCACCGGTGGGCCCCTGCAGGAGTTCTTGCCTGCCATGAGCAGCACTTGACTTTGGGTTGAGTTTATCCTGCATGCCTCCCTTCCTCGGGGCTGGGTTCGTTTCGGGGGGCTCCTTAGCAAAGTACCACAGCCCGAGTGGCTCGACAGCAGACCTTTATAACTTCGCTGGTCTGAAATCAAGGCGTCAGCAATCCCCTTCTCCCTTCTGGGGTTCTCGGTGTCCAAATTTCCCCTTTTTATATGGATAGTAGTTGTATTGGATTAGGTCCCACCCTAATGACCTCCTTTATCTTAATTAACACCATAAAGACCTCTCTCCAAATAAGGTTACGTTTGGAGGTCCTGGGAGTTAGGACCTGATGCTGGAATTTGGAGGGGTTGGGGTGGGGTATACAATGCCACTTGTAGCAAGAGGGTGGTAACATCTGGGGTCACCCACAGCGCACATCCAGACACACACCCCCCAACCCCCTGAACATCTCCAGGGTCCTGATAAGTAAAATTCACAGCCGTGGTGGGTCAGAGGGACATTTGTGAGGGCAGTGTCTTTGAGGCAGGCATTCTGGAAAAGTCATGAGGGAGATGCTGCTTTCAATCTGGATCTGTATCTTTTGCCATGAGCTCCTGGATGAACTTCTTATTCTCTCTGAGCTTCACCTTCTTCATCTGTCCCTTGAGCTTGACGGCAGAGGCAAGACGCTACAAGAATGAATGGAAATAGGGTGCCTGGGTGGCTCAGTGGGTTAATCCTCTGCCTTCGGCTCAGGTCATGATCTCGGGGTCCTGGGATGGAGCCCCACATCGGGCTCTCTGCTCAGCAGGGAGCCTGCCTCCCTCTCTCTCTCTCCCTGCCTCTCTGCCTACTTGTGATCTCTCTCTCTGTTACATGAAGAAATAAAAAAATCTTAAAAAAAAAAAAAATGAATGCAAGTGGCTTGGGGAAAATGAAGGGGCCTGGCCTGTTGCTGAGGAACAATGTGGTATAGTTAACCCTTTTAGATCTGGGTTCAAGTCCAGACACTGACAACTACAGACCACGTGGCCTGGGTATCTTCATGTCTAAAATCAAAAATAATTTCAAGATTTGCCTTATCATATTGGGGAAGATAGCTAAATGACTAATAATATGTGTTCCCCTACATACCCCTAAATGATAGGCATCACATACAATCTAGCAAACCTACTGAGTGTTCAGTAACTGTTAGTGATTCCCCTCACCCCAGTTTTAGCCTTGCTGCTTGCTTTAAACCCCAGTTTTGAAAAACAGCTTAAGTACACATACATCATGGCCCACATCCTCGGAGCCGAGCCCCACTGAGCAAGACAAATGACCTAAAATTTCTGCTGCAGATCACTCGACTCAAGTTCCCTGGGGAAAGGCTGGACATGTTTCTTTGGAGAGAGGAACCTTCTAGATGAGACATTAGTGAATGAAGCTGAGATTGTGCAAGGTCACCAGGAGCTCAAAACCCCAAAAGCAAAAGTGTAGGTTCAAACACCTGGAAAGATCGAGGTGTTGTTTTATGACAGCTCAGCTGCCTGCTGTCTGGTTGAGTCTTTCTGTCACCCACCTGCCCCTTGTCCTCCCAGCTCAACAGGCAACCATGCCTTGATCTATAGGAAGAGACAGTGAGTGACTGTGCGCTGACCCATCTCCTATGAGACATGAGTAGTTTACTTGGAACCATTTCTATTTTAATGAAAGAAATGTTGGTTCAGCCTGCATGGATCACAAGGACCACGTCCTCTTTGCCCCAGAATATTAGTCTCTGTTTATTTACAGCAAAGCCTTATATCCCTTTCTACACCCCTAAAAAGAAAGCACAGTGGAGGGGTACAATATGCCCAGGGATCCCCAGGAGATTGGTAAGCAGTAAGAGGGCAGTCATGCTCGGAGTTGACTTACAGTCATTCCAATCTGGATGGAGGGCCCGACGGTCGAGCCAGCGGTCACTACCACCGGCCACAGCCTGATTTCCCCATCTCAGCAGCCCTGGACATTGTCCAGAAGGGTGTCTTCACGTGGCCACTCCTGGATTCAGTGGACATTTCTTAGCAACACTTCCACGCACTATCTGTTGTCTCATTTCATTGACTTGGAGGAAGAGGGATGGCGAAGCGCGGAGTAATCTCTAGTGTGATGTGAAAACAGCCCAGGACTTCTCGGCCAGGGGTTTGTTGGGGGATGGCAGGGCTGGGAAAAGGATTCTCAGTGCCAAAGCATGTTTTCAAGAGAGCTCAGGAGTCAGATGCCCCACGAAGGGCCTTTGCATTCCATGGTTCAGAGCACAGGCAGGCCAACTTGGGTGACCATGCACGAGTTACTAAACTCTATGCCTCAGTTTCCTCTTCTGCAAAATGGGTACACTAACACTGCCCTTCTGGGATTTCCAAGAGGAGTAAATAAGAGATTCGTGTACAACACTTAACACACCACTGACAGAGGGCCAGCAGATGTAGCAAAATTACCCTTCTTCCTCTCTGTGGTCCATGTGTAGAACTGTGAAAACGTGCTTCCCTTAACTGACAACAATGTGTTCTAGTCTTTAATAGGAAAAGAAAACCAATGCTGAAGAGGTGGTTTCTAGCCTCAGTGACTTTACCTGAAAAGAAACCCACCTGATAGGTTACGGGTAAGGTTGTGGAGTGCGTGGCTCAGCAGGGGAGCCCAATCACTAGAAATGGGGTATGGTGGAAATCCTCAGTGGGGAATCAGAACAACCAGTCCACGGGACTGAATTTTGCTTTAGTTCACAGTTATTCCCCTTTAACACCCCCCCCCCTCGGCTCAAATGTTGGCATTCAGTTACTGGTCCCACGGGTCTAAGGCTGGGAGCATCTTTTTTGCGTCCATCTTTGGACCCAACCAAAAGACATTTAATAGATGTAGATCTGAGCTATACCTGGAAATCATTTAATGATATAACCCCATATTACTCTTTAAAAAAATTTTAGATGTATTTATTTACATCTGATTGTGGACCCAGCTCCACAAACATCTCAGCCCTCACACAGCTCATGTTAATGTCACGCTGCTCAACCACGAATGAATAAGAGGCTTGCACAACGCAATGTCAACTGTATTGTCCCCAGCTTTCTCTCAAATGCTTTCCTGGAAAGGACCATGCAGGTCTTTATTTTCAAAGTTAATGGTGGGTTCCAGCCCTACAGAGAGGTGACTAGAGATCTGTATACACATACAAATACCTAGTTCACGATACTGAAAACTGTTTGAGCACTGACACATTCTTGAGGTCCTTGAGCCAAATATGCCTAAAGCCAATGCACCCTCAGACTTTCCAATTTAATGAGCCAATAAAACACTCCCCTTTTAAATGTTTTTCGCTTAAGCCAGTTTGAGTCATGTTTCTGTCAATTAAGTGAGGTACGGGGAGCACTGCGTGGGTCCTGACAATGACCGCTACCTTCCCTTGGATGACCTCCATGCTGCAGACACCGTGCTCTACAACATGTGTCCAATGAGAAGGGACACCCTGTCCCTCCCCTTAATGGTCTCACCATGGTCTCATAAAGAGATAGACACATAACAGAGGGTCACAAGACAATGCCCTCTGACGTTTCTCAACCTTTCCTCCTTGCTTGAAATAGCGTCTCCTCTTTTTTCCACCCACCCAAATTCTCATCTCATTTTGGCCTACAGGGGCCAAGTTCACCCTCGTTCACTGAGACTGTTTCCATGGGGATGGAACCCTCAAACATCCACTTACGTGAGGAGTGGTGTAAGACCCTGTGTGCCCCACCTGGCCGACTGTATTCACAGCTTGTGGGGAGTGGAGTGTGTGGACACTGGTATGTGATGATAATTAGTCCATGTTTTTGGAATTCATTAACTCATAAACACAGTCTAGCTGGTGATGGGCTGGGCATGTGGTGAGGAGGTGGTGGGGGGGGCAGGGGCATGGTGCCAAGCAAGAGTAGCTGAAAACACATTCATTTTTTTAAGTTCTTTTTAAGATTTTATCTGTTTATTTGACGGAGAGATCACAAGTAGGCAGAGCTGCAGACAGGGGGCGGGGCGGTGGTGGGGGTAGGCTTCCCGCTGATCAGAGAGCCTGAGATCATGACCTGAGCCAAAGGCAGAGGCCCAACCTAATCAGCCAGCCAGGCATCCCTGAAAACACGTTCTTCGATGAACATTAATTTCTCAGGCCTGCGAGACTGTTAAAAACCTCTGACAACGCTAACTGTATCTTGCACCATGACTCTGGGCCAGAAGCTCTTGAGGACATTGGAACCTGATTAAAAAGGCCTGCAGGATGCCTGGTTAGCCCAGTTGCATAAGCAACTTCCTTTGGCTCAGGTAATGATCCTGGAGTCCCGGGATCGAGTCCCACATCAGGCTCCCTGCTCAGCAGGGAGCCTGCTTCTCCCACTGACCTCTCTCCTCTCATGCTCTCTCTTTCCAATAAATAAATAAAATCTTTAATAAATAAATAAATAAGGCCTGCATTTCACCAAAGCCCCAGATCTATACTTAGAAACTACCTCGGAGAGACTCACTGGTACTCAGTTGTCCTCCCCACGTGACAACCACGTTCCAGGATGACATCTCTAAGGACTTTCCAAGAAAGCAGCAAGAAGGTGCTGCTTTGATACAGTTTCCACTATTACTTTTGGTGGTTTCTATCATCATCTTGAATCTGAACAAAGCCTGCATCGCTGTCCACAGATGACTCATTACCAGGACTCTACCTGGAGCCTCCTGTCCATATATACGCTGTCTATCTGATACTCGTTTGCCTGAGTCCACATACCGTGGGCTATGGGCTTAAGCAACAGAAATGTATTTTCTGACAGCCCTGGAAGCCAGAAGCCCAAGGCCAAGGTATTGACAGGGCTGGTTTCTTCCAAGTCCTCGCTCCTTGGCTTTCAATGGCTTTCCTCTCCCTGGGTCTTCATGGGGGCTTTCCCTCTGTGTGTGTTTCTGGTCTGTACCCTGATCTCTTCCAGGAGGACACCAGGCACCATGTACTAGGGCCCATCTGAATACCCTCATTTTACCTTAATAACCTCTTTAAAAGACTTGTCTCTAAGCACAGTCACCTTCTGAGCTACCAGAGGTTAGAAATTCAGCACATGAATATTTGGAGAACACAGTTCAGCCAGTGACAGGATTTTCCTGACTTGTTAAGGAGCTCGTTCTGTGCCAGGCAGTGTGCAAACACAGTACATGCTCCATCTCATTTCATTCTCCCAAAAGCCCCATAAAAATGGCACTACTGGGGTGCCGGGGTGGCTCATTCATTAAGCGTCTGCCTTCGACTCAGGTCATGACCTCCAGGTCCTGGGATCCTGGGATCCAACCCCATGTCAAGGCTCCCTGCTCAGTGGGGCATCTGCTTCTCCCTCTGCCCCTCCCCCTTCTTGTGAGCATGCCCCCCCCTCAAATAAATAAATAAAATCTTTAAAAATTACATGGCACTAATAGCTCCATTCTACTGATAGGGAGACTGAGGCTCAAGGCGTTCGAATAAATAGAAGGAATTTACACGGCTGCTCCGGGTAAGAGCCGGGGTCAGTCTGGTCTGGCTGATGCCAAACCCTGTGTTTTTCACCATCACCCTAAAATGCGTACCCGAACGTGGCCATTCTTGAGATGATTTTAGGTGGGACAAGGTGAACTTTAGAAAACAAGGTTAATTCTTATATATTCGTTTTTATGATCATTACTAAAAAAGTAAACTCACTCATCAAACTCACGGTTGCTTACAATGAGCCCAAAATGGATATTCAGGCTTAGAAAGGTGAGTGGGAAAAAGAAAACTGAGCAGGCAGGGCTTGCGGGTGGCAAAAATCCCGCAGCGAACAAGACTCAGTTTGGGGAAGCAGTGATTCCATAATACATGACTCCGTACAAAGCCACCATGGCCACTCCCAGACACGCAGCTCCTAAAATCATATTTAATGCCCACTGCAGAATAGTAACAAGGCCCTACTTCTGCCCAACGTGACACAGCCATCCTACACACAACCGATGCTGCACTAGAACTTCCCACCCCAGGGAACACCAACTCTCTCTTCTATGTTGGAGTGAGAGCCATTCTCCAGTCTTCTCCGGGATGATACACACAAATACAGCACAGCTGTTCCATCACCTCCTCGCTTCCAATCCCTCTTTGTCTCCCTACCTACCCCCTGTCTCTTTTGAGCCCGCTTTTCCCCACACCATCAGCCTGTGGAGGAGTAGGGTCGCCAGGATACCATCAGGACTGGGCTGCCAGAGAGGTCTGGATGACTGCTTCAGCTTCCTTCTGCCCTTCTCCCTTCCCCGGAGGATATGTTGCATTGTTTCCGGGCAACCCGCAGCAGCCAGCGTCTTTCATCGGTTCCTCACCGCGGATTCTGGGGCTTTATTAGCAAATGAAAATGGCCCCATTCCAACTGACATCAATGAGGTCTCAACCGGGCGCAGGACCAGAGCATTTCCTGTGGCTCCAAGACTCAGACAAACCAGTTTGAAGAGATGCCACCTGGCTTTACTCAAGCTACCAGTGAGCTATTTTTGACATAAAAAGAAGCTGAGTTTAGCTGATAACTGATGGAAGAAATCTTAAACACAACTAGTTGGGGAGGGGGGGTTGGTTAACATCTTGGCAGTGGGGGCAGATAGACCGAATTTGGTCAACCAGGAGGTTTTGGAAAACGAGGAATTGAATTCCATCAAGTCACCAAGTGTTTGCAAAACAACTGTTTGATGAGTATTTCCCCTCCGTCCCCTCTTTCTGCTGCCTCAGTTAATGTAGGGAAAGAAAGTTTTCATATTTTCATGAACCAGAAGTTGGCACAGTAACAAGAAAAATCCCATAACACTTCCATATACAGTGTTCTCTTTATCTCTGAAGGAAAACCAAGTTCGAAAGTTAAGATAGAATTTTCTGGAATGTTTTAGATGTGTATGCAGCAGAAAAATGGCTTCTGGGTGCCCCTCCAAATCTAAGGTACAGAAAACAACATCTTTAAATATTCGCCATATCTGGGGCACCTGGGTGGTTCAGTCGGTTGGGCATCTGCCTTCCACTCATGATCCCAGAGTCTTGGGATCCTGAGATTAAGCCCTTGTTGGGCTCCTGCTTGGCAGGAAGTCTGCTTCTCCCTCTCTCTCTATCCCTCCTCCTGCTCATGCTTTCTCTCTCTCTCAAATAAATTTTAAAAAACTTAAAAAAATAAACATATGCCAAATCTTTTATCTTCAATAATTCAAAAAGGATTCACTCAATCCGCCACCCCACCTGACCATCTATGTTCATTCACAGCAGCCTTACGTAGTAAGGCGACAAAGTGTAATTATTGTCCCATGAGATCTGGAGAACTAGACACACAGAAAGGTCGAGTGGTCCACCTACGGTCACACAGCAACCGCCAGCTGGTCCAAAGTTCTGTATCTTAAGTCTCTGCTTCACTTTGCGCCCCCCAGGTTGTTTGATGTGGTTTGATAGAAACATTCAACAGAAGTTCCTGTGCCTTATTTTCAATCCTATAAAATGAGACGGCAACTAAGAAGAGGTTTTCTGGTTGATCCTCACAATCAGTTCTCAACTTTGGATGATGTATCCTTGACTAGAGTCTGGCCAACATGGCCACGGTAAAATGCAACAGTAATATTCTCCTTAGTGACTCTAACAGCTATGAGTACTCCTGGAACCACTCCACAACCAGCTGTACCCTGTACATCCCTTTCATTCACCACCTAAGCCAGCCTATATGGCCTCACTTTACATACAAAGAAACCAAGGATCGGCAAGGTCAAGGCTCCCCCCAAGGTCACACATGCAAATAGGACATTGAAAATGGTTAATAAAATCTGCAATGTAGACTCTTAAGTCAGCACTTCTTTTGGACTTCTACTTGATAGAAACTCTTGCACAGAGAAGTCACCAGCATATATAAAGAAGCAGGTGTAAAGATGTTCGCTGTATTATTGTTTGTAATGGTGGGAAAAAAAAAAGCCAACAAAAAACAAACACGAAACAACCCAGATATCCATCAACAGAGAAAGTGACCTTGGGCAAATTACTTTTTGACAGACAGAGATCACAAGTAGGTAGATAGAGGAGGAAGCAGGCTCCCTGCCGAGCAGAAGCCCTATGTGGGGCTCGATCCCAGGACCCCAGCATCATAACCTGAGCCAAAGGCAGAGGCTTGAACCCACCAAGCCACCCAGGTGCCCCAGGGCAAGTTACTTAACTCTATATGCCTCAAGGTTTTTTTTTTTTTTTTTTTTTCAAGATTTATTTATTAGAGAGAGAGAGAGAGAGAGACCGAGCATGCATGCGCCCACGAGGCAAGGAGAACAGAGGGAGAGGAAGGGAGAAATTTTAGCAGGCTCTGTTCAGGGAGTCTGACACAGGGCTGGATCTCAGGACCCTGAGGTTAGGACCTGAGCTGAAACCAAGAGCAGATGCTTGAACGATTGGGCTATCCAGGTGCCCCAGGTTGGTTTTTGTTTTGTTTTGTTTTGTTTTTATATAATATGTATGCCCAATGTGGGGCTGGAACTCACAATCCTGAGATCAGGGGTCACACGCTTCACCGACTAAGCCAGCCAGGCGCTCCTGTATGCCTCAGTTTACTTATCTAAATTATGAGGTAAGAATAGCAGTTCTCTCATAGGTGTGAGAGTTCATTAAATAAATTCACTTAATGAATTCATGAAATAAACTGCTTGGTACCTGGAAAGTGCTGTGCATACCTTAGCTACACTTATTACTATATAATAAATTCCTGTGCAGTGATTAGGATGAGCAAAATATATTTAGGATACCCGCAATTACATATTGCATCTTTTTAGCAATACTAACTGTAATTCTCAGAAACACCATGTGGAGGGGGGGGAAAGCAAACTGGAGAACTCTATACACAATATGAGATTCATGCAAATTAAGAAAAAACAACAACTCAATTTTTGTATCACTATGGGAGAAGTGCATATTTTATGAAAGCAAAAAAATGCAACTGTAGGTATTTGCCAAAATGATGATAATGGTTCCATTTAAGGAGAGGAAGAGAGGAAGATGGTATCAGAAAAAGGAAAATCATTTCAGCTTTATAACATTGAACTTCTGGTATTTAAAGAAGGATTTGAAGCCGATAGCACTACAGGTGACTTTCTGTTTTCTTTCTGGGTGGGAAGCACACGGACATTAGATGCGATAGTCAGTGCGCTCTTCTGTCTTTACAGAATTTTTTCCAAGTGTAAAGAAGGGATCCCCAAATTCTCTGTTTATGTTGCTAGGAGAACCTCACACTCAGCACGTTTGTCATTCTTGCTCGCTGCCCTCCTATTTCTTTGGCTTCTTTCCTGGTGGGAAGGAGGCGTGAATTTTACTTACTAATGACCAAAAAAGAAAAGCATCATTTACCGTCCAACTGTAAGATGATCTTTGCAAAGAACTAGGAAGTCATTTTCAAGACACATCTCCAGGGAAGAACCCAGCGATCAAGGTTGTCTCCGTAAGATATAGAGACCTTCACCCACTCTCTGAACCGCGCGCCTCCCCCTCCTTTGCCAACCTGCAAGGTCTCTCAAAGGAATGCAGAGAAAATACCTTTTCCAAGGCCACACCAATACTTTATGCAAAGATAGGATTAATTTAAGTAAACAATGCTCCAAAACACAGTAGGAAAGGGAATGGGTTTTTAGCCAGAAAAGTTCATTTCAAAAGTCAATAGACCTTTTATAGTGTGTGCAACAGCCTTAAATTTGTAAATGCCACCCTACTTTTTAATATGACCACAAACATTTTCAAGTTTAATGCAAACTTCCTTCCTCCTTGAGGTCGGCCCACATTCAGAGGAGCCAGATTCTGGGGGTAGGCATTTGCTTCAACTGCTGAGATCTCTCTCTCTCTCTCTCTCTCTCTCTCTCACACACACACACACACACACACACACACACACCACAGCAGTAACAGAAACACCAGCGCTACTGTGTACAACATTACCCCATCTCTCCATTTGGAGGAAGCCAGGATTAGAAGATTTAAGCCTCTTTCTCCTTTTATTTCCAAATGCTTCAAGTTGTGAGTTTCTTCCATAAAAATCATTCCTCAGTTATTTTTTAAGCAATGGGCTAAGACACCATGACCAGCATCAGGAAGGAACCCAGCAAAGGAGAATGGGATAGCAACACAGAATGAATAGAGCATACTTATTTATTATTTATTTTGATAATAATAGCTAACATTGGGACACCTGGGGGACTCAGTTTGTTAAGCAGCTGCCTTCGGCTCAGGTCATGATCCTAGTGTCTTGGGATCGAGTCCCCCATCGGGCTTACCTTAGCTACACTTATTACTATATAATAATATAGTAATATTATTACTGGCTCAGCAGAGAACCTGCTTCTCTCTCCCACTCTGCCTGCTGCTCTCCCTGCTTATACTCTCCCTCTCTGTTAAATGAATAAATAAAACCTTTAAAAAATTCTTAAAAAAAATACTAGCTAATATTACAAGCTGATAGTCATTGCATGTTTTCTGGGTGCCAGGCCAAATCCTCGGTGCTTGGCATGTTCAGTCACATTTGATCCTCATAGGAAACCTTTAAGGCAGACACCAGTATCCAGATGGGAAAACCCAGGCAGAGAAGTTCAGGAACTTGCCCAAGGACACAGACCTAAAAAGGTCATGGCTCAGGATGTGGATCCAGGCACCGGGCCCTTACCCACTCTGCCCAGGCTATATATTGAGTAGGAAAAGTTACCATTCAAATCAGAAGACATTAACTGTGCATAGATTGTATCCAGAAAATAGACAAGAGAGAGATCACAGCGGGAACTGCCTGGGAAGAAGGAAACTGGGCTGTGGGGGGAGGGATGGAGCAGGAGACATAGTTTCATTCTGTAACTGTTTTTAAGATTTTATTTATTTATTGGAGAGAGAGAAAGAGAAAGAGCGAGCAAGGGGAGGAGTAGAGGGACGGGGGACAAGCAGATTCTGCACTAAGCACTATACAGGGCTTGATCTCAGGCCCCAGAGATCATGGCCTGAGCCAAAACCAAGAATGGGGCGCTCAACGGACTGAGCCACCCAGGCGCCCCCCCAATATAACTTCTCAGAGTTGAAATTTCATGCGTACAGTATACAAACGTGTGTGAGAGTAACACACGCTCCCACATCTTGAGTGTGCAGCATCTTGGACATCTTGGGCTCTCGAGAGCTATTTGCTGACCTGACCGTGAGTTAGTCCCATCTGCCAAAAAAACAGGATTCCTGGTATCTTCCTGGAGTGTCGCTCAGGTAGTGAAGGAATGCATTTGAAGTTCGAAGGCATCACAGGCAGAAGCCCAGACTTCAGATAAGAGGAATTTTGGTAACAGCCCCAGCTCCTATGTTTAAGGGATCCCCACAGGAATCTTAGCCCCACATCCGGATCTTAACCAAGCAATTTTCGAAGCCATATTCTCACACCCCATTACCTTTCAGGGCTTAGCACCGGCTCCGGGAATGGAGGCCTGCTAGGATTTATGGGAACTGCAGGGGAGAAGGGCAGGCTCAGAACCAAATCCTTTCGAAGCCTGAGTCCATGGGTGGGTTTCCTGTGAACAGCTAAGGGGTGTGCCTGTCTTACTTCTGTCTCCATCAAGTCTACCTCAATGCCACCGTGGTTTCTAGCCAATTGTCTTTGAATCGGCAGTAGAACTTGTTGGTTCATGTTGGTCTGGACTTAGCTGTCCTCTTGCAAGCATTTTATTTTCATTTACTTATCGTGAGTGGTGGGAGGTAGGGTGGAAATGAAGGCGTTGGCGAGGGGCTCCAGCACTTGGGAAAAGGAAAAAAAGTGGAAGAGGAGAAGGAAGCCGAAACAGCAATAAGTTCAAGCATAGTTATCAGGCTTCAGAAACAGAGGATCTGGGTTTGAGAGCATCCTAGTAAGTATGTGACTCTGGGCAAGGGGTTTGCCCCAGAGCCGCAGTTTAATCATCTGTAAAATGGGGCTAAGGGTGTTTCTCTGGCACAACTGATGTGGGGATGAAATGAGATTTTTTTTTAATTGTATATTATTTGAGAGAGACAGGGAGAGAGAACATGAGCAGGGGGGAGGGACGGAGGAGCAGGGAGCCAAAGGCAGGGCTCCATCCCAAGGCTTGATCCCAGGGCTCTGGGATCATAAACCTGAGCCAAAGGCAGATGCCAGCCCTGAAATGAGAAGTTTTTAAAGGACTCTGTCCATGGTGAGTGTTCATCAGATGGGGACTGCTATGCTGAAGATGAGGAAGCAGGGAAGGGGGTGACAGGGGTAGGGGTGCTGTTCAGAAAGAACCATAAGATAAACCTTTTTTTTAGAAAAGGTGCCTGGGGGGCACTTGGGGGGCTCAGTAGGTAAAGCCTCTGCCTTTGGCTCAGGTCATGATCTCAGGGTCCTGGGATGGAGTCCCACAGCAGGATCTCTGCTCAGTGGGGAGCCGGCTTCCCCCTCTCTCTGCCCCTGCTCTGCCTACTTGTGATCTCTGTTTGTCAAATAAATAAATAACATTAAAATAAATAAATAAATAAATAAATAAATAAATCTTTTTTAAAAAATTGCTTCCGGGGCGCCTGGCTGGCTCAGTCTGTAAAGTGTGCCTCTCTTAATCTCAGGGTTGTGAGTTTGAACCCTATGTTGGGTGTAGAGATTACTTAAAAATAAAATCTAAAAAAAAACCCCCCAAAACAAAAAACACTCCTGGCAAAGGCAAGACATGCAAAGGGCAAAACAATAGCCAAAGTACAAAAGACTATAGAGTGAAAGGAAATCTCACTCTCCTGCCCATCTAGTTAGGCTCCGGAAGTAAGAACGGAGGCAGGATCAGTATCTCCTACACCCGTCTACACGTTAGCGCATGTGATTGCATTTCCTCTCACAAACAGGAAAACACTGTACAAACGGATCTGCCCTTCACCTTTTTTTTTTTTTTTTTACTTATATCTCAGAGATCTCTTCTCACCCATACAGACAGCTCCCCCATCTTCTCTACATACGCACCGCATTTACCTGTTCCTTTTTACCATAGTTCATCTAAATCAGAATCCCATTACAACCAATCAATCTGGGGTGCCTGGGTGGCTCAGTGGTTTAAAGCCTCTGCCTTCAGCTCAGGTCATGATCCCAGGGTCCTGGGAGCCTGCTTCGCCCCATCTCTCTGCCTGCCTCTCTGCCTACCTGTGATCTCTGTCTGTCAAATAAATAAACTAAAAATCTAAAACAAAACAAAACAAAACCGATCAATCTATCAATTTTTTTGGCCATCAAAGCAGTGCTGCATTGAATATCTTTCTACACCTATCATTTTGCATATGAAGGATTATCTGTAGGGTTGGTATCTGGCTTGGAGGGGTGGAACTGCTGAGTTAAAGTGTCCTGTTCTCCTGTTTTGGGTGGCTATCTCAAATCACTCCTCCCCACCCTGGCTGCAACCATCCACCTCTCCCTACTCATGACTTCTCAGAGTGCCTGACTGTGTGGTAATTAAATACATTCATCTTTACCAATCTTACCGGTTTCTAAGCTTTAAGAAAACCAGGCAATTAGGGCGCTTGGGTGGCTCAGTGGGCTAAAGCCTCTACCTTAGGCTTGGGTCATGATCCCAGGATCCCAGGGTCCTGGGATTGAGCCCCCTCATTGGGCTTTCTGCTCAGCGGGAAGCCTGCTTCCTTTCCTCTCTCTGCCTGCCTCTCTGCCTACTTGTGATCTCTGTCTGTCAAATAAATAAATAAAATTCTTAAAAAAACAAACAAACAAACAGGCAATCAGGACTTAAAGAAATAGGGCTCATCAGCCAGCTGCTTGGGTCATTCCAGAAAGCCAGGCGTAAAGAGCAAATGCTCTGGGAAATGAACTGTGTGCTACTAGTATTACTTTCCTGAAGGCCCCTCCCTGATTTCCATACAGGCACACCTGTTTCTCCTGCTTCTAGAAGCATAGGTGCCCCACATGGGTCCCCAGCCAGCCTCTGCCCTCTGCTCCCCACCCCCCTCAGAGGCTAAGATCACCCGGCATTGCCAGGGGCTCAGAAACGTCAACATTTTCTCCCTGTCTGGTCTGCGCTGCAGCCTGGGTTTAAGGCCTAGGGAGGAAATGACCTCTTCTTAATAAGGAAGCTTTGGGAAAGTAGATGGGGTGGAGGCTACTTATGGGGGCAGCGTGGTCACATGTTAATATTCTCATCACTTAGGAAAAGGGGCAAGAGTGTGGCATTCCTACCCTCTTTGTCAAACCAAAGAAGTGAACCGGTTGGAAGATGAATGTTGGTGGCTCTGAATGGCAAATCATGGAACATGACGCTTTTCATTCAGGTGTATTTATGGGATTCCTATTTACCTAATAAATACAACAATGGATGAACAGCTGTTGTGAAGGGGGAGGTGTGTGCTCATGGGGCCCGGGGGGGGGGGGGAATAGAAATCTGTTATCCAGAAAGGGAGCTACGTGGTCTTAGGAAGGATTTTAACATCGGATGGTTTGTTTGTCTTCTTGAAATCCTTGCTAACTGTTGGCAAGGCTTTCTCCTGGGCCCTCAGAACAAAGGTGGGAATCAAATGGGCAGGAGACCTGCACAGAGCCTGATATACACGCGTGGGAGTAACACCCGGGGTGGATGGGGTGGTCACTGGGTATTCATCCCATCCTCGATGGTCCTGATGACTACTACAGAGCTTCTGAGCTTCTAGTAATCCTCCAACCCTTCCTCCTCTCCAACACACACGGGGGTGCCTGGAAGGGCGGTGCTAACCCAGTGCAGGACTCCTGGATGGTTCTTAAAATGTCCTCTTCCCCTTTCTGATTTTCTCCAGACCAAGGCGACCTGCGGCATATGGTTCTTCCATGGTCAAGAACGTTTAAGTTCAACAGCAGCACATTCTAAGTCCAGAAGTGGAGGGCTAGAGTAGAAAGGGCCGAGGGAGGAGGGAGAGCAGAAGAGGAGGGTGTGAGGAAAACCAAGGAGGGATGCAAGATAGTGTAAATAAGGGGAAAGACCCCAGCAAGGGCGGGGGTGGGGGTGGGGTTGAAATCCTGCAACCGGGAGGAGAAAAAGACGGGAGAGAAGAAAGAACACTGAGCATCTAATGGGAAAGAGGGAATCCAGGAGGGAAGGAAGAGGGACCACAGGCAAGCAGGCAGGGGAGAGGGGAAAGGAGGCTACGGTAAAGGAAGATGTGATAAAAGTGGGGGGTGGGGGGAGATAAGACAGAAGAGAAAGTGGAAAAGACCCAGGAGAAACCAGATGATGGAAAATTAAGTCAGGAGAGCTCTGGACGGTGATGTTTCTGAAATTCTTTCCAACGGTCATCTGCCACCCGCTTTTGTGGTGGCAGAGACATCTCAGATCTTAAACGAGCCTTCCACCCCTCTCACGGCTGGGCACAGAAAGGCATTTTCGACGAAACCTCACCAGCGAGCTGCAGCTAAAAGGCCATCGCCCCGGTGACAGCCGGAGGGCGACAGCCGTCCCAGCTCCCTCAGTCCTGGCTGCTGGTCATCCGGCCTGGTCTCTTTCTCTCCGGCCGGCGAGGCCACACGTTGTAGGACAGAGTCCCAGGCCTGCGTCGCGGCCCTGTTTCCCGGCGCCCCGGCAGCCTGCGCCTGGGGACGGAGCCCGCAGACGCCCTGCGCGCAGGGGCGCACGCGGCGCTGGCTCGGGTCCGCTAGGAACCCACAACCGCCTTTCTCCGGCGGGCGCGCGTAGGCCTCTTTACAACACAAACCTATAATTTACACATTTTGATTCCGCCTGTAATTTCGCCCCCGGAGCTCCGACGCCATAAAACTCGTGGGGCCTGGCAGAGGGACCCCACCCCACCCCCAAGGCCCCAGCTCTCCCCGAAGGTCCCTGTGTTGCTCCAAATAATCGCGTGGACCGCGGCCAAGAATAACTCGAAAATAAACACAACTCCCGGGCCTCTGAGCACAAGCCAAGGGTCCCTCCTGGCCCCACCTGGTTCTGGGGCCTGCGGGGGAGGAGGGGAGGCTGTGCCGAGAGCTCTGCGCTCAGAGCGCTGCCGGGAACCCTGGAACCTTTCCTGGACCTCTATTCAAAATCCGTGCCTCTCTGGCTGGCCTTTGTCCCGATACCTCTCCTAGCAGGAAAATCGTCTGGCTCCGGACCTCTCTCCGGAAAAAAGAACAACGAAGAAAAAAAAAAAAAAAAAAAAAAAAAAAAGACCCAACTTGGACTGGAGCGAGTCCCCCCGCCCCCGGCCAAACTCCGGGACTTTTCCCGATTAGACTGGAGATCTCAATCTCACGCTGCTCTTAAGACACCAGGTCTGAGGGTGTGGGTGCGTGCCAAGGCTGTGCAGAAGTGCAAAGGCGGCGGTGTGCCCGCATTTGCATGTATATCCTGAAGTGTGTACTCGGTAAGGCACGTGCGAATAACTGTGTGCGCAAAGATGATTCTGTCTACAGATAATTACGCGCAAGTTATCCGATGCTCGGAAAGTGCAAAGAGCATATGCAAACTGTTACTAATGTGCAAATAATTTCGACGTTTCAACTAGGTGGGTTGTGCTGGTACCTCTACTTGCATTTAATTCCTTGGGCAAATTGTTCCGTGTGCAAGTGTTTAGTGTTCGCGCCAAGGACTCTGCCGCTGCAAACAACCGTGGTGAGGTGTGACGCCTTTGCAGAGCCAAAGAAAGGGCTCCAAAAAATCGTTTCTTGGTGGTGGGTCAGACTGCACACCTTCGGGACTGCCCAAGTCCCGGGAAACAGCGTAAAAGAAAAAGTGCCTTGCTTCCCACGCGGGCTCTGGCTGCTCCCCCTGCCGAAGGGAAAGCAGAGAGGGGAGCCGTTTTCGGGTTCTTTGCCTCCCCCAAACTTCCTGTTCCGCGGGGTCTGTGCGTTCCAGCAGCTGCGTGCGTTTACACAGCACCGCGTTGCGCCTCAAGATTTCCCTCGGATGTAGGGTCTCCTTGGAGCCCACGGGTAACTGGCTACCGCCGCACAGCGCCCAGACCCTACCAAGGTTCCCCAGTGTCCCTGAGCCTCCTAAAATTTTCCCGGGCCGGATACAACCGGCCCAGAGCAGTGCCACCAGGAGAAAACGAAAGTCCTCGCGTTTTGCCAAGGGCTCTCTGCGCGCTGCAAAACCCCAGTCGGCAACCACCAGGCGAAAAGTGGGGATAGCAAGTCCATGTGTCCCCCACGGGCACTGCAATGGCGAAGCACGTCCTGGCTAAGGCAGTCAGTCCCTCCCAGCGCGCTCACACGTGTGCCTAGAATTATAATACAATATAACACATCGTAATATCGAATATTATACCGCGTTTACCTTCCATTAGGATGTGTATATTGTGTTAGGCTGTGCTTATGTGTTTGTTACGACGTGTTGTGATATTGTATCTCTCAATCTCACTACCATGTGCCCACGCGCACTTACTGGCTTATTTGATCCCCACAAAGACCCTGGGGGCAGGACTCATTTCTCGCTGTCTGCACTGGAGGTACAAAGAGGAGAAGTGTTTGCTGAGCGCTACCAAGCTAGAAAGGGGCAGGGCTTGGATTGGAACCCAGAACCTGAAGACTGGCAGTCGAGGTGGGTGGGAAGCAGACATCTACCCTCCCAGCTTGGTGGAAAGATACCCTGCACTACTTGCTGCTGTTTCTGGACTAGACCAACAATATGGGTGTATTTTAATGTATTTTGGCATTGGGTGGCTGAGACAAGCACTGCCAGCCTGCGCTCTGCAACCCTCTGGCTGAGAACTCAGGGTAGACGTGCCTTGCCTCTCCTAGCAACCCTAGGAGGGAGGGAAGGAGGGTATTCATCGTGGTTCACGGATGAGGAAGAGGTTTGGGGAGGTTAGATAGTTTGCCCAATGCCTCTCAGCAAAGGAGGGCAGAGTTTCAGGTCAGGCTTTCAGACCCCAGAAGGATTTTGATTCGGGTAACTGCATTCCCAACCCAACCCCAAGGCATCCCGGTTTAATCGGAGTCCAAGGGTAGGTGAGAGACTGTTGGTGGAGAGGATTGGTTAGAGACAATAAAAACTCTGGGTCTCCTCTCCAAGAGGAAGGAGGCCGATGCACCCTAAGACAAGTCTTTGGAACCGTGACTGGGGTCCAAGACCTTGCTTGTGACTTGGTTACAGTTCCACAGGCTTCCTTGGGGAGACAACGGGGCAGAGGATTTTTGATCCTTCGTGCACCCCAACCTTCCCTCCTTTTTGTGTGCTGGTGGAGGACACCATTTAGTCCCCTCCCTCTAACTGTAAACACCAAGGGATTACTGTGCCCTCACAAAAGTCCCTAGGGACCATAGGACGAACGAAAACACCGACCAAGGTCTTGAGGAGAGCATCTGGGGAAGGGGACTTCCCTGCCTGGATTTTCAGATCCTCCTGCTGCCAAGGGAAGCGCTCCTCCCTGGAAATGTAGGACCGGGAAAGGAATTCAGACCCAGCCCACCTGGATTATTTGACCCCCCCCCCTAAGCCCCAGCCCCCAGCCGGGTTTCCTTGCCAAATATCCAAATTGTTGGGGGGGGGGACCTTGTGGGTGAATTCACTGGGCTTTGTAAGTGTAAAATGAGCGTCTATCCTTAGCAAGATACCAGCGAAACACTCTCTCCTGGAGGCGCTCTCCAGGAAACAAAAGCGTGAGAAATTGCCCCTTCTGCAGCAAAATGGTATCCGCTGGAAGATGAGATCTGATGGACATTTCCAAAGGCTGAAAGAAATCCGCAGAATTGTCCCCAGGCCCGACTGTCCCTGCTGCCTACTGCCTCCACCGGCTTGGAGTGGGCATACCGCTGCCAAGTGTGTGTGTGTGTCGGGGGGGGGGGGGGGTTAAACCGAACCCACAAATACAGAATTTTTTGTTGTGTTGT
This sequence comes from Mustela nigripes, assembly GCF_022355385.1. NCBI lineage: Eukaryota > Metazoa > Chordata > Mammalia > Carnivora > Mustelidae > Mustela > Mustela nigripes. The sequence continues at coordinate 11,107,107 of NC_081564.1, forward strand.
GTTGTGCTTGCCTTTCAAAACAAAACGTGTATCCACACCTTCCTGGGGAAAATGGGGCTGAAAGATTAGACAATAATCCAGACATTTGGGGCTTCGCTTCCCCTCCCCTCGATGTACTTAATGATCTGGATATTTGGGGGAAGTTTAGATTTCTAGTATCTGTGTGATTAGAAGGAGCACTTTGATTTTCTATTTCTGGCTGGGCGGGGGTTATGCGTGCCTCCGTGTGGGAAACGTGGGGCCAAATTTGAGGCTCTTCCCTAGGCCAAGAAAGCGTCTTGATGCCTCCTTTGAGAAGAAGCCAAGCTGACCACCCTCCTCACCACCCTCCTCACCAGACCCCCTCTCCTCCCTCCTTGCCAGCCTTCGGGCAGGGGGAAATTGGCAAAAAGGGAAAACGAAAAACACCAGAAGCATCTGGAAATTTCAGGAGCCGGTATATCCTTCAAAGTCAGGGCTGGAGGATGGAACTTCTCACTCTTGCTAATACAATGCGGACAGTTGTCCCCATAAGAGCAGATTTTGACCAGTTGGCAAATCCAAGAAATTCTGGACAATTCAGTGTAACATCCGGATAACAGGCCATTCCGCCCCTATAATGCCAGAGGCATAGGATGGGGGAATTTGTAACGATTTCGGTAAATAATTTAATGGTGTTTTTCGTTTTGTCTCATTTCAAAAGGCGTGATCAGGGCTGGCATGTCCCCCTGGGGCACGCTGGTGGGGCCCTGAGAACAGCCCGGTGGCGGGGGCCAAGCCCCCCTGGAGCCAATGCCTTGCTCTCGGAGGAGCCGGAGTGGGGGCCCCTCGGAGGGGAGGGTCGCTGGGTGCGCTCAGAGCAGATTTGCCCGCGCGGACCCAACAAAGATGACATAAGTGGCGCTGACGAGGGCTGCCCGGCTGAAACGCGCCTAAATAAAGGGTCCGCCGGCAGCGTAGGCCAGAGGGATTGCCTCACACTCCGGAATCGGGCCCAGACACGTTTGGAAATGTTTTTCTGGCCGCCCGCCCCGCAAGGGCGACAGCCGCAGCCGGCGGCCCAGGCAAAGCTGCGCTGCTGGTCCCAGGCTGGCGCTGAGCGGCGGCCACCGTGTGCTCCTCCGCGCTTGCCCCCCCCCCCCCCATTTCCTTCAGTGCCCTCCACATTTTTATGCCCCCTGGGGCACGGCTCCGCCTGCAGCACCCCAGCTGTGACCAGAAAGACATTACGGAATGGGGCAGGCAAAAGTTGGAACAGGCAAAAAAAGTTTGGCACCGAACAAGGCATTGTGATTTTCAACACCGTTCTTCCCCCAGGGATAGGCAGGTTGCACGGGGTAGACGACCGTCCTGGTCACAGCTGGGTCCCCAGGGCCCAGGACGGAGACTGAAAACAATGGAATATTTATGAAATCAATGTATGAAGCCAGAAATCAGGCTTTCAGTCTTAACGGTATCATAATCCCCCTCTGGGACACCGGAAGTCTGTCTCTGACCATCGTCCCCCCTGTAGAGTAACGGGGCAGGCTTGTGGCCCCTGCCAGGCTCTCCAGACTCAGTCATAATATGTGATAACCACAGAAACAGCTGACACTCACGGACCACCTATGCTTTTCATCAGCCTTTATGTTCACTGACTCCCCAACAATTATTAGGGGTAGACACTGTTATACCCCCATTTTACAGATGACCAACCAGGAGCTCAAATACGATAACTCAGACCACTTGGTTCATGCAGGGATTTCATGACTGTGTGAGTTCGGTGCTCTAGATGCCACATCCAGGGTCTGACCAATGCTGAACCCGTGGCCCCCATTTTTCTCCAGATTTTTAAAAACAACGGCACCGAGGATCTGTTTCACCCCTCGCTCTGGATCTGGAGCCAAGCAGTCCAGCCAGACTAAGCCCAGACGCTTTAAGGAGGCTGTAACCATCTCTAAACTTCCGGATCAGGGCTGGGACCCGTCACATCTTAGGCTGCTGGGTTCGCGCGCTCTCAGGCTGCTGGGTTCGCGCGCTCTCTCTTGAGGCAGAAGAAAAGGAGTTTCTGCTTTCCTGCCCAATGCGGCGCATAAAAATACTGCTCGGAATTCCTAAAGCCCCGAAGAACCTAGAGCGGCCGCAGGTTACAACGAAAAGGGTCCTGAGAAAGGTCACCCAGAGGCAGATGTGACTTAAGCCCCTGAGCCATCGCGCTGTGCGCCCCACCCGCATCTTTACGCACTGGCACAGTTACGCGGCGCGCGTTGGCGCAAACCAAGATGCTGTCCGCGGATCTCCAGTCCCGCCAGGCTTCGGCCACTGCACGCTAGTCAGCGTAATGAATGGAGAGCGAAAAGAAGGGATGGGGAGGGAGGGGACATTGTGACGGGGGGGGGGGGTAAAATGTCTTGAAAATAATACACTGAGAGAAGGAAATATGGATAACAGTTTATCAGCGCCCCCGCCCCCATTGCCCGCATGTTTAAAACCCCTAAGTAATTTTAGATTGTGTCTTCAGTTAATATATCTCTCTCCCTTTCCCGCGGGCTGACAGGGAAGCGCCGTTGCTGCAAGATGTCTGCAGAAAAGGGTCTTTAAGAGTTTCCACATTGTTTAGCTACACAAATGTGTTTGTGGTTCCCGAGGTCCTCCCCCTCCCCCACCCGCCTCCGAATCTCATTTCACTTTATGACTCCAATTGTTTGAGGATGCCCGCGCCACATAAATCCTGCTTCGAGATTAATCTCTCTGCTCGCTCGCGCGGGGCGCAGTGATTTTTTTTTTTTTTAAGTTCTTTAAAAGAGGGCGCCGGGCGGAGATTTATTAACAAGGAAAAATAGTTTATTTTTATAGTCGACCTCGGAAAAGTGGGGGTGGGAGTGGGCCGGGCTAGGAGAGTCGCTCGGATGGATAAACAATGGGGCTAAAGGGGCTGGGGTGTTAAAGACCATTTCAGCTAAGCGTGGGCTGGCGACTTGAACTTTTCTCCGGGCTACCCCGCAGCTCGCCCGTGGATGCATCGCCGGGGCTCTGCGAGGCCACGCTAATAACCGCGAGGTGTGCCTGTGTGGGTCTGCGGATGGACTGTGCGCCAGTGAACGCGCGCGCGCGCATGCACCCGTGTGCGGGTGAGACTCCCACACACTGCTGGGGACCAGTCTCTTCCAGAGATGCGGTTCCCAAGGGCGTTCCCCAAATCAGCCTCTCTGCCCGGGGTTGCGATCTTCCCTCCCGCTAAAGGGAAGTGGCTTTAGCGTGATCCACATGGATGGGCGTCAGAGGTCCGCAGAGCCCTGGATGGTTTTCACGAAACTGTGAACGTTGGTGTACTTTTCTGGAGAAAATTCATAGTTTTCATCAGCTTCTCTGTGGATACCTTGTCATCCAAAAGGTTAAAGGCCCCCTAATTAAGGAAAGAGCAAAGCAGGGCCTCTTACCTCCCCAGGTTGCTGGCAGCTGCCCGCTCTGTGCAAACTTCGGTCCTTCAAACCAGCCTCGCGTGTGTCATTTTTGAAATCTAACAATGACCAGAAGCCAGAGCCTTAAGCTAGGGCGTTTTGGATGTCTATTTGAGCTCCATTTTGGACTCACCATACTTGGGGATTCTTACCAGCATTAGATTAAGAGCCAAGGGACCTGAGCTTGGTTTTCAGCCTCTAACTAGTTGTCTTGACCCTGATGCAGTGGCAGCCCTTCCTTGGAGCCTCAGTTTCCCTTTAAGCTTTTGGAAGGGACATTTCTGAGATGTGTCTACACGCTGATGTGCTGTCTTTCACAGCCAGCTGCCTTGAGGGCAGATGGAGGAGAAGAACGCCCAATCTGGAATGCTCAACCTGGTGCCAAGGATAAGGCCTTAAAGTCCTGGTGGGGAAGAGGGCTTCTTAACCTTTCCGCGCAATGTAGTCATTTTGAGAAGCTGATTTAAAAAAAAAAAAAAAAAAAAAAAAAAAAAGCCCTCTCCGCACCAAAGAAAGAACGCACTTGGGTCGTCAGTTTCACTTCTGATTTTCTGGAGTCCCTGGACAGGTGAAGGTCCCCTGCTAAAAGCAGATAGATGGAGATGGAGAGCAAGCCCTGAGCAGGGCCTTAGAAAGGGGCTCGGGGCCTGAAAGCGGATGAGTCCGAGCCCCCTCAGTGCTCCCGGGCGAGCCGAGCAGGGGGAGTGGGGGAGAGGAGTACGCCCCTCCTTTGATTCGCAGACCCGGGCGCAGCCGGAGACCTCCCGGCACCGCGGCGTCTGTCTGTCTGCGCGTCTGCCCGCGGGTCCCTAGTGAACTGGAAGAGCGCTGGGAGCGCGCTGCACCAGCGCGAGGGCGCGCCCTGGAGAGGCCTTCCTGGGGGCCGGGATCTGGCCCGATCTCCCAGAGCCCAGTCCCGAGCAACTAGTTTGGGGTGCTGGAGTTAGAGGCCTTGAAGGCACGCTTGGCTGGCGTCTGCCAAGTCTTTCTGCAGTTCACGGATTCGGTCTCTCTTCCCCCCAAACGTCTTTCCCCGGGACTGGGGACACCTGCTCAGGGCAGAAGCTGGCTGTGGTTCAACTTGCTTGATCCCACCTGGGTCCCCTTCCAGGGGAAGGCACACCCCAAACAGCTGGGCTGCTGGTTGGCTCCCTCCAGCCAGTGCCAGAATCTTCTAAGAATAGACCACCCAAAATAAGGCTCTTCCTATTTTTAAAATGATCTTTCAAAGGATCACCTTACTAAACCGCAACAACCCACTTACTCACTATTAACATTTGTCCCAGAGAAGTTAAGCCACTGGCCCAAGAGCGCACAGTAAAAACTGCAGAGTTTGGAGTCAAATTCAGGGCTTCAGACTCCAAATCCCTGTCATTTTGCTGATGCACTGCAATCAGCTTCTCAGTACAGGCCCCTCCATCCCAAAACACAAGCACCCCAATTCACAAGGGATGAGAGCACATGTTGCTCCTGGCCGGAGCCCAGGAGTTGTCCAGCCCCACAGTGGGAAAGTGACAACGCGCATCAGAAGCCAGGCACACACCTCCCAGGCGCACCCTTCCCGACAACTTGGGGTGCACACCTCCTTTCTCCTCCCCGCCCTCACAACATCCCCACTCTGCAGCCCTGGGCTGCCAGGTTGCACTGACCCCTTCCATCCCTTGCTTGAGCTCTCAACTCCATGTTCCTCCCCGCCCCTCTGGTTCTCTGAAAATACCAGCCGTTCGCAGCCCCAGAGGGAACAGTGCCCGGAGAGTGGAGGCACGTCAGTCGCTCCCCACCCACCTGACGCCTTACCTGGTCGCCGTGTGGACGCGGGCCCGTGCCGGCCGCCTAAGCGCGGACTTGCGCGCGCCCGGGCGCAAAGCGCTCCATCAAGCATCCACTGGCCTCCGGCCGCGTTTCCGGTTGTAGCACTGGGCGCCCCCCGAGTGGGCCCGATAAGCTATCGGCCGTCCGGGCCCAGGAGGGGCGGTCAGCGGCGAGCCAGGGCACCTCTGGCCGGCTCCTGGCTCCGGGGCCCGGCGGCCTGCCAGCGGCGCTCAGGACAGCAGCGAGATGCCTGCCGAGGTGTTTCTGGTTACAATCACTTCACACACAGGCCTGCATTCCGCCCCCGCCCCCCCAATCCTTACCATTAGGTCTGAAGTCACACCTTCTCTGGGCCTGGGGAGCTTTGCCTGGGTGGGCGATGAGTGCCCGAGTGCCCGGCCCAGCCTGGAGTTGTTAATCCACAGAACTCGAGCAGGTCCGTAAAAAGGAATATTTTGGTGGTCAGAAAATCAACATCGGGTAGACCTATTGCCTGTTCCTGGATACCAGTTTTCTACCAATTTATCCGGGGCTGCTGTGTGTTCCTGATTATTTTCTGGAAGGGCTGAGGCACACCATTTAATGGATTGTTTTGTATTCTCTTTTGGAAAATAGAGGGCTTAAGAGATAGGAAAAGATTCTCAGGAGAAAACTGATGCTGGCCCTTAATTGGTCTGAAAAATTCACTATCGTCATCAAATAGTGGCTAGCATTTAATACCAAGTGCTTTCGTGATTTAATTCTTCAAAAAGGTCTGTGAGGGTGCGGACTGTTATTTTCCTCGCTTTGCAGATGAATCCGTGGAGGCTTAGAGAGGTGGTTGGGGTCCCAGAATCCCCCCGGCTATAGGAAGATCAGCCCCGAGCCGGGCACACAGTAGGTGTATCGAAAGTGGAAAGTTTGAACCTTGGCAATGGAAGGAAAAGATGCACTCACTAGTCTGTCTTGGGGAGCCGTCTGCCACCTACGAGGTGAGCGGTCAGACCCCGAAAGGCCCCGGTGCCATTTCTTCCCTGCCCTAGGAAATGATTCAGGCCAGAAAAGAGTTCCAAACCCAATGGCCCTTGCCTGGCCCTGGCTCCAGAGTCCAGCAGGACTCCCTCTGGCTGGGATCAAGCCTGGAGCTTTCCCAAGCTTCGGCAGGAATTGCAGCCAAACCATTCGGGGTTCCCGCTTAGCCCCATGGGGTGTCCCGGGGTCTCTATGAGAGCATAGATCCCGGCTGCCCCTCTCCAGGCTGGGGCATGTTTCTGATCGGTCGGGCCTGGGGCCTGGGGTCCTGGCCATGCCTCTGGGGTCACTCCAGGCTTTGTTGAACCTCCCCCATCTGGAGAACAGGGCCGCCCGGGATCCACAGAGCAATTAACCTCACCCACCCTCTGCCTACCAGTTTCCTTAAAATAAATGTGACAAACGTAGGCCTAATGATCTGTGGGGGAAGATCTATATGCTTCGGGACTGTAACACATGGCTCCCTCCCTCCCCGGCCGAGCTCGCAGCCCTACTTCAAAGAACAGCCAGTGGGTGATAGCACAAGGGGCTTCCTGGCTTTCAGGAAACAAACAATCAGCCAGGTTCTTTGGGGGCAGCAGAACGGCCACAGACACGAACACTAAGGATAATGATGATGGTGATGGTGATGGCGGACATTTATTGATGACGAAGGGCTGGGTTTGGTGCTAGGAGTTTTGCACGCTGACTTTATCTTTTTTCTTTTCTTTTTTTTTTTTTTAAGATTGTATTTGTTTATTTGAGAGCAAGAGAGAGAGAGGGAGAGAGATCGTGAGCGGGCAGGGGAGGGGCAGAGGCAGAGGGAGAAGCAGACTCCCCACTGAGCATGGAACCCCACCGTGGGGGGGGGCAGGGCTCGATCCCAGGACCCTGGGATCATGATCTGAGCAGAAGGCATATGCTTAACGACTGAGCCACCCAGGCACCCCCACAAACTCATCTGTTCCTTGCAACAACTCTCACCAGGACTTCGATATTGTGGCCCCGATTCACAGCCAAGGGCTCCCAGAGTCATGTCCCCATTCTCTCCAGGATTTGAACCTGATCCATCCGCCTTCTAAAACATTAATTAATAAACCAAGGCTTTATTTTTTTTTAATAATTTTTTAAAAGATTTTATTTATTTGACAGAGATCACAAGTAGGCAGAGAGGCAGGCAAAGAGAGAGGAGGAAGCAGAGAGCCCAATCTGGGGCTTGATCCCAGGACCCTGGGATCATGACCTGAGCCGAAGGCAGAGGCTTTAACCCACTGAGCCACCCAGGTGCCCCTAAATCAAGGCTTTAAAAAAATAAATGCACATGATAAAAAACCCATACAGGAGAAGAGGATAGTGTGCAAGGATTAGCTAACCAGGGCTCCTCCACTTTCCCCCCATTCCCAGCTGTTTGTCCCCAAGTTTGTGTTTTGTGTATTTCTTTCTGTTCTGCCTCCTTTTACATTGCAAACATACCTCCCGCTCCAAACTGCTCTTTGCTTTGCATTTTTATTATTCGGCTAACTTGCTGATGCGTTTTTAAATGACGGGCTTTTGATCGCTGATCACCGTGCATTTAAAAGAAGGAGAAAGTGCCAAACCAACCAACCAACCAACCAACCAACAAACAAAAAAAAAACAAACAGAAAAGGGCCTTGGTGGGGCTGGTTTCCTGGGGAATCGTGTGGGGTCAAGTTCTGCTCAGGGTCATTTCAGCTGCTTGGGGACAGAAATGAGGAAGGGGAGGGAGAAAATGGAGAGGCAGGAGTGAGGATCTGGAAGGCTCAGACAGCTCTTGCATTCCAGTGGGAGATAGCAGATGTCCCAGGAACAAAACATGCTCATCCGCTCTTGGCACGGGAGTGTCACTGGACTTGCATTTCAGAGCAGGAGCTCTTCAAAGCCTTAAATGGTCTCTCGGGAGACCGACCGGGTAGAGTCAGAGAGACACTCTGTGTTTTGGGCGGAGGGGCTGGCTTTCAGGGCGGAGGGCTGAGCGCCACCAGCAGCCCCGCAGGACAAGGGAGCTGCGGGGCGGGGATGAGGCTTGCCTATTTCGGTCTGGCTTCCCGTGTGACCTTCTCTGCCAGGGTGTAGACAAATTTAAGCCACCAGCCTTTTCATTCCATTCCTGCCCACCAACCCCAATATGGTTACCACCTACTTTTTTTTTTTTTTTTAATTTTATAAATTCCCTTTGTCTGCCTTTGGGCTCAAATCACTCATGCAAAGTTCTTCTCCCAGATGGTGTTTGTACTTGCATTCATAGGGTTTATAAACACAGAGCGTCTTCCGGGTGCCTGCCTCCAGCACCTTGGTGAAAAGTTGCTGGACCCACAAGATCTCAAGTTGTCTCGAACACGAACAACCATGCTTTTGCCTGCTGTCCCCTGCCCCGCCGTTTCTAGCTCCCTAGCAAAGAAGAGTGATGTCCCCTTTCTCTTGGTCCTTTTCTGTTTCTTGCCGCCTCTCACTCTGGTTCTTTCTTTCTCTGCCCCCGTGTGATCCTTACCCCTTTCCTGCATTCCTCCCCCCCCCCTGCCTTTCTGCCTCCCCCTGCCTGTCTCCTCTCCTCTCTCTACAGCTATCCCCTTTCTCATTCCCTCTTTCCGGGTCTCTCCTCAGAGCTCCCTTTCTCCAGGGAGGGAGTATTATGACAAGGAATGCATGCCACGTTTCTGGGGCCTTCTAATTCAGGGGTTTTGGAGAGCTGATCTTAACCAAAACAGTGGGTCTCTTTTTACCATTCTAGGGGGGCCTCAAAATCGAAAATGGCGCACCTGGAGTTGCAGTTTATTTTCAAAATGCATGCATGGCTGCTACCCTTCTACAAAGTTCCCTAAAGCAATAGACAGAAATGTGGATAGCTCTGTAAGCATGTCCACCGCCGTGAAATGGGTCACGAGAAGAAGAGTTAAGAGCTTAGACGTATCAAAGTAGAAGATTGGTAAAACTATGTCTCCTCTGTAGGTGGAATAGTATGTAGTCACTAAAAATCCGATTTTAAGCGAGAAAAACAGACTTAAGGTAGTAAGTATCTTTACGATCCCATCTTTTCCAGGTGCGTGTGTCTGCTGGTGTGAATTACATACCCGGGAAGAAGACGGTGTGTGTGTACGGTTTCACTTACGCGTGGAATTTAAAACTGAAATGAATGAACAAAACTAAATTCTCAAATACAGAGAACAGTTCGGTGGCTCTCGGAGGGGTGGGGAGAGGAGACCAAACCAGCGAAGGGGCCAAGAAGAGCGCAAACTTCCACTTATTAAAAATAATAATAATAAGAAGAAGAAGAAGAAGAAGAAGAAGAAGTCACGGGGACGTCCTGTACAGTACGGGGGCTCTAGTTAATCGTATTGTTTGGCCTGTTGGAACGTCTCGGCAAGAGTGGATCTCGAACGTTCCTAACGTGAGAAAAGACGTTTCTTTTCTTTTTTTGTGTGACTCCGGACGGTGACAGATGGTAACCGGACTTACCACGGTGATCATTTCGTGGTGTGCACAGATTTCACATCATTAGGTTTCTTCACCTGACATATAATATATGTTTTAGGTCGATTTGACCTCCATGTGATTTATTTTATTTTTAAAGATTTGATTTATTTGCGAGAGAGAGGGCGTGAGTGAGAGAGCACGAGCGGGGTGAGATGCAGAGGGAGAGGACAGGCAGGCTTTCAGCCGATCAGGAAGCCCGATGAGGGATTCGATCCCGGGACCCGATCCCAAGAACCCTGGGATCACGCCCTAAGCTGAAGACAGACGCTTAACCGACTGAGCCCTCTAAGGGCCCTGATTCTACTTCAATTTTAGAAAGGTGTTGTGTGTACATCAAATATTAACAGTCAGGGGGGGGGATTACAGAATTGAGGGGGGGGTTAAGATTTTATTTATTTATTTGGCAGACAGAGATCACAAGTAGGCAGAGAGACAAGCAGAGAGAGAGGGGGAAGCAGGCTCCCCGCTGAGCAGAGAGCCCGATGCGGGGCTCCATCCCAGGACCCTGGGATCATGACCTGAGCTGAAGGCAGAGGCTTTAACCCACTGAGCCACCCAGGCTCCTGGACTTTTTTTTTTTTTTTTTTTTAATCTCCCACCTCCAAATGGCTATCTTAGAGCTGCGTGAAATCATGGTGGTTTTTAATGCTGTCCTTTCTACGTCTGTGCATGTCCAAAATTTTTCCATAATATTTTCGACATTGATAGCGATGCAGAGTTCTTTCGTAAGTGTGGCTAAGTACAAAAGATGTTGTTCAAGTTCATTTTCCCTTTGTGGCTCCCGTAGGAGGGTTCCCCTCGGAGCTTCTTTGCTCTGGCAGCCAGGGTTCTGGATTCTGGGGCGGGGGTGGGGGGGCTCTAGACCCAGTTATATCCTGCTAACCTGAGCAGAGGCCATGGGTGCTGTCAGCTTGGGCACTTCTGACAATGAGCTGGAAAAGGGACAAAGTCTGGCAAAGTCAATTAGGTGAGCCGGCAATAAGAGGTTATTCTGTGGGGCCAGGAGTTAACCTAGAGAGGCCCGTCCCTAGGAGAGTGCAGAGGCCCTTTTAGGCCTGGGGGACATTTGGTTGCTATTATGAATGAAGAAACCGAGTGGAGCTGAAACAGGAAAATGGCAAAGTCGGACATCTCAGTGGGCTGGAGGGAGGCCCAGTGACCCTGGGGCTAAGTAATTCCAAATGGTCTTTGAAAGCTCTGACAGTAGGGCCACGGAGACCCGCCCAGTGGGGCCACGGAAACCCGCCCGCAGTGGGAGAGGGGGACAGAGGTCCCATTACAGAGGTTCTAGGCACTGACTGAGCCATTTTCAAGAAAGTTGATTATTGCCCTCTCTGGCCAAACTCCTTAAAGGAAGCACCAGAAGTAGATGTTCGTAGCCAACCAGTGGCAGACACCTGCAATGTGGCATTGGAGCGAAGGGCGAGGGGGAAATTTTCACAGCTAGACATAGAGCCCGATGGCTCAGCAACTGAGTGGCCACGTATCATCCCCATCGGTTCTGTGGGACTCGGGCCTCTGCAGTGCCTGGAACCCAGTGGGCCCCAGTAACTACTTGATGTAGGCACATACCCATCAATGAGTTCCTGACTGTTCTCAGGCTTTGTCTGAGGTCACCTGCTTCCCTATCCCCTGACAGACGGGTCACAAACAGTAGTTCCTGGGTCCCACCCCAAGCTTATGAATCCAAATCTGCGGCCTTTGCAATTTTAACACTCACCCAGGTCACTCTTTTGCTCCCCACAATTAGAACACTGCTGGAGGCATCACAGTTGCTCGCTTCTAGAGGGTCCTGAGGCATGCCGAAAGAAACGAGTTCTACAAAGTCAATATTATTCCCACCATTTATTTTCTGTTTATTACAGGTAAATATCCTAGGTAAATATTACACTTACCCTTTATTTCAGATTTATTACGTGTCAGACACCCCGTGGAGAAGTGTGGGTATATTATCTCATTTCTTCCTCAAATAATCCCTTCAAGGAGGTAGTAGAGCTATTTTACAAGGGGGAGGGGGAATGGTTGCAGGAAGGAAATGGGGAGGTAAAGCGACTTGCCCAAAGGTAACGAGGACCAAAGCAACAATCAGGAAAGAGGGCATCATTGACTGACGGCTTCCCGGGAGCCCAGCACTGTGCTAAGCATAGAGGGTTTTTTTTACATTTTTTAATTCATAGACATTAACTGGACATGGATTATTTCATTTTGTTCTCACAAATGGAAAAGGCAAGCTTCTTTATTAGTATCTCCATTTCATGGATGAGGCCTGGGGTGATACCTGTCCCATGGCCACAGAGCCCATAAGCAGTGACGGCAGATCAGACCCCACCCCACCCCGTCAGTCCCACCACCTTCAGGATGCGATGGAGACTCAGGCCGCCTCCCAGCCATGGCCCAGAACACTTCTCCTGTGTAGCTAGACGGTTGTAAACCTTAGACTGGATTTTAGTGTAGTGGAATGCAAAATAGGTTCCAAGGTTTCTGAGGAGCAGAGAGCATGTAGAGCAGCGATTAGGCATTCTGGATGCTCGCCTTGGGTTTTTGTGTGGTCATCTCTTCCTCGGTTAATCCACCTGTTAAAGGGGTCCCCGGGAGTGGTCTCAGTTCAGTAGAGCCGTCAAGAAACCATTAAGGGAAAGAACACGGCCAAGAGTGAAGAAACCGAGTCCTGATTTCAGACCTGATCCCAACTCACGTGCCCTGGCAAGGCGGTTCTCCCCACGGCTCCTTGCTACCCCTCGCCCCCCGCCCCTCGTTCCACCGGACCTCGGTTTCCATGACTATACATCGCTCTCAGACCCTGGGTTTGTGAAAGCTACTTATCTTGACTTTCCAAATCAGGCCGTTCTGAGCTTCTTCTGCTAGTTCAGAGGCTCAGTTCTTGGAGTAAAAGTAATAATAGTAATAAATTAATAAAATCTAGGGTGCTGGTGATAAAAATATCCCAAAGTGCAAGTGGCCTTGGGGCATTTTCCCAGTCATTAAAAAGGGAAAATCAGCCTCCCTAAAAAAACAAATTCTCCTCTCACTGTAAGTGCGGGTTATCATTCGGAATTCTGATGACTTTGGGGCTGACAATTTTAACAACCACTTAAGTCTCACCCTGAGCCTTTTATCTGAGCACTACACAAACATTGTTAAACACACAGGCTGAGGCCAGGGACACTGGTATCATCTTCGAGGGGAGAAGACCCAGAAAACTGAAGTGTCCACAGGCCACTCCCTCCTACTCTTCCCTCAACAGAGCTAATCAATGGCCTGGCTCGGCTTAGAATTAATAAGTCTGGACTCTTGCACTTTTGACCTGGCTGTTAGATAACAATTCCTTTAGCTAGGCCATGGGTTATTAGGCACGAAGAGTTCAATTTGATAAGTAGATGACGTTTTATTTATCTAAATTTCTGGAGGAGTGGTGTTTATTTTTAAAGCGAGGAATGTAATTTATAAATAATTTATTTGCACGGTATGAGCTAAAACAAGGAATCCTTATTGGAGAAGAAATAAACCAGAAAGCAGCTCTGCTACTTCATTCGTTTCAAAATAAATAAACGCAAAAACTCGAGGCTTTATACCTGCGATTTTCTCCTCCTTCTCTGTCTCCTTAATGCCTGCCGGAGTGACATTCTGATTCACTGATCTGTTTCAAACTGAAGCTCATGAGTGAAAATGGTTTTCTCACCTACCACAAAGCAGTTTGTTTGTTTGTTTGTTTGTTTTACAATTTTATTCATTCATTTGAGAGAGAATGAGTAAGAGCACCAGCTGAGGGAAGAGGCAGAGGGAGAGGGACAAGCAGACTCCCTGCTGAGCAGGGAGCCCAATATGGGACCCTAGGATCCCAGGACCCTAGGATCATGACCTGAGCCTAAGGCAGATGCTTAACCCACTGAGCCACCCCAAATGTCCAAGGAAGTGATGACGATGTTCGTCTGGGCTGGGGAATGGAACTGCAGGGGCCACACGTTGAGTTTTCACTCTCTATGCTTTTGTAGCTACAGAAATGGGAATGGTGTGAATGTTTGCCCATTGAAAATACAGGACGCCTGGATGGTGCATTCAGTTAAGTGCCCAACTCTTGATTTCGGCTCAGGTCATGATCTCAGGACTGTGAGATTGAGCTCACAGTCATGGGGCATGGAGCCTGCTTGAGATTCTCTCTCCCTCTGCACCCCCACCCCCAGCCCCTTGCTCTTGCACATGCTCTCTCTCTCTAAAAAAAAACAAAAAACAAAAAACAAAAAACCCTGAAATTATATATAGTCAAAGAATGACTGTGAATTTGCATAGAACAATGTTTTAAAAGACATGCAGAGTTGGCAATCTCTGGGTACTTTGGTCTGCTGATGCTTTACATCTTTTCTCTTTTGCTTGTTCCTATTTTTTGATGTTTCTGAAAGGTACATAGAAAGAGTTCTTTTGTAGATATTGGGGGGAAAAAAGAAGGAAGGAAGAAAATGATTTTCCCTTCTTTGCTCTCAATGGAATGGACTCCTTTATATGTATTTTAAATACCTCTGAAGTCCTCACTGTAAAATGACTGGGGGTGGGGGGAGACAGGGGAAAAGACTAATAAAAAGAGGTTTATGGGTATTTGGGTGGGATGAGAAGGACTTCCAGATGCACGAAAGCCAAGATTGAGAGGAGGGAGTGGGGGCCCTGTACCAGGTTGGAGTGAGAGGCACTTCTGAAGATTATGGTCACGCTGGGCCTCCTTATAAGGGACCCCAAATGCCCAGCACTCCCAACGATTGCCCAGTGAGAAAAGGGAGGGAGGGGAGAAGCAGTCAGGATCCCCTTTCAAGGATGAAGAAGCTCAGATGTTGAATGAGACCTCTCAAAGGTCAACCACAAATTCTGAGTTTCTCTGCATGGTGAGAGCTCCTTCCTTTGCAGTGATAATGATGACAAGAAGAATGTCTAATTGCATTCAAATGCTTACTCCACACCAGACCCCAGGCAAAACACTCTCTATACATTATCTTGTTTAACCTCACAGGTTGTTATGAGGATCAAACAAGATAACACCCCTTGGGCAGTAGACAACCCTTGGAACTGACCATGGCTTCATTCTCTATACCGTCTGGTTGGTAGGTTGGATCTAAGAGGTAACTGTGGTCATCTCTTTGCAGAGGCACCATTTGCATGTGTTCCCATTTTCATTTTCAGCATGCTGGTTGAACATCCCAACTGCCAGCACCTGAAACTCTTGGCTGAAGAATTTCTCTTGCCACTGGAGCCTGCCCTCCTGGGTCGGAGCAAACTGGAATTGCCAAGCTATTAATGCCTCGCCTCCACAACTAGGGCAGACCCTCCATCAATGACCTATGGAACACAGTACAATCCGTACTTTTGTTGCCCCCAGGGTGGGTTGTTCTGTGGAGTGCTGTCTACACGGATTCCCACAACTCCCCACTGGGATTAAGTTCCAGAACCTGTAGGAGTAACCCTGCACTGACTTCCTCCCCTCCCCACCACGTTCTTCTCAACTCCCCGCACTTTTTCCGACAGTCACCTCCCGAATCAGCTCCTTACACTTGAAGTCTTGTCTCAGGCTTGGAGTCTGGAGACCCAACTCCAGACATCTACAGCAACCCCATCCCACGTCCTTTAATAAACAAATCTGCTTCCCTCTTGTATTTCCTTTTTCCATGGATAGAGCATCTGATGGGTCTCAAATCTCATTCGCATCTCTTATCTCAATTGAACTTCCCCCCTCCCAGTTCTGCCAGACAGATAGGCAGCTGTTACCAACACCCCCTCCTCTGACAGATAAGGAAATTGAGAATGAGTGGGATGGTGTCATTTCCCCAAGAACACACACAGTGAGGGAGGGGCAGAGCCCAGATCCCGGGCTTCTGACTCTATTGCCCCCACCCTCAGGCCCAGAGACTCTCTGCCTGCTCTCAGAAGGGTAGCGTCCACTTCTATAACACTGCATGTTTTTTTTTTTTCTGGATAGTATCTCATTCAAACATCTGAACAACTATATTTTATTGCAATTATCATTATCATTTATAGGTGAATAATCTGTTGTATGGTTCACGTGGAGGCAACTGTAGACACGGGAGAGCTTCAGAGGCTTCTAGAAGCTAACTAAATTATTAAGTAGTCCTTGACAGCAAGTGGGTCCATGCCACCTAGAGGACAAGCTGCACTTGAGCAAAAACATCTCGGAGAACCTTGCTCCAGCCTTCTTATGCTTTATGGCAGCGGGGATGGGCAACCATCCAGAACTGGGCTAAGCCTTCAGCTCTTTGGTTCGCCTTGAGGGAGATAAGATGGTGTTTGGACATTGGGGGAAGGGATTATTGTGAGAACCAACCACAATGAATTCACAAAAATGTGGGGCCAATGGTGGGGTTCACAAAAACGTGGAGTTCATCCTCCGATGGTGGTGACCCCTCATTGTGGGACATCCCTGAATATGATGATCAATCCTACCAAATCTGATGTCCTTGACGGTGATTGGTTGAAGAGTGGATCTGTCACACAGTTCTGGCCAATGACATAAAAGCAGAAGTTTCCTAGGAAGAAGGGGGTTAGTTTCCAAAGATGCCCCCTTCCAAAGTGTTGCCCTTGTGTTGTCTCCTCCCCTTGAATCTGGACTGGCCCTAGGACTTAATTTTGACTCATAGGATACTGTGGCAGCCACCTGGTAGCTCCCAATGGCCTCTTTTGTTCTGGGGGAAGCCGGCTGCTGAGTGAACTCTGATTTCCCTGAGACCACTGTGCTGTGGGGAAGCCCAGATGAGCCACTTGGAGAAGCCCTGCAGAGAGAGAGAGCTTCCTGGCCATCCTCCAGCTCTTCCCCAATCCCAGCTGAAGCACTGGACAAGTGGCCATCTTGGACAGTGAAGGCATGTGACATTCAAATGGCTGCAGCCCCAATGGTCATCTGACTGCAGTCTCATGAGAGACCCCAAGTGAGAACTTCCCCGTTGAACCCAGTCACCTTAAGGAACCATGAAAGAGAAACTTCTCGAAAAATTTCCTGGCTTCTAAGAAAGAGATAAAGAAAGATACCCCCAACACCCCTTTAACTCTGGACATGTCAAGTTAAATGACTGGAGAACTTGGGGACATAAAAGATCTTCTTGTTGGAGACCAAGTCCACTCACTGAGACTGGCTGAGCAAAGAGAGGGAAAGAATCTGAGTCCCTGATGCCTTCCCTTTAGAGCACTGTGAGTCGGCCAGCCCTGAAACCCACCCTACCTGGGGCTGCTGTTGAGTAAAATAAACCCTTCCCTGCCAGCACCCAATTGGGCTTTGTTGCTTATGTTGAGAGCTTCCCCATTCATCCCTAGAGTAGGGAAGCTGACCTGGGCTAGTAACAGATCTGGGTAGGCAGTAGAATACAGGGGTCAGACAAAGTTAGCACAGGTCTTAACATGGGCTCTGTCACTTCCTCGCTGCAATAACAAGACCCTTCTCTCCTTTCTGAGCCCCAGCTTATTCCTCTGTAGAGTGAATAGTTCTGTCTACCTTGTAGGATTGCCGTGAGGTGTCAATGAGTGCATGTATGAGAATGAATCATGCTGAATGCCTGCCTCACCGTAGACAAGTGGGTTCTGAAAGGTGTGCCCGTCACTCAGGTAGCATTCAGAGAGGCCCTTCCATCCTCCAGACTTCTTCAGGAAAGGGAGAAGCTTGGAGACTGCCCCAGAGATAACCAGGGGAGAAGGTTTGCCAGAACACGATGTATTCCTGTCATCGTCCCAAGGCCCCCAGGACTCCAGGGCCCCCCAAGGCACATCAGGACCCCAGATGGCTCCTCTCTACACACCTGGTTCTTCATCAGCTCAGGGCCAACCTTCCCTTTGAAGTTGGTCTGTCATAACACCTGCTCCCAACTGGTTTGAAGTTGAAGTTTAAAACCAAACCAAAGTTTCCTCTTCTTCTCTAGGTTCTATTTAACTTCCCTCAATAAACTGAAGCTTCCAGAGGAGTAGAGGAGAAGCGGGGCTTGAGATCGATCCAAGCTTCATTTAGTCGAACCGGTGACAGCTTTTCTGTGTGTACAATGTCAAGGCTGGTGTAATGAAGTGGAAATGGCATCCGTGCAGAGGTGAAAATATCTGGGGCAGATCCCCCAATCTCTGGCTGCCTTATTAGGAGAATGGAAAAATGGCTCATCATTTAAGAGTGTCTTGGGGTATTTCACATCTGAAAGCAGGTACCCTAGATGCAGCCAGATCCTTGCAACAAAACACTGGAGGTGGAAGAGAGAAGAACCAGGACTAAATATCACACTTGGCACGTGTCAAGTCTATTGTATCTTTTTATGGCCAGAGTCTGGGTTCACTGATGTCCCTGTTGTATCTCTTGTTAAATAGTTTGAAAATCACCTGTGGGAAAAGTTCTTTTAAAAGTCATAAGAAGTCTTTTTATCTTTGGAAATGGAAATTTTGCTTTGGCTTTGGGCTTTGGGGGAAATCACCAAAATGGAGAAAACACTTTTTTGTTGAGTATCGTTGGGAGCTGCACTTTTGAGGTTACTGATCTCTGTGCTAATAAAGATGTGGTCATTTTACAAAGGAAATTGGTCTGTCCTGAGCCATTGCATTGTCCTGTAGGGAGCATGATTTTGAAGAGAGAGGTGTGCGTTTGAGAGTTGCTTGCAAGGAATGGGGGTTGGTGGCAGAACGATGTAAGGGGATATCATAAGAAAGCGGGTTACTCTGGGATCAAGCAGCATGGCTTGTGGGCCCAGGAGTTGTGGAGAGGACCACCCTCCCCACCTCTGCTCATCCACTGTGTAGCTCTGGGAAAGAAATCCACTATTACAGTTGGAGAGTTCAGTATCCCTTGATCAGATCCAGTAGGCAGAAAATCTTTAAGGACATGTCTGAACGCAAGAACACCAACCAACTGGATATAACTGACCTCTATAGACTACTTTATCCAACAACGGTGAAATACACATTCTTCCCAAGCTCTCAAGGAATGTTCACCAAAACAGACCACATTCTGGGCCATAAAACACACCATAGCACATATGAAAGAATAGAGACCATACAGTCTACGTTCTTACACCACAATGGAATCAATAATAGAAAGATAGCTAGAAAAATCCCCAAGTACTTAGAGATTAAACAAGACATTCTAAATAGCATGTTAATAGATCAATAGTTTGGGTTGCTCAGTGGGGCTCCTGCTTCTCCCTCTCCCACTCTCCCTCCTGTGTTCCCTCTCTTACTGTCTCTGACTGTCCAATAAAGAAATAAAACCTTTAAAAAATAGATTAATAGATTAACCTAAGAATCTATTAAACAACACTTCTAAATAATACATGAGTCAAAGAGTTCTCAAGAAGAATTAAGAAATATTTCCACTAAATGAAAATTAAAACACGACTTATCAAAATGTGTGGGATGCAGCAAAAGCAGTTCTCAGAGGGAAATTCATAGCATTGAATGTATAGCTTAAAATAGAAGAAAGACCTAATGTGAACAATCTAAGCTTCCACCTTAGGAAACTAGAAAAAGAAGAAGAAAATAAATTCAAAGTCAAAGGAACAGCAGAAATAATAAAACTTACAGCAATGATCAATGAAATGAGAAACAAGAAATCAATAGAAAAAATAAATGGAGCTCAATGACACACGGGGAAAAAAATAGGCAAATCCAGAATGTGGGACCTTGTCTAAGTCTTACTACAGCAACAAGTCCATTGGCGTGAAAGGGTGGAGGACACTCTGGATGAAAAGATATCTAAGGAGTATATCAACCGACTGTCATATGTGCACTTGGTTTGGACCCTAATCCAACAAACCAACAAAACAACTACAAAAGACTTTTTAAAGGTAATCAGGAAAATACAGATCTAAACTTTGTATTAGATGATAGTAAAGAACTTTTGTTAAATTTATTAACATGGGAGCGCTGGGCTGACTCAGTCAGTAGAACACACGAATCTTGGTCTCAGGGCTGTGAATACAAGCACCACATTGAGTGTAGAGATTACTTAGAAAAAAAAAAACAACTTAAAAAAATCTTAAGAAAACTTGCTAATGTGATAATAACATCAAAGTTCTGTAAGAAAAATGTCCATGTTAATTAGAGATGCCCACGGAAGTATATAAGGATGAAATAACACAATGGCTGGGATTTCTTTTAAAATTCTTCCGCAACAATTTTAAATAAAAGCAGGGTCTGGACCTGCCCTTACTTCTCCTCTCCTTCATCCTGGACCTGTTGGATCTTGTTCTTATTTGCCATTTAAATAAAATGGTCATAGATAAAAGGTCATAGATTATTTTCCATTAATTTTGATTTTTTAAGAATACAGGGTTTAAACTGCTATTTTTCTCGATTTCTAAGTTTTGTCGGTGCCCCACACCCTCACCCCACTCCATACCTGTGGGCATGAGTATTAGTCCTCGTGCTACATCTAAACCCAGTTGCCTTGTTGTTTGCCTTGGGGTTGGCCTGCTTTGGGATAACCAGAGCTGGTCATGGTTTTCCAGGTAATGACCCACTGAAGGTTTCACCACTTTGCACTCTCACCGCACCGACATATTTAATACCCTCTTCCACCCTTCAAGGAGCCACCGTGGAAGACACTGCCCAAGTTTAAGAGATGGTGGCTTGTGGTTAATTAGGAGTCTTGCCAACGGGGAACACACTATTTACCATCCTCCCTGATTGACAGGCCCACACTTAGAGGCTGCCTTGAGTTTCCTTAGTGTGTTTAAAACAGCTCGAACATATCCGTAGCCATTCCAGACAGTTGTCTCCACTGTTTACTCTTCAAGCTCTTCTTTGCCCCCTTCCAACCGGACGGAAGCTGCCTTCCTCTGATACCACCGACACCCCCAGGCTGGGCACCTTAGGGATTCTCTTGGGATTGTTTCTTTGGCCAGTTTCCAGCAGGAAAGAGACAAGGTTTGTATCTTTCTCTGACCATGCGCACACCATTAGTCCCTGCCTCATCAGAGCACGAGTCCTTGGGTGATACAAAGTGTTCTATCCCACATGTTCCTAAAACCCTCTTGGAAAATAATAAAATGTCATCCTTGGGAGAGCCCTGAAGAATAACTGAATCCTGTGTTTCTCAGCTCTTTTTATGAGGTGCATGATTAAAGGAAGCTCTGGGAGTCCGGAGGAGCCAGGTTCAAATTCTGACTTTGCTGCTGTGGGGCTTTAGAGAAGTGACTTAACCTCTCTGAGCCTCTGTCTCTTATCCATCAAGTAGGGACAAAAATGGTATGCGCCCCCCCCCCCCATCGTGTTGTTGAGGCAGTAAGTAAGATAATGTCTGTGACCACTTAGCATAATTCTTGGAACAAAGTAAATGCTAGGTTTACACTGGTTGCAATAATTATTTGGGTGGTCATTATATCTATTTGAGAATCTATAAAAAGCTATGAAGACCCACCAGAAAAACGTAGGTTCTTTTACACTGAAACAAATTAAATGTGCTAAAATAAGACACAGGCATTTTCTGTTATTATTGTAAGCATATTTTAATTTACAAAAAAGAAACAGTAATGCAAACCCTATACGAGTCTGCGATAAAACAATTTAATAGACAGTGTGGACAAGAGGGGGAAAGCGCTTGCCCCCCAATTCACATCAGAGAAGGAGTCCAGCCCCAGCATTTCCTCCAGGAAGGGGATTGGCTTACACCCACAGTTCACAGTCCTGCAAAGCCAAGAGTAGCCCCAGGAGATGTACTTTGCTACTCTGTCTCTTTCTTTCTTTCTTTCTTGTTTTTAAAGATTTTATTTATTTATTTGACAGGAAGAGATCACAAGTAGGCAGAGAGGCAGGCAGAGAGAGAGGGGGAAGGAGGCTCCCTGCCAAGCAGAAAGCCTGACGCAGAGCTTGATCTCAGGACCCTGAGACCATGACCTGAGCCACCCAGGCGCCCCACTCTGTCTCTTTCACTTACTAAACGATAGTACCTTCTTTCTCACATTACTACATGGACTTCACGTATATCATTTTTTAAAGTCATGGTTGTGTTCTGTTTATGAAATTGATACAGGGACCATGTCGTCCTCTTGTCTGACCCCGGAGAAAAGCACCAATAGATCAGAGTACATCCTTCCAGAATTCGCTCAGTGCAGATCCTACATGTGTAAACACACATCTCGGACTTGGGGGGGGGGGGGCGCTGTCTCTGCAGAGGGGTTGTCTATCCTGTCGCCGGAGGTAAGGACGCTCCACGTCCCACATACCTGATTTCGCATCCTGGCTCCAACAAGTCCTTGAGTGACCTTGGACAGTCCTTTGAATGTCTCCAAACCTCCTTTTCCCGTCTGTGAGGGGAGCACACAGTAATACGTTAGCCTGAGGAATTGTTGCCAATATTACACGGGTTGAGGCATGTAGAGCCCTTAGCGGACTGCTTCCCCACCCCGGCACTACTGGATTGGGCTGGATAATTCTTTGCCATGGGGAGCTGTAGGATGATCAGCGGCTTCCCTGGTCTCCACCCACTACACACCAGTAGTGTCCCCTCATCCCCACCGGCTGTGACAATCCAAAGTCTCCAGAACCCAATCACATCCTCCCCCAGAGGATGCTCAGTGACCTCGCCCTAATATTATCATCGTCACAACAGCAGAGCGCATGTACTCAACATAAAGCCTTCAATTGTTCAGTTCATACAGAAACACACACCTACTGGTCTATGTTAACGGTTCATGCAGGAGTCCAACTTCTTTGTCTCGTCAGAGGCTTTTCAGACCAAATACTCCATTTAACCTCAGATGCAAACTCCACCGCCCCCTCCCCCCGTCCTATAAGAGCTTTTCATATGTGTAATAGCAAAATACTAGTGAAATAATACATAATGGATTTGGTCATTTTTCATGGCTCTGTGCCCCCTGAATCTCCCCTCATGCAGATGAGAGACAAGACTGAGCCTACAACGAACAAGCTGATTTCCTCCCCCCGTGTCCCTACCTAATTTCTCGACCTTTGTTTGCATCGTGGTGTTTTTCCACGGAGCCCTAGGAAGATGGGATTATGTGTGTGTGTGCGCTCATTCACGGGCTAGTCGGGATCGAGGGGCCCCGGGGGGACAAACTTGGAAAACGACCGAATTAATCACTTATGATCTGCGTTCCGTGCACATTATCATAATATTGATATAATACACACACTGTTCTTTGCTTATTTCTCTATTGAGCGAGGCTGTGCAGCAATTTCGAGGAAATCTGAGACGCACACACCTGGCCGAATGCTCTTTCTCTCTCTGTAAATAACCCAAGCTCTCCTGGTTCGCGAGGATTGGCCGAAAATGAGTTACAGTTGCTAGAACATTTTTAAGTAGGGAAATAAATTAGAGTGGTAATAATCATAACAATTATATAATAAATGTTAAAAATGGTAAGTTCCCCAGCGTCCTTCATAAGGTTATTTTGGTGGGGGCGCAGGGGGGTGGAGCGGGTGGAAATTCCATCGTCTGCATCTGGTGACATCATCAGGCTGGAGGGGACAGGCTTCTAAATTCCAAATGTCACTGAGGTGCCGAATGAGGTGGCACTCGACTTTCTCAGCAGAGGTTGCTGGCCTTGGATTATTAAAGTCCTCGTTTGCAAAATATATTTAGAAGTTCAGGGAAGTTTCTGGATTGACCGTCTCTTCTACCTTCCCTCTTTCTTCCCTCCTCTCTCTTATTTTCTCTCTCCATAAGGAACCCAAGACAACCATAGCTGCACAGAACATCTCGGTGCCCCCAGCCCCAATAATTCCTCCACCTCCAGCTGAAGAAACGAGAGAGTTTAAAAAAAGAAAGAAAGGACAACAGCATGTCCCCAAACAAGAGACCCTTCCAGTGACTTAGAAAGCACGTTCACATGCCCCATAGGCACAAATCTGGTGCAGGGATGTAGGGTTTGGCTGGAGAGCCATCTGTCTACGCAGCACATGGATGAAAGCAAAAGACTCAGATACTATTCAGAGCAACGCTTCATGCAGGATCCCGTGCTGAGCCCCTCTCTGGCATTATCCCACTTGCCCTGCGGTACGCACTGTTCTTACTCCCACTTTACAGATGTGGACACGGAGGCTCAGAGGGCATGAAGCACTCGCTCATGGTACGACAGCTTTGCACCAGAGAAGTTAGGTCCATCCTTGAGCTGGGTGACTCCCAGAAGCCCGTTCTCTGAGCCACGATGCACTATGGCCGAGATGAGCTGTGTCCCTGCGGGATGAAAAGATTTTCAAATCCGGAAGGCAGGTCTGCACATCTGACACCGTGATGATGCATGCTTTCAGCAAATCCCAGCACAAGGAGAATACGCTCGGCATGAATTTAACCCAGAGAAGCACCAGGAGTTATCTTAGGCCGGTAGTGAGTGCTGCATTAGATATCAGGCTTACGGACCCAATGTAGAGCTTTCCCTTCGACCAAGCCTCTATTCCTTTCCAGGATATGTTCCATAGACCCTCACAGGAACTAATACTCCCAACTTCTTGGGTCTCTTGTTTGCCCGCCTCCCTAATGCAGTAGTTGGAAGCCCAGACTAGAGTTGGTCCTGGGTTCGAAAGTTGACTTCCTCTCTAACCAGCTCTGTGGCCCAGAACTAGGGATTCCACCTCTCTGAGCCTCAATGTGCCCACTTGTGAATGGGAAGGATGATCATAGCTATGGCCACTAGCTCATACTATGTCTTTGCAAAATTAGAAAGAGGCACGCTTTCTTCAAGTTGCCTTATTTTCTTGTTGGAAATTTGTCATAATATACAGATTTCATGAAAACCAGGCACTTTACTGCCATCTGCTGGAAATCCATTGTAATAAATACAAATGCCTAAAGGCAGGGCTGGGAATGGCGCGCTGTTTGTGCAGTGCATGACCTGCACAACTGTACCTAGTTGCCTGATAATTCTTCCGTATGATTGGGAAGAGAAAATTTGATGCAGCCTTCCAAGTGTTTTCTCAGCACTTTGATGGGCATGGCTGACAGATCACAGCAAATGGTGGCTGCTCCGTTGAGTTCTGGCTCAAACAAGTTGGAAGACGATGTCTCTTCTGGGCATGTACTAGTCACTGAGAAATCGCATATAGCATCTGGTTTGGGGGATAGTGTCTCTCAGTCAATCTCAACCCACCCATCCATCAGTACTCATTCCCCTGGCCTGCCATGCTTCAGGCAACCCATGCTGCCCTTCAGCTCCCAAACATGCCTCCTCTCTTGCCTCCTGTCTAGAAAAGGGGACAGAGAGAGAACTTTTCAAAAGCTCTCTCTGGCATTTCTTTGATGTTTTGAATCTCTGAGTCTCCCAGGATGGCCTGGGAAAACATTCGGTATGCTCCATCAGCTCTGCCCCTGACCCAAAGGTTCCTGGAATGGGTTAAGAACATGGTGTCTGATGTACAACAAAAACTTGGGTTGAATCTGAGTTTTTCCATTGACTAGCTGTGTGACCTTAAATGAGTACCTTAACCTTGCTGGGCTTCAGTTTCTCCACAGGTGAAGGACTCTACCAATCTATCACAGGGAAGTACACGGTGAAGACAATGAGGAAGTGTGTTTAAAGTGCTTAAGAGTGAACACTCTATGAATCAAAGTTTTTACTATCATTAGCAACCGGAACAAATATTTCAGATTTTGTTTATGGGTCATCCGTTTCCAGCTGCCCATCTGATCTCTGATGACCTTGTTTTCTGAACCAAAAATTCGAACCCCAAATCTAAGGCCTTCCCCCAAATGCCTTCCCTTAATGGTTTCTATGAAAAGCTCAGAAGTCTAATCACGCTGGCTTCGGCATTGGATGCATCCCACGAAATGAGATGTGTCCCAGCTTCTGTGGGACACAGAGTTGCCTCACTCAGGAAGTGTTTTTAATTTGACAGCTGTTTCCCCTTCAACAACAAATACTCTAGAGATATGAATGGCTACTAATGAGCCACCAACAGGCCGAGTTTCTTGCTATGGAACTCTGCTTATACCCATCCCTTTAATCACGTGTCCCCCGTTTCCTGGAATTTTAGGCGGAATCAGAACATTTTCTCTTCCTAGCTTCTCTTTTCATGTTTTCTGTCTGCTTTGTCCGCCGGCTCTGGGCTTTCAGAGCCTTCTCTGTCAGCCTGAGGAACTGTGGCTTATTGCAACGGCCCTGGTACACAGAGTACACGCCTGGGTTGTTACTGGCTAAAAAGCAGCTGTTTTTGGATCATGGTTTAGTTCATTCTGGGGTACATGGACAGGGTAGGGAAGAATCTGCTTTGAAGGCCAATCTGCAGACAGAATTGTAGCTCCAGAGACAACTCCTGCAGCCTTCCCGGGCTGTGTGACTTTGAGCAAGTGGCCTCACCTCTCTGAACCTTTTCGGACTCCCTTTGTTATTAAATGCAAATGCAGCTAAGCGTTCCTAAACATGCAGCGCTTAAGAACTGAGTCTTTGGAAGAAACTCACCTGGTCTCTGAAGTCCACTATTCAGCTGCTGTGTGACCCGAGGCCAATTACCTCCCCTCTCTGATCCTCAGTTTCTTCCCTTATAAAATGGAGATAAAAGATTGTTCCCATCTCCTGGGCTCCTTGTGAGGATTAAAGAGATAATGCTTTGAAAGCGCTGGCAAAGCATCTGACCTGGGGTGAACACTCCATAAATCCTAGCCATTATTATAAGCCTTTTAATAAAATAGAGGCTTTCTGGGGATTTAAAAAAAAAAAAAAAAAAAAAGGGACGTACTCATGAGCCAAGAAGCATTTTGGAAAACTGTTTTATTTAACATGTTCTGGATGTATCTGGCTGGTCTTTTCCATTAAAGAAAAAAAAAAAAAAAAAAACCTCCCCTAAGGAGGCCACAGTCTGGGCACAGCACAGCCAGGCCCAGGCCACACAGGAAGTTGGATCTGGGCTCCCAGCAACAAAACCCAGGCCTCTGTCCCCACATTGTGGGATGGTTGAGGCTCCTGGCTCTCAGTCCCAGTCAGAGATGTCCCAGGGAATGGTACCACATCTGAGGGGAGAAAAATCGGATTTTTCTCTGGCTTCCCTGTGACTGGGTGGGAGTCGCTCCTCCAGCCAGGGAACCAAGCTCTGCACCCTGGAATCCTCATCTTCCCCCACTTTCTCCTGCAACCCCCCAAGTGCCTATGTCTCTTTGCAGCGCCCCAACCCCCCATATGTGTCCCAAACCAAGACGTGGCCTTCCAGAGCCCAGCTGCCCTGCCAGCCAGGGAGGGGGCGGGGGCGCGAGAGATTGGACCCAGGCAGGCTTCAAGTACAACAGAAAAAGTGGGGCCAAAAAAACCTCAGTGTTCAAGATTAAAAAAAATAATAATAATAATGCGATGTATTTTTTTTTTTTTAAAAATATCACAATTAATTCAAAAATAAGTTCACCGCGAACCAAACATCAGTCTTTGAAGCCCAGAGAATATCTGCAAGTCGGGGCATCCTTGCCCACCTGCGGCCCACACCTTGAGCCTAGGGGGTGAGATTAAGTCTGCCGGCCCCGCCCCGCCTTGGCCTCATGCCGTCCCCACCCCCATCCTGAATTTCCCGTAAGGGCCACAGCCATCCGTTTCTACCTTCCCTCCCTGGGACGCCCCCTTCCCTGAGCCCGAGGTGAGCTGGGGTGACAAGTCAGACTTTCTGGACTGAAAGCCAGCCCGAGGCCTCGGGTGGGACAGTCCAACTTTCCCTCTCGTTTTTACTCCTGTGGGCTCCTCTCCTTAATCAATAAAACAGGAATGAGCTCTCAGCTCCAAGAGTCGCTTCCTGTCTTCCAGTTTATGACCTTGGCCACCTCGCAGCCTATTCAAGTCGCCGGACTGGCTTCCTCAAATACCTGAGGTCGCCCAGGCAGGTAGTGAACAGAGCTGGGGGCTTCCTGCCGCTTAGCGGGCGGGGCAAGTTCAACCGACCCCGCGCGCTCGGGGTGCGCGGTGCTGGCTCGCGCCGAGGACTTAAAACCTCTTTCTTTGATCGTTTTCTTCCTTCCTTTCTTTCTTTTTTTCCTTCCGCAGAGTGGCGGGGCGGCGGGGGTGGGGGGGGGCAGGTTCTGGGAGGTGGAGACCAGTCGGGGAGAGGGGGGTAGGCAGCAGGGAAATGAGGTGCCGGAGCAACGTTTTTATGCTCTCCTGCCTGTCGCTCCTGCTCCGCCCCCGCCCTAAAGCGAGCGCCTGGAATTCCAGACCCGGAATCCATCCCTTTTTGAAATTGATCGATTTTATCCGGGAGCTTCAAATCGAAACCAGGAGAGGGGGCTTTGAAATGTCAAAGAAAAGTTGCAAAAGGAAAAAGGGGGTGGGGTGAGGAGCGGAGGGAGGGGAGTTCAAAATAAAGAGGGGTGGGCAGCCGGAGGTTTTCCTCCCGGCGCAACGCGCAGCGCCGGCCACCTCCGCAAGGCTCCTTAACCTTTTCACCCTCCAGCGGTGGCGGTGGATTTCTAGAAGCTCTTTGAAAATTGGATGAGCACTGTGGACCCTCTCCCCCTGCAAACAGTGCTTTTTAGGGGCATGCCGCGTCCGCGCTCTTTTGGGGGGTGGTAGGGCGGGTGGAACCGGTTTTGCGCAATAAGGGGAAGGTTTTGCAAAACTTTCTGCAGGGCCGTTTGCCTTGGAATTGAACGCTCCCCCACTGAAATATGGGATGAGAACTGTTTGCCTGGAGTAATCGCGACCTAATTGTTAAAAATTATTACTTTGGAATTAAAAAAAAAAAAAAACAAAAAAACAAAAAAAAAAAACAGCCCGGTTCTGGAGAAAGCAGGAGCTGGCAGTCAGGACTTGTAGCTGGGGGCTCTGGCTTAGCTTGAACAGCCGGGGCGCGCTGGAAACTCCTCCCGCACCCCTGATCCTGGCGAGGTCACCTCCTGGGGCTCCGGGGTCCTTTCTGCTAGTCCTTTCTTCATAGGCCCCAAGACCTTCACTCCTGCCCTGGGGTGCAGAGAGAGGGCTTCTACATTGCTTCCCCCCCCCCCCCCCCCCCC
>NC_081564.1:11135817-11241419 GCF_022355385.1 Mustela nigripes
CCCCCCCCCCCCCCCCCCCCCCCCCCCCGCTTTGCCCCTAAATAAGGCATCAAATCCCGAGACCTCTGGCTGATGCCCAAAGATATTTCTTTAGGGGACTGGCCCCTGGAAGGCCTGGGAAATGCAGATTCAGTTGATTGCAGAAAGCTTCCAGCCTTCTTCAGGCAGGCTCATGGACCCAAAGGATGAAATACATGTTTTAGGAGTAATGGAAAGCCTAATTCAAATTGTTGTTTTGAAATCTCCTGATGGCAAGGGACCCCGGGGCATGGCAGTAGAGAGGGGGGTGCCTGGTCCTGCCCCTGCAGGGCTGAGCTCACTCTGTCCCTTCCTCTCCTGCGGCCGCGGGGGAGGGTGGGCCCTGCAGGAGCGAGGTAGGCAAAGTGGACACAAGGGGTTCTGGGGTCCCTAAGGACAGCGGCCTCAGGAGGCTGGTTTGGGGAAGGGCATTGAGAGGCTTCTCAGCTTAGGACTGTATGTCGGGTGCCAGGGAGAGATGTAGAGAGAGAAACAGAGAGAGGGACCTCAAGGAAAGAGTTGCATGAAAACAAAGACAAAAGCATAAGTGAATAGCGAACCAGAAGCTGATAAAGGGGAGAGAGAGGGACAGACACACAGAAATGCAGACCCACGGGGGGTGAATCCAGCACCTGAGTCCAAAGAGAGCACCACCCACAGCCCGTTGATCCTGGGGGGCCCCGAGGTGCCATACAGTGGCCCCAAAGTCCTGTGCCAGCCCTTCCAGCTCCGGGGTCCTGGGCCAGTTGCATCCTTACTGTGCACAGTGAGCCCACGGGACCCAGGTGGGACCGTGGAGAGCTGTCCACCACTGAGTGGTTTCTTGGTTCCCGGGCTCTGAAAAGATGGGGCTTTGGGTGTGACTGGAGGCTTGTTGGCAGCTGCACGGATCACCTGACCTGAAAAGAAGCCACTAGCTGCTAACCACGTGGGGCACCTGCCCATCTGCCAAGAAGGTACTATTGAAGAATGATGGGTTGATGCCAGGTGATGGATTAATGTCAAGAGATTGGCCACCCTCTCTGTGGCAAGTCCTATAAGACTATCCCTCTCTCAGCCCATTGGTGAGAGAGACTCCTTCCTTCTCTGGAAAGCAGGGCTAGTGGGGTTCCCATGAGAGATATGAAGAACTTCCCGGTGCAAGGTTGGACCCCTTGAGCGGCTGGGCCATAGGGGATCCCCGTGAATGCCTGCTGAAGAATAAGGGGAACCTACCAGGTCCCTTACTAGATATAAAACTATACTCAATCCATACATTAGCCCTGCAAGGTATTTTTTTTTTTTAAAGATTTATGAGAGAGAGAGAGAGAGAGAGAGAGGCGGCGGTGCGGTGGGGGGTGCAAAGGGAGAGAGAGGGAGAATCCTCAAGCAGATTCCCCGCAGATTGTGGAACCCAAGGCAGGGCTCGATCTCACGACCCTGAGATCAGGACCTGAGCCAAAATGAAGAGTCAGATGCTCAACCAGCTGAGCCACTCAGGTGCCCTGCCCTGCAAGGTATTTTTATCTCTACTTAGACGAAGAAACCGAGGTTCAAGGAAGTCAGGAACTTGTGCAAAGTCCCCAGCTCCTACGATGGTGAAGCTGAGATCTGATTTCTCATCTATCAGACCGCAGAGCTCTGCTAGTAACCCCACCACCTCTGACTCCAACGGGAAGTCCCAGAAAGCAGAGCAACTTCCAGAAGAGGGGCCTCCGGACACTCACACTCTCCCAGAATGAGATCCCGAGGTCCAGTAAAGAAGTGGTAGAACTTCTCAGAGATGGCTCCCTAGGAAGCCTGTCTATAGGGACCACTTCCATTTTTCAGAAGAGAAAACCCGTTCCCTCAGCAAATACTTATGAGCCCCTCCTTGCTTGTTACATGGCACCTCCTAGAAGAAGGTTTTGGGTTTATTTGGGGGGGGGGGTTTACCAAGGGGTGGGGTAGTGTGGGGACAGACCTTAAACCAACCACCCCAAAGCACATTGTCATAAGCTGGAAAGGCTGCAAAGGAAACACGGGGACCCAAGAGAGGCTCTCACATGAGGTCTGACCTAGGAGATGGTAAGGGTGTGATACTCTAGCAGATTTCTTGCCCAATGGTTCTTGGTAGGTTCACAGCTGGGATCGATGCTCTTTTGGTAACCCCCCCACCAAGGTCCCCTTGCCTGGGCTGGTGTACCCATTCCCTGGCATCCCCCAACATAGCAGCAAGTTGGCCCCTAATTTTGCCCAGCTACTCCTTTCTCCAATGAGTTATTCTTGGCCAACACCTGGCTCCCCTGCAAGTTTTCACCACCTCCTTGCCAGCAGCCCCATCAAAATGACTGAAGAATGCAGAGACAGGCTGGTCCCCTTGTCCCAGGTGGGACAACTCTGTTATATGTACCAGAGCCCCCCAGTAGAGCAGACCAAGGCTTTGCCTGAGACCCACCATTGCAATGTTTCTCGGCCTTTGTTCTCTCCATCCTGCTTCTCTCCTTCCTGGAAGTTTCTCCAGAGAGCCTGCCTCAGTAAACACATGTGCATGAATCCTTGTCTCAGGCTCTGCTTCTCAAGACCCTGACCCGAGGAACAGGAAGGCCACTTCTTCCGGGGGCCGCTCCATAGGGTGTATGTTTGCCTACAATCTCTTGACCCCAAATATACCCACCTTTGCCTCTAAGCTGAAGCTCCCAGGTGGGAGAAAAAAAGAACCTTAACCTTGTGGAACTCCAGGGTGACGGTACCAATTGAGGTCCACAGAGGTGTAAATCAGACTGGCAAAGTGCTAAATAAAATGTGTTCCATCACAACTAGCATACCTGGTCCTCAAAGTGGACTTGAGAATTCTTCATTTCGTGGAGTTCTGTCCCCAAGTCTGGTGATACAGGGCATCCCTGCCCACCAGCCCAAGCCTCGTCCATATCCGCTCTGGCGAATGACTGCTTCTTGGCCATCCCTGAGGCCTAGGGGTGAGCACAGGTGTGTGTCGGGGGGATGTTTGCCCTGCAGGGTTGGGTCCAGGGACTAGAACGAAGCAGGGTCTGGATGCGGGCTGGGGCCCAGAAGCCTCTGTTTCTGGGTACCGTGCATAGGCGAGTACCAGGGATGGAGATATGTGGCCTTGGTCCTGCAAACTCCGTGCCCCCCGGGGAGGGGGGCACAGTCCCGAAAAGGGGCAGGGCACAGCCGGCCGGAGCACAGAGACACTTTGTTTAGGACTCAGCCTAATGCTGCCCTGGCAGAGCGGGGACCCCACCGTGAAGGCCCCCAGAGCCCCCCCACGGTCTGCAAGCCCTGCCCTGGGCGCTCTCAGACACACACACACACAGCCTCTGCACTCTCCACACCCCAGCCCCACTCAACTCCTTCCATCACTGCTGTTTCCTCTGGGAGCAAATTCGGCAAGAAACTCAATCTGCTGTGTGCAGAATTATGGGTTGTTCTTGGCTCCGGCCTTGCCCTCGCCCTCGGCGCAAACACAGACATCCACACACGGCTGCAGGAGCGCCGTGGGGTTTGGGGCTGTAACTGACCTCTCTTTTCTCCCTCTCCGGGTCTGGAA
Organism: Mustela nigripes; assembly: GCF_022355385.1. Lineage (NCBI taxonomy): Eukaryota > Metazoa > Chordata > Mammalia > Carnivora > Mustelidae > Mustela > Mustela nigripes. Next base: position 11,139,365 of record NC_081564.1, read on the forward strand.
CCCTCCCAGCACCCAGGAGGAGAAACCAAAAAGCATTCAGGAGCAGAACTGGAGGGAAACTTGCAGTCCCCCTTCTCCTGTGTTGCTTCCCAGAGGGCTTGCCCCGCACTGCTGAGAGGGTGTCTCTGCCTCCGTCGCACATCCACTTCTGAGTGGGGTTCCTGCCTGCTCTCCTATCCCAGATCACAGGCAGCTCAGGGCCCTACTCATGGGCCCCTTGGATGCGAGACTGTGTTTGCGGGTCCCTTGGCCTCTCGCTCTCTCTAGCTGGGTGTGCCTGGCTCTGTCTGTCTGCTTCTGTGTATGCCTGTGTGTACCTGGGTCTGTGCGTTTTGGGTAAAGGGCCCGGCTATCATCAGATCACCCAAGACGTCCGTGACCCCAAAATGTATGGGAACCTTCACCGCGATCTTGTTGCTCAGAGCCCTGCCGCTGGGAAGTCCAAACAGCGGCCAAGAGTGGAACAGATTCCTACGTTGTGATCGATGCATCCGAAAAGGGAGGCTCTTTCTACAGTGAAAATGAATGAACTACGACTCCTGCAAAAAGGCGGTCAGAATCTCTTGAGATGGCGCCAAGTGAAAGAAGCAGACACAGAGGAACCCTTGTGGGGTGGGCTCCCAGCCTTGCCTCACCTACACCCGAGGGCCCTGGCTGAACTCAAGCCCCGGTCGGTCCCCACCCTCCCAGACTCCCGAGGACTGAACTCTACGTGATTCGTTTAGCAGTGGACTTGGAAGGAGCGGCAGGAGTTGACCCTGGAGAACCCGCCCCCTTCTTCACAGCACGGACAGAGGCAGGGGATGAGGACGGTGGCATGGGACAGCGGGCCCTGTGTGGGGACCGATCAAGTCTGGGACAGTGCCGAGGGGGCTGCAGAGGAGCTCTGGAGCTTGGAAAATAATTATTTTTCAGCCTGCGTTATGGTCCCTTGGAGCACATTAAGGTTTGAAACTCAATTCTGACCATTCCAAGAAGGATATTTAAAATTTGGCTCTGCCTGTCACTCCACTCTTCCTTTTTAAAAGTAATTGAAAAAAAACAAAAACAAAAATCTTACAATCCCCCACCCACCTCCGAATCGTTTAAAAAGCCCACAATATGACGATGCAGGCAGCCTTCCTGATTAAAACTTGCCCAGAGAGGTTACCCTAATAATCCTTTGAAGTAAAACTTTGCTTTCAACCTTCCCGAATATACCAAATAGCTATGTATATGTTTCCCTCTGTTTTCTCCCCTCATTAAATTCCTCAGATGCGGGATCCAAAGGAAGCCTCATGCAGAACCAAATTATCTGTGTTCCACATGTTTAGTTTTTAATAATAAAATAAAATGAAATGAAACCCAAAGGGTGCGGGCCTCCTGACCAAGTTTTTATTACCTGATCTGAACACATGTCACAGCCACACAGAGGGAGGGGCTGGTGGGGGGGTGGCCGGGCCACACTGTGGCGACCGCAGGGCGGTGGGGGGGCTTTCTTCTCCCACCGGAGCCATCCCGGGAAAGCTCTCATCTTGTCCCCTGACCCCAGGCCACTCCAGAATCCCTATCCCCCAGGGGACCCTTCTGCAAGGGCTGCTTCGGGTTGCTCTAGCAGAGCTGCTGAGGGGCTCTGACTGAGAAGTGGTGAGGGCCAGAAGCAATTCGGTTCATGATTCAAACGTGGGTTTTCTTATAGTTTCAGGCACTGCATCCGTTCGCCCAAGCTCCTTTGTTTTTCTGTTGATGAATTCAAGAAGTACTCCTTTCAAGCAACTAGTGTGTGCCTCGGTGGGTTAGAGCTAGGGAATAAAGCCGTGAACATGATGGATGTAATCCCTGTCTTGGGAAGCTAGCCATTCTAGGAGAAGGGATGGATACAAAGCAAGTAAAAATATATGTGTGTGTGTGTGTGTGTGTGTGTGTGTGTGTGTGTGTGTGTGTGACACGTGGTGAGTGGCTCAGGTCATGATCCCAGGCTCCTGGGATCGAGCCCCACATCAGGCTCCCTGATCAGGGGGAAGCCGTCTCTCCCTCTCCCTCTGCTGCTCCCCCCAACTCTCCTCTCTCTTACTATCTCTCCCTCTCAAATAAATAAATAAAATCTTAAAAAATATATAGATAAACATTTCATATATATTATCTATATTATATAAGTAACATTATATAAGTAATATAGATAATATATTATCTATATTAGATAATATATATATTAGATAATATCTGTATTATTAGATATTATTAGATATTAGATAATATCTATATAATATCTAATATCTATATTAGATAATATATTATCTATATTAGTTATATATTATCTATATTACTTCTATATAAGTATATATTATATATAGATACTTATAAGTATCTTATATAAATGTATATATTATATAAATATATAAGTATTATATAAGTATATATCATATACTTATAAGTATATGTATATAAGTATCTTATATAAATGTATATATTATATAAGTATTATATAAATATATAAGTATTATATAAGTATATATCATATAATTATAAGTATATATATAATATATACTTATATAGAAGTAATATAGATAATATATAACTAATATAGATAATAGTAATAATATAGATAATATAATAATACATTTATCTATATAAGTAATAGAGATAATATATATTATATAAGTAATATAGATAATATACATTTCTATACCATACATAATATGTAATAATTTCTAAAATGTTTATATAATTATGTATTTTATTACATATATGCAAAAAATATGCACACACATACACATCCTTCTACCACCATAATTCTCTCATTTGATTGGATTTTATTTTCTGAATAGTGCTTAATATTTCTAAATATAAGTTTATGCAAAAATATTGCATATAAATGTATATTTTAGAAGTATTAAATATATATGTGTGTGATATTTACACATACATTTATATATAATTTTAGAAATAGTAAGTATGATGCTGTTTATGTATATCCATTGTAGGTGCTGTTGGTACAGTCTGCTTTATATACGTAGTGAGTCTGTAATAGCGTATACTACCATATTCTTTACGTACCTATAATTGGTAGAGTATGCTTTTTACAGATATTTAATACAGCAAGCACTATGCTGTTTTATAAACCTATAGTTTTAGAAACTGTTAAGCACTATGCAGAAGAGAATTACTGTGGATGAGGATGTCTGTTGTGTAAAACATGACCAGACAGCTCCTCTCCAGAGACATGATCTTTAAAAAAAAAAAAAAAAAAAAAAAAAGACCGTCTCATGGAGTCATCATTTACATGCATTGAGATTCACCCTTGATAATCTCCAGCTCCGGGGGTTCTGACAAAAGTGCACAGCTGTGTAACTACCACCAGAGTCAGGGTGTGGGATGTTCCCTCCCCCCCAAGAGGATCTTAATTATATAACCCCCCAATTTGGATCTTAATTACAGTCATTCTTCTCTGCCCCGCCCCCAGCCCCCAGCCCCCATGGGTCAGACTTCTGCCCTGTGCTTGTGTTTTATGTAGAATTGTCATGCAAGTGGACTCACATGGTACGCAGAGCTCTGTGGTGCCCTGGAGGTCCATCCATTGTACAAGTATCATCCATCTGCTCTTTTTGATGGCTGAGTAGTATTCCACAGCCTGGATGCATCCCTTGTGCAGCGGATGGACCTACGAGTGGTTTCCAGTTTGGGACTATGGTGAATACAACTGCTACAACCATCTACACACCCGTCTCTGTGTGGGCATGTGTTTTCATTTCTCTCAGGTGAAAACTCAGGAGTAGGATTGCCAGCTCCTATGGTAACTCGCCGTATAACTTTATTTTTTTTCAAAGATTTTATTTATTTATTAGAGAAAGAGAGAGAGAGAGAGCGAGAGAGAGAGAGAGTGCATGAATGGGGAAAGGGCAGAGGGAGAGGGAGAAGCAGGCTCCTCACCGAGCAGGGAGCACAATGTGGGGCTCGATCCCAGGACCCCGGGATCACTACATGAGCTGAAGGCAGACGCTTACCTGGCTGAGCCCCCCAGGCACCCTCCGTATAACTTTGTGAGAAGCTGCCAGATCATTTCACCAAGTGCCTCTCCCATCTCATGTTCCGGCCAGAGCTGTTCCACATCCTCACCGATACTTGGTATCATCATTTTTGCTTTCGGCTGTTTCAGTGCCACATGTAGCATTTCCCTGGGGACGGGTGATGTTGCGCCTCATTTGGGATCCCTGTTGGCCATTATGCTATGGAACTAAGGCCAGCGGTGATGCATCACAGTGAGAGAAAATGGGAAGAGAGGGGATAGAAGGCAGCAGTTAGAGGCAGGCATGTGTATTTTGTACAGGGAAAAAAAAAACAAGAGTCCTCCGGGTACTGTTGTTGCATAAAAAACTAGCCCAAGGCTTCGTGGCTTTTTAAATAACAACTCTTTCATTTCTGTCACAGATTCCAAGAGCCTGGCATTAAGACTGGGCAGAGGAAAGGTGGCTCGAGACTACTCCATCTGGCTGAAATCTGAGCTGGGAAGATTCAAATGGCTGAAGTTGACTCAATGGCGGGGGCTGTGATCTTCTGGAAGCTTCTTTACTCATACGTCCAGACCAGGATTGGAACCCCTCGGGGGCTGGACTTATCGGTCAAGTGAGCCCCTCTCTTTGGCCTCCTCATGTAGCCTGACTTCCTCCCAACATGGCGGCCTCAGGGACCCAAGCCAAGGTGTTCCAAGACACAGAGTCGAGGAAGCATCCACGTCCATAGAGAACCCAGCCTCGGAAGGCGCGGAGCCTCATTTCTGCCCATCTCATAGGTAGAAGTAGTCACAAGCCTGCCTGAATTCAAGCAAGGGGAAGCTAGTGTCCTGATAGAGTGAGGGCAAGGTCACCCCAGACAAGAAGACAGAGGATGGGAGAGATTGTCGTGGAAGTCTTTAGGAAAACGGAATCTGGCACAGAGTAAAACCTGGTGGTAATATAGTTTCTTCTGCTCAAAAAACGCTTCGGAGGGGGTGATGTATAAGCATGCATGTGAATAAGACCCAGTCCTTGAACTTGAGGAATTCCCAAGGCAAACGGGGGAGATGGATATGTAAATAAAAACCATACAGTGCAGACTTCTATGGCGTGTATCCCATTAGGGCCTCAGGTCCCCAGGAAGCAATCCATATTGCCGGGGAGGCGGTTGGGGGCCTGGGCTCTGGGGGATGTGCAGGAGTTTACCAGCTAGACGAGCTCAGAGCAAACATTGGATGTTCAGGCAGGAGAGGAGGTTGAAGAAGGGGGTCCAAAAAGACAGGCTGAGGCTGGGTAGGAAGGGGTTCTAAATGAAGCCTGGGCAGTTTGGCTCGACCTTATGGTTGATGGGAAGCCACTGGGGGGGTTAAGGGTGGTGACCAGTCGCGTGCTGTGGAAGGAATGCTTGGGGGTCTAGAATGGTGGATGGGTGGAGGGCTGAGGAGGGATACTTCTACTCTAAGTGAGAAGTGGTAAGCACACACACACTCGGGTCAAGGGCGGGGAGAAGGGGGGCACGGTTAAAAAGCCTGGGGAGTGGGTTCAACGGGGCTCCTGAGAATGGGAGGAACTCAGGACAAGGAGCGTGTTCCTCTCCTGGGCATCCAGGGACCTTGTCGGTCCTCAAGCCAGGCTGTGTGCTCGGGTCCCGGTGGAGGAGATTTTCCCAGGGGAACTGTTTGATCTCCATATCAAGTCGGGCCAACCAAAACCTTCGGGGTGGGCAGCAAGACTTTGGGGTTTTTTTAAAAAAAAACTGCCTACAGGTTCTCAAATGCAACTAAGGTTGGAAGATGCTGGCATCCATGTTGCATTTCCAAAAACCCTTTAGAGAACATCGAGAGAATGCTGGTTTGGACTGAGGGAGGAATGAGAGAAATGGTTTTGATTTGGGACATGTTGGGTTCGAGATCACGAGGACTTGATTCCCGCTTCAGGAGGCGCAGTGGTAGTTTAGTAAAAGTTGGGTGATCCAAGAGAAGAGATGAAGGTGCCTCTCCCACAGGGATGTAGCCGAGGGGGCGCCCGGTGCTGGCAAGCTGAAGAAAATGGATAAAGTCCTCACCACGCAGGCGCAGTGCTGCGGGCTTTAGCTTGTCCCCGGGATAGCTGTTCTTACTGTGCCCACTTTGCAGATGGGAAAAGTGGAGGCTCAGAAAGACCAAGTGAGTAGCCTCGGGATGCACAGGGAGGAAGTAAGTGGCATGTCCAGACTTCGCCTGAGCTCACCCTCAGTGCTGTGCCACTGACCACCCTCCCGAAACCTCATCCTGGGGTCCCCGCGCCACCGTGTCCTGAAGGCTCCCACCACAACCCTGCCTAGCCTTTCCACACACCCCGTCCTCCAGGCCCAAAGGCCCCGGAGAATTTCCCAGAGCCTCCCCAGCATATCATAAAACAAAACCAAATGCTTTCCCCGCCCACCCCCTTCCCTGAGTGTCTGTCAAAGCCAGCAGAGAAATAAAAACCAGAATCTCCAAACAATATGCTTCCCCACAGATAATAAATAAAATCTCCAAAGAGTGGGGGCGAGTGGGGGGGGGGCAGAAAAGAGCAAGGAGTCTCACAAAGGCCGGGGGGCTTGGGCACAGCGGCCCACCACGTGCAGCGGGCTACAGGGCTACCAGCAGACCCGGGGTAAGGAACCAATTGAGATAAAAAATGGACGTGCACATTTCCCAAGCCGTGTGCTCGGAAGTGTGCGGACGCCGGCAGGGAACGCGGTCCCCCGTCGGCTCTTCTTGCTCTTTTGCACACGAGTAAATAGCCATGTCGCCTGGCGGGCAGCAGACACTCAATAAATTCTCAAACAAGGCATCAAAGTCCCAATACTCATTTGTGAATTTCCCAAGTACACGTGTTTATTGGTAATAGTCTCTCTCCGCTCACGGCTGTACAGCCGGCAGGAATATATGTGTGTGTGTGTGTGTGTATTTTTTTAAAGCCTTTTGTCTGTATTGTGAGAATTCACGTATGCCTTCCTACATATCGCGCATGGAGGAGGCGGAGGAAGTAACGTCCCCAAGTGGAAAGAGAAGTCAGGGAATGCCAACTTGTAGTTTCTCCTATTTCTTAGATTCCTAGACTGATAACCTTTGGCGAATCGGCTTTGCATGTTTTCTTTTGTCCCTTGACCTGCAGAGGTTACTTTTCTAACGATCCCTCCAGAGCTTTTATGACATGAATAAAGAACTGAAAAAGAAGGAAAGATGTTTTGAAGTGTGCTGCTGAGCATTAAAAAGAAAGTGGGCCAGGCGCTCCCCGTGGTGAGCCATCAGCCCTTTGGGTCTCTCTGGTCTCTGGTCACCACACAGGCGTGAGTTCCCGTGTGCGGTCAGAGGGCAGATGGGCACTGAGAGGTGTTGGCTTAACCCTGTGTATGAGCTTCGCGGTGGCTGTCTGCCGGTGGACGTGGCATGGACGTGTGGTTCTATTCGTGGACTCGAGTAAGAGCATCTTGGTCCCATCCTTCCTCCGGTCCACATCCTTCCTTGTGGGTGGATGAGACCCCTGCGCCAAGGGGCAGGCCCTCACCCAGAGACCACCCCCTTCTTCTGAAGCTCACACCTCCTGACTGCTGTGTAGACAGACCCGCTCTGCGGGCCACGTGTCACTCACGTGGGATATATGCCTCACCGAGACCTTCAAATAAAATCTCCCTGAAACATCACCTCTGCTCTTTTGCTACTCTGGGCCTGCGGTTAGATTATTTTGTTTCCCTCTTCACCGGGTTTTTTTGACCCAGTTTCTTTCCTTTGGGTGACCCGGCTCTGGAACTTGGCTCAGAGACGTGTGTGTGAGTGTGTGCGCACGCTCAGTGGTAGAACCCTGGGGAGAAGCCTTCCCCCCCGCTCTCCCTCATGAACCTCAAGGGAGGCAAGCTCCTCTGAGTAGGTTGGTGTGTCACTGTGAAACGTGGGAGTCGCGATCCCAGGAATTACGACCGCACCATGATCTGAGCCCCCAAGACTCCAGACCTGTCTTGCCAGATGCTTCCTGGATAGCTCCATGTGGTCCACACTCAGCTCCCTCAGACTGGAGCTGGTTTTCTTCTCCCAAAATCTGGATTTCTCCCAGGCTCTTCATCTCCACAGACGGCGGCTGCATTCCCCGAGTCTTCTAGACAAGAAGCTGGACTTCATTCAAGTCCCTTTTGCTCCTTCACACCAGCAACAAAAACAGAAGCCTGCAACAGCCATTAGCCAAGCACCTGCTTTGTGCTTTAAGAAGAGGGAGTCACTTGCTCTGCCGCAGGCTTGTGGGATCCATTAGGATCACCCCCCACTGTACAGATTAGGAGAGCCAGCTCAGAAAGACAACAGAGCTTCCTGGATGCGCTTGGACAAAACCTAATTTGCAGCTCAGCTGGGCAGACCTCTTCCTTCCATCCCTCGTGCCGTGGCCACCCCTCCCCGGCAAAGTTCTTCAAAGGCACCCAGGAGGTGCTCAGAAAAGCTGCGTTAGATTGAACCGAACCCTCCTTCTAGAATGCGTTCTGCACTGCGTCTCCACCGCGTCTGACTGGAAACTGTTGCCATCAGGCGGTCCTCCTCTGAGGGGAAGGGGAGCAGGAGAGAGTTAGGCAGAGAATGGATGGGGAGACATCAAAGGGAAGGGAACCGATTACCGGGAAATCTGTTTATAGAGCCAGTGAGTGATGGTGAGGGAAACCCAGAAAAGCAAAAAGGAGGCGGGGGCGTGCGGGGTCCACCAATCCATCACCGAGCCTTTCTCATCTGCTGGCCAAATTTGTGGCCCTTTGAAATGTGTCTCCTCATCCCCTAAGCTGAGCAGCCAGCTCCTCGACCACCACCCAACCTGAAGCAATGCTGATGCAGTGTGGCGTGAAGGTCACCTGGGTCTGCCTTCCAGAGGTCTGAGAAGCTCATGTTTGGGCATGATGAGAGACAGAAGCAATGGCTTCTTGTAGCACTTACTACGTGCCATGCACAATGCTGAGTTCCTCAGAAATTCTAAATCCCGATGAAGCCATAACTATAATTAGTCCCATTTTACAGGTGAATAAACTGAGGCACGGAGGTGAGCTTGCATCAGCGCAGAGTTCAACCAGAGCTCAACCGCGGAATGTGGCCCCAGAGGTGACTCTCTTGGCTCTGACACTCTGTGCCTCCCTGGCAGAGAAGCTCTGGGTCACGAGTTCAACACCCGCCCTCCCCATCCCAGCTTCACAACTGGGTGACTCCCGCAAGCTGCTCCCTGGGCTTTGGACAACCTCAGGGGCTGCCTCTTGAAATGGGGACAGTAACCTCAACCACTTCAGAGTGTTATTGTGATGATTCTGAGGCAATCCGCACCAAGACCAGGGGGACTTAATGTTGGCCACGTGATTTCCCCTAAATGTGGGGGAACCTCTTCCCCCAGGTCAAAATGGCGGAGGGGGTGGTTGGAAGGGCTGAGAGAGGAACGTCATGCCTCCTGCCACAGGGTTTCTTGAGGAGCAAAGGGCATCGTGTGTGTGTGTCCTAGCATTTTTTTTTTTATTTCCCTCTTGAAATATTTCAAGCACACAAAAGAATAGAGAATAACGTTATAAACACCTATACCTTCCACACCCCGCCCCCCCACCCCCCCGTTCCGCCATTCCCCCTCCCTCCCCATGGGGAACCAGCTTCCTGATTTTGAAGTTTATCCTTCATGGGCAGATCTTTACACTTTTACCATTTATGTGTGTATTTATCCTGGCACGACACGCGGTGTTATATAACATCTGGTATTGCTTCACACATTTTTAAAAGTTCATACGAATAGTGTCACGCCAGTCATATCCATGTGCAAATTTTGCACACGGGTGTGTTTTCCAGACGGATCTCTGTTGACCCGTGCGTTTCTGGTTGGCTCTGTGTAAGGGTCGTAGAGCATCCCGCGGACCGAAGGCACCTAAATGCATTCATTCATTTTGCCTGTTGATGGTCACATGGGTAGTTTCCAGGTTTTCAGGATCACGAACAATGCTGCCGTGAATATCGTTGTGCGTGGCCTCCTGTGCCTGAGTAGAAGAGTTTCTCTGGAGACCGCAGCAGGTGTTGGGTTGCTGGGTTGAAGCGTGTGTGCATCTTAGAGCTGACTGGCTCATTCACTGTCCAACACAATTGTACCATTTTATCCTGCCAGGAACAGTGGCTGGGTGGTCCCAGGGCTCCGCACCCTCGCCAGCCTTGGGTTCATCATATGGCCCCGGTCCCAGCAGAGAAGCTTGAATATCAGGACCTCCACGTGATCTGTTTGGTGGCCCCCAACCGGGTCCCCATGGTCAAGCCCCTCATGGTGCGTCATTCTGCAATGCAGGCTCTTTGACAGAGGTAAGCACAGAGAACGAGACCTCACGCGGCTTGGGATGGGAGGTGCCAAGTCTCCCCAGAGGAGAGGTTACTCCCTGAGATTTCCCCTTCTGTCCTCCCCACCCCCCACACTGTCTAAGAGGTCAAATTCAGTTGCTAGATTCATGCTTCCTTTACCTTCAGTTCCCCCCAAATCAAAAGTCAAAAGGTCAGCATGGTTGACGTGTGAGCTGAGGAGCTTTTGAATTTGGTCCAGGGGGGCCAGCGAAGAGGCTTGCTTCTTTCTTTAGCTACTACTCAGGAAAGAAAAGATGTGTTGGAGGGTCGGAGCGGGGCTGCCCTGACATCGAGGACAGGGGCTGAAGCAAAGGGAAAGTAAACATCCTGAAAGAGACAAAAGCAGGCTCCGTGATATCCTGGTTTGGGGATCCAGGGTCCAGCATCTTAGAAACTCACACCTAGGGATCTGCCAAGCAGGCCTGCAAACACACCTTCCAGCTCAGGCATGACCGTAAACCACTCAGCCAGCACTCGCCGGCTGTGCGGTGATGGCCTCTTGATGTATTTACCCAAAGAGAAGAAGTGAAAGGTAGCTGCGGGCACGAAGCCATAAATACAGTTCGGGTGACATCATCCCCGAGGCTGCCGGCACGCCGTGGCTCAGAAGTCCCATTGCCAGGAGACGTCTGCCAGGCGGGCTGGGTGCACAGCTCCAAGGTCAGAAGAGCTTCCCTTTCCCTCGGGGAGTAGGGAGTTGGGGTGACTATGCCTCTTCACCTGAGACTTTACCTGCCTCCTTGACTCACTTTCTTCTGGGGTTTTTCAAGTAGAGGAAGGTGGGTCTTCTTGGAGAACAGAGAGGCTGCTCCGTGATTTCAGTGAGCGGGGTCCATGCACACTGGTCCATGTCAGCCTTGCGAGGAGTCGCTCTGTCTGTCCTGACTTTCACTGGGGATCTTTACACCCCAAGCCAAGAGTCCCACTTGCTCTGGTCACAGTCGCATCTGCGGTGCCTGTCACATAGTGTATGCTCAGTACATATCTGGTGAATCAGTACATATCTGGTGAATCAACACACCAGAGATTTCAGGTTTTGATGGGTGTTACCGCTAACTGAAAACGGTGACTAACTCCGAGAGTCTTCAATTTTGTACAATCTAGGTAGTCATTCCTAAAGATTAAGGGCAAGTGTAAATGTCTCACCTGCTGCAGGGAAATTTATGTATTTACTTGAAGATTTTATTTTTAAGTATTTTCTACACCCAATGTGGGGCTTGAACCTGTGACCCCAAGATCGAGAGTGGCAGGCTCTATGGACTGAGCCAGCCAGGCACCCCAGGAGGGAAGATATAAAACATGTTGCAAAAACCTCAACGCTAGGAGTTCTGCTCCTAGGAATTCACCCTGAAGAAATAATGAGAACTCTGCAGTCATATTTAGGTACAAGATGTTCATCGCAGTGTTATTTGTGATAGAAGGAATTGGGAATAACCCAGGCACTTGGCAACAGTAAACCGATTAGATCATGTCACCCTATTCGATATTTTAGGAAACCATCACTAAGAGTGAACATACGTAGTCCATGTGCAAGTAAGTGGTGGGTAGGTTACAAAATAAGACACACTGTATCATCCCAATTTTTTTTTTTAAAGATTTTACTTATTTATTTGACAGACAGAGATCACGATTAGGCAGAGAAGCAGGCAAAGAGAGAGGAGGAAGCAAGCTCCCTGCTGAGCGGAAGGCCCGATGCAGGGCTCCATCCCAGGACCCTGAGATCATGACCTGAGCTGAAGGCAGAGGCTTTAACCCACTGAACCACCCAAGTGCCCCTGTATCATCCCAATTTTGTTAGAAAAATTACATACATAGATGGAGGTACACTAATATGCTTACAGAGGCTGTCTCTGGGTGGTGGAATCAGGTTGTTTGAATTGTTTCATTGTTTCATTTGATTTCCCAAGTCTTTGACAATAAACACAACTCAATTAACAACAAAGGTCGTGAAGAAAGCTGTGGGGCAGGGCTCAAGTACCTTGAGGGAAGGGGGCATTTATATGCACGCCCTCCATGGAAAGGGCTCTTATACGGCAGGGTGATTTGTTTTATTTATTTATTTGAGAGAGAGAGAGAGAGAGCGTGAGAGAGCATGAGTAGGAGGGCCAGAGAGAGAGGGAGAAAGGGAGAGAGAGAATCCCAAGCCGACTCCCGGCTGAGCAGGAAGCCCAACTTGGGGCTTGATCTCATGACCCTGAGATCACGACCTCAGCCTAAAGCAAGAGTCGAATGCTTAAGCGACTGAGCCACCCGGGCACCCCAGGCTGATTTGCTTTCAACATGCAGTCTGCTACGTAGGACACACACACTCGCCTTCGTAACGGATAGACGGCGACTACCCACACACATCTATTTCTAGGTGCTACAGTGAGCATCTGAATTCCCTTACAGGGAGATCATGACCTTGTGGTCCATCTCAAGTTTTTCCAAGTCAGTCTCTGAGTCACAGAGGAATTCCATGAGCTACCACGGCGAGGAGCCACGTAACAATCCTCCCGAGATTCGATGTTTGCTTAAAGCATGCGTTCATTTCCTGCTCAAGGAGGAAATGAGTTGACTACAGCCCTGATGATCCAAACTGGACTCAACTGAGAGGCTCCATTGAAAGCTGCGAGTTGGGGTCAGGCCTGGTTTTTTTCATCTTTCATCCGTCATGGGCCACTGATGACTCAAAACATGTCCTTAACATGGTGAATGGATGGCGCATAAAGTTAAGCATGTAGAGGGTGCTTGGGTGGCTCAGTGGGTTAAAGCCTCAGCCTTTGGCTCAGGTCATGATCTCAGGGTCCTGGGATCGAGCCCCACATCGGGCTCTCTGCTCAGTGGGGAGCCTGCTTCCCCCCCTCTCTCTCTGCCTGCCTCTCTGCCTGCTTGTGATCTCTCTCTGTCAAATAAATAAATAATATCTTAAAATTTTAAAAAGTATGCATGTAGCAAAGGGAGGTTCCAAAGAGCAGAGAGCACTCAGTCTACCCCACGTGGGAAGGCCCAAGCCGGCCAACTACCAACTTTCGCTTTTCTCTGTCTTTGTCAAAGATCACAGAAGTTTGGAGGAACCAGAAGTCCCTCCGTTTCCTATCATAGGGCTGCACGCACTCAGCTGGAAAACGTGCTGTGTCTGCATGAGGTCTCCTGATGGCTCATGTGTCTCAGTCTCACCTCACCTGCAAGACTCCAGGCCAAAGACACACACGAGGCTTCGCGTCTCCTTGATGAACTCAGCATTGCACAGTGGGTCCCGGAGTGGATTCTCCATACAGACTTGACAGAATCCCATGTGGACAGTGAGGTGGCTGTGGAGGGCCAACCTAGTTACACTGGAACTATGTTCCCAAGAGTCCCCTTAATGTTTGGGTCCAGGTTAGAGTTGTTTGAAAGCGGGATTTGTGTCGGATTAGAAGGACAGAATGAAGCACAGTCCTTATCCTTGGACGGTCATCTTGGTCAGACCAACACAGAGGTATCAGCACTTCCCTCTGTTATGTTTTTAGCTCTGCTTCCCAGATGCCGACAGCCCTGCCAACCCCCCTCCCCCAAACCCCTGCTGGCAGATTTTGGAGCTGGACTCAGAGAAACCACAGTCCCACAGAACTGGAGCTTCCCACAGACCCTTCTCCCCACCATAATCTTCCCCCTACCCCTGAGCTTCCCTAAAATGGTGTATGGTTTCTCAGATTCTCTGTTTGGTATTCCTTCTAGAACCTTCCAGCTTCTTCTCCGATCTTCTCTTCCCCAGCTCTTTCTATGCTTACTAATCAACAAACCCTTTATCCCCACCTCACAGCTGTTCTGCTTCTCAGATTAGACCCCATCTCAAGTGAGAGCAGCTGGCACATTCCTTCTCTGATAAACCACAGCGCCTTGGTCTCCTGGTGTGCACAGTGGGGCTCTCTGACCCTTGGCATGGTTTTGAGAATGAAATAAATGAATCAGTGTTAATGAGTAGAAACAAGTGGCCAGCACAGTTTACGGCGGGTCCTTACTTTCTACCTTGCTTCCCTAATACTTTTACAGAGAAGGCGAAAGCAGTGTCTCCCTCTCCAGACTGTGCGTGCCTCACCTGCCAGTCGCCCAGCTCCCGAATCTCGTTCTGGCTAGGATTTCCCTTGTTGACGCTGTGAGTGAGTAACACATGTACTTACTCGATGTACCTGTGGAGTAGCGACAAAAGAATTCGGCTTCCAGCAACACGCCCAGTGCCTTGTTCATCTCCGGAGAGGCGTGGTCAAGAATGCAATTTCTGGGGGCACCCGGGCGGCTCAGATGGTTAGGCATCTGCCTTCAGCTCAGGGCATGATCTCAGGGTCCTGGGATCAAGCCCTGCTTCAGGCTCCCTGCTCAGTGGGTAGTCTGCTTCTCCCTCTCCCTCTGCTGCTCTCCCTGCTCGAGCTTTTTCACTCTCTCTCTCAAATAAATAAATAAAATCTTAAAAAAAAAAAAAGAATGCAATTTCCATTTTACAGATGAGGACACTGGTGTGACCAGCTCCAAGAACAATGCTAGTTTGTGTGTGTGTGTGTGTGTGTGTGTGTGTGTGTGTGTGTGTGTCTATGACTTGTGTAAGACCGATGATTCACAGACCTGTACCCCTGAAACAAATAATACATTATTAGTGACAACAACTCCCTTTGGGAATCTGGATTCCACGGCCAGGGATTTTTGTTTGGTTGGTTTTTGTTCTGTTTACATTACCCCCAGATCACTATAATGTCTATAGTATGAGTCTACTGCTGGTGCTGGGGACTGAGGTTCATGTCCTCTTCTGTTCCTCCCAAATGCCCTGCAAGGTAGATACCATTAGTACCCCCTTTTTAAGTGAAGAAACTGAGGCATAGGGATCCCAGGCTCGTGTGACTTGTCTCTGCAGAGAGATCCCGTGGGTACCAATATTGGCCAGGAAGCCGTGCGGGCATAGAGGGCATTGAGGGAGGGCGGGCTCGACACTGGACTTGGCCACAGGATGCTAGGAGATGGGATACAGGTGGGGACATGAAGGGAGCTTGCACACTGGCCCAACTCTCTTGCATGCTGGTGACCCAGTAGGCAAGGAGCACGTTCAAGGTCACCACTGCACTTTCAGCCTGGGCTCCTGGAGGAGACGTGTGGGGAAGATCTCGTGCCCTGGATGGCCCAGGAAAGCCAAACCTGGACTCCACCTGGAGCGTGATGTCCTGCCTCTCCCCTGAGTTACGGCGGACTGTCCAACTTGTGAACTTGACAGTGGGTGACTTGTTGAAGCCACTGAGCACTGGGGTGGTTTTGTTATTCAGTATTATCATGGCAAAAGCTGACTAATACACCAAGATGTCCTGATTGTGTGTGTTAGGGAGAGTGTTAATGAATATGTGTAGTAGGGATGCATGACTGGCTCAGTCACTGAAGCATGCAACTTGATTTTATGGTCGTGAGTTCAAGCTCCACACTGGGCACAAAGCTTCCAAAAAAAAAAAAAAGAGGAATGTGCCTAGTAAGCTCTTGGTTAAATAGAGAGGCATACAGTTATACCTATGTGTGTTCATGTGCCTGTGCATGTGGAAGTCTACAGATTAGATGTTAATGGTGGCTTTCTCAGGGGATGGGAAGTCCAGAAACTTCCACTGTATAAATCATACATAGTTGTACTGTTCCATTTTTAGAACCAAAAAACACATATCATTTTCTCTTCTGCAGCTTACTCTGTTGGAAGGATACAGTACAGAATACATAGAAACACAAAAGATGTCCTAATCAATTATGGTATCAGGAAAGTTTCCGGTCAACAGTAGCCTATTGTAGTTAGGTTTTGGGGGGAGTCAAAAGTTATGCACAGGGACGCCTGGGTGGCTCAGTCATTAAGCATCTGCCTTAGGCTCAGGTCATGATCCCGGGGTCCTGGGATGGAGCCCCAGTGTCCGCGTTGGTCTCCCTGCTCAGCGGGAAGCCTGCTTCTCCCTCTCCCACTCCCCCTGCTTGTGTTCCCTCTCTCACTCTCTCTCTCTCTGTCAAATAAATAAATAAATAAAATCTTTAAAAAGGAATGTCAGGTTTAAAAAAAAAAAGTTATGCACAGATTTTTCACTACACAGGGCAAGTGGGAAGGTTCACACCCTCAACCCCACATCCCGCCCCCCCTTGCCATTATGCTCAAAGGTCAACCCTCGTTTCCAAGCACAACATAAACTTGTAACAAACATTAGCTACTATTAAGTACATATATATCCTGCTTATTCTGCTTTTGGTCACTTTATGGCTTTCATGTTAAAGAATTCTAAACTTGTTACGATTTTCCTAAAAATGTAGGAATATCAAATAGGTAGAGAAGATGCTTTGCTGTTTACCTCTTTAAAGGGAGGTTAAGCATAATCAGTTAAGTTATAATCACGTTATGTTAAGCATAATCACGTTATGAAGACTTTTTCTTTATAAGGTTCTCTGGGGTCTTTATAATACAGACTTTGTAACATACTCAGGTCACTAACGGATCTGTCAACAGGAAGTGGGTTTGTCCTGAGAGAGAATACACATATTTCCTTAGGAACATGTTCCCCTCTGCGAACCAGAGCCCACTGGCCATGTGCTGTGAACAAGTCCCCCGAAAACACCCAGATGAGGGATGGGAAAGCTCAAACAAGGGAGATTTCTCCAGAAGAGTGGATCTCAAATGAGGAGGAGCTTTATACCCTCAGGGAATACTGAGCCCTGTCCGGAGACATTTTTGGTTGTCACTAACCCGGGCTGGGGGCTTCGGGGGGCGCGCGGGGAGGATGCTACTGGTGTTCTGGGCATAGAGGCCAGGGGTGTTGCTGAGTACCCGCACCATGCACAGGACAGCCTCCCGCCCCCGATGAAGAATTATCCAGCCCTAAATGTCAGCCGGGCTGAGGTTGAGAGACGCTGGCTTAGAGGCTGTCTGCGACCCCCTCCCTGGTCCCGAACGGTGAACACGCTCTACAAACCCAGTTTGGCGCCCTCAGGGTTGGCTCAAAGCCTGTCCCATGTAGCAATATGCAGAGCCTGATCCTGAACTGGGGGACGGAGAAGTGAGCGATGTGTGGATTTAGGGAGCTAGACCAGACTCTAGACCGGGCTGGTACCCAAGACAGGACACGGGATGGGTTCACGGGCAAGAGTGTCTCTGCCAAGATTGCTTATTGGATAAAATCAGACCACCAGGGCCAGAGAGGTACCTCTGCCGTGAGCACACTTCTGTGAAAATTATGGAAATAAAACCTTTTTTTCTCACTCAAATACATATGCATGAGTCTGTAGGCATGGGTACACACACATACACGTTATAGACACACATACACACCATATATTGTGTATATGTATAATGTATATCATATATATTTCTAGAAGAAAGTCTGGAAGTAATACAGTAACCTATGAGTAAAGGAGTTAGGGAGGAAAAATACAGAAAAAGAATGCATTTCCCTTTTTTATTTTTCATTTCTGTATCATCCGGGAAATTTTTTTTACAGAAACTATGTGTGTTATAATATTCAAATAAGAATTAAAAATATCTAATAGAAAAAGTATATTTAAACATATATAAACATATACATGTTTATATATATATATATAAACATGGAAGTATTAATTACAAAGGTACAATGGGCCATAGTTGAAATGTATTTTTTTTAATTTTAAGATTTTATGTATTCATTTGAAAGAGACAGAGAAAACACAAGCAGGGGGAGAGGCAGAGGGAGAGAGGAGGAAGCAAGCTCCCTGCTGAGCAGGGAGCCCTATGCGGGGCTTGATCCCAGGACCCCAGGATCATGACCTGATCCTGAGCTGAAGGCAGATGCTTAACTGACTGAGCCACGAGGAGCCCCAGCAATCCCTTTAAGGAGGTAAATGCTGCAAAGCATCTTCTCTACCTATCTATTTGATATTCCCACATTCTTAGGAAAATTGTAACAAGTTTAGGATTCTTTAACATGAAAGCCATAAAGTGACCAAAAGCAGAATAAGCAGGATATATATGTGCTTAATAGTAGCTAATGTTTGTTACAAGTTTATGTTGTGCTTGGAAACGAGGGTTGACCTTTGAGCATAATGGCGAGGGGGGGCGGGATGTGGGGTTGAGGGTGTGAACCTTCCCACTTGCCCTGTGCAGTGAAAAATCTGTGCATAACTTTTTTTTAAAACCTGACATTCCTTTTTAAAGATTTTATTTATTTATTTATTTGACAGAGAGAGAGAGAGAGAGAGAGAGAGAGGGAACACAAGCAGGGGGAGTGGGAGAGGGAGAAGCAGGCTTCCCGCTGAGCAGGGAGACCAACGCGGACACTGGGGCTCCATCCCAGGACCCCGGGATCATGACCTGAGCCTAAGGCAGATGCTTAATGACTGAGCCACCCAGGCGTCCCTGTGCATAACTTTTGACTCCCCCCAAAACTTAACTACAATAGGCTACTGTTGACTGGAAACCTTACTGATTAAGACATCTTTTGTGTTTCTATGTATTCTGTACTGTATCCTTCCAACAAAGTAAGCTAGAGAAAAGAAAATGCTATTAAGAAAATCATAAGGAAGAGAAAAAGACATTGACAGCACTGTACCGTATTTACTGGAAAGAAACACCATGCGTAAGTGAACCCGTGTGGTTCAAGGGCTGTTCAAGGGTCCAGGGTATTAAGGTGCTCGGATGAGGAGTAGCTCCTTTTGGTCTCTCAAGAACCCTACGAGGAGGGTGCCTGGGTGGCTCAGTTGGTTAGGCCACTGCCTTCGGCTCCGGTCATGATCCTGGAGTCCCGGGATCGAGTCCCACAGAGGGCTCCCAGCTCTGTGGGGAGTCTGCTTCTCCCTCTGACCTTCTCCCCTCTAATGTCCTCTCTCACTCTCTCTCTCAGATAAATAAATAAAATCTTTGGGCACCTGGGTGGCTCAGTGGGTTAAGCCGCTGCCTTGGGCTCAGGTCATAATCTCAGGGTCCTGGGATCAAGGCCCGCATCGGGCTCTCTGCTCAGCAGGGAGCCTGCTTCCTCCTCTCTCTCTGCCTGCCTCTCTGTCTACTTGTGATCTCTCTCTGTCAAATAAATAAATAAAATCTTTAAAAAAAAAAAAAAGGGAAAAAAAGAACCCTACGAGGAAGCTCATGTTATCACCCTCATTTTACAGATGAGAAGACTGAGGAGCAAACAGATTGATGATGTGCTCAAGGGCACGTGGCGCGCTGATTTTTTTTTTTTTTCCAATGAGCATGAATTACTTATGACAATCTGTTTAGTCCTCGGCTTTCAAGCATCTGTGTCAATAATACTCTAATTTCGGCTCCATTCAGCCGCATGAGGTGCTCCGGTCCGCAGCTCTCCCACCCAAAGCCTTATGCCTCTCGGAGCGGGTCCCTCGACCCATCGAGCTTCAGCCTTCGGGTCTGTGGATGGGGAACCCACCTCGAGGGGTTGCTCTAGCGTCAAATGAGACGGGCATCAGTGGCCTCACAGGAAGCCAGCACGGACTGGCCCCAACAGGCGTGACTTTGTTATTATATTTGTGCTGCGCCTCTGTTTGCCTCCGATGCTCACGCCGGCTGTGAATTCTGAAACATGGCACGGGCGGCAGCTTCTCCACAAATCCACATCTTTGTTTAGGCGTCAAGAAGCGCTCACCTGAAATTATGGAATTAATCTCAGGGCAGCTGGGGCCGGGCTCCAATCTGCCCCTTTGCAGAAGCGACAAGAGAATATCTCCCCCCCGCCCCGCCCCCAACCCCGGGCGTGCACGCCCAGACCCCCGGAGGCACAGGGAGCCTTCCACCCACCGCCCACTGCCCCGCCGACCCCCACCCCCTCTCTTCCAGCATTCCAAACTGCAGAGGCCGACCCTGTCTCTCTTGATGATTTAAGTTTTGGAGAAGGACCGGAGAAGGATTTGTTTTGACATTTAAAGGCAATCCAGGTAATGAATGGCAGAGGCAGCGTCCATCTCCCCATCCATATATCTGCACAACAGTATCTATTTTTGACGTGGCTGACATGCCGTTTCCTTTGGCAGCGCAAGGGGGGCTTGTCTTTAAATTAAAGTCGTCTCCAGCCCCTCCGATCTGCAGCCCATTCGGGGGCAGACACAGGCGAGGGGAGCAAGAGAGCCGGGTCAGGCCCGTTGGCAGCCCGTGATATATGGTGCAAAGGGTCCGTGCCCTGTGAGCTGCAGAGGAGCCCCTCTCTAAACCATTAAGTAATGACAGAGGATGTCCCCAAGTCTTCTAATCACCTTTAATACGCGCACTTCGACACACACTTTAAAGCAGGGGAGATAAGCAGGTCAGACAAACATACAAAGACAACAAAATAAAATCATAGCTTTCTCTCTAGGGGGCTGGTTTGGGAAGGGGAGCGGACAATGCCTTCGATTAAGAATTAGCTATAGCAAAGACACTCTCCACTCTCTGCCAGGGTCTTTGTCTCAATAACTAGCTGATCTCCTAAACTACTGCCCCGAGGTTCTAGAATTCTGTCTTTAGACCTAATTTGGTAGCATGGAGAGAAGACACCAGGGTACAAGGAATCAGCTCTGCCACTTCACTAGCTGGGGGCTACAGCTCTTTCTTTTGCCAAAGCTCAGCTTCTTCATCTGTAAAGAGTCCCTCATGGCCTTTGAAAGGTTATTGCCAGGATCCAAATGCAGAGAAAGAGACAGAGGGATAGGAAGACGGAGAGAGATGGAGAGACAGAGCAGAAGGAGGAGGAGGAGGAGAGAAAAAATATATGTGCAAGCGATTTATAAACTGTTATAATGTACGTTCCAAATGTTGCTATTATGAGATAATGATGAGGAGACATTTGAGGTCTACAATGGGGGGAAAAAACAATAATAATAAAATAAGGTATGAAGCTGGCCTGCCTTCTAAGCCACCCGGACATTTCTCTCCATGCTCTGCCATTTTTCTTCCTGCGATCCTTTTCCCCTGAGGTCCTGAATCTTTGATCTTCTACTTAAAAAAAAATTTTTTAAAGACAGCCAGGGGGTCTTAGAGCCTGTGTGATCCCTTCTGATTTAAACCTTAAATAAAACAAAGACCTCCTGGAGAATACCATCGCCAGCTTGGTTTCTCTGATATTGGGGCAAATTTTCTTTCTGTCAAAGCAAAGAAAAGTGGGGCGGGCGAATGTGTGTAGGGGCCGGGAGAATCCACTGGTACAGGCGCACGTGCGTGCGCAGACACACACACACACACACACACACACACACACACACCCTTCATCTACTAGTCGAGAATTCTTCCATGTGAAATTTGGGTGGGAAGTGATGACAGTTTTCCGCAGGCCAATGTCACTTTGGGCCCTGCCACGGGCTCCTGTGGAATGATGGAAAATGTGTCCCTAGAACCAGAGAGAGAAATGATGCAGAAGCTCGTTCCAGAAAGCTACTATCTACCCAAGTCTTTCCCATAAGGGTGCCCCTGGGAGAAGGAGTCTGGGAGCGGTCTTGAAACTTGACCTAGGGAAAGCTACCAGCTTCATCCCCTGTCCCAGTATCCTCGGGCCCTGAGGAGCTGGATGCCTCAGAAACAGCAGGACTGGGTGCCTGAGTTCATATGGACTAAGGGTCTGATGTCTATTAGTGTCTCATGATGTCTCACCCCCTCTGCTCATTTTATTCCTAATAATGAGCCTTGTTAAAAGATGACATCACACTGCAAAGGGTACCTCGAATTTGGATAATTTTAAAGGAATCTGAAATTCTAATTCCCATTAGATAAACAGTTAAGTGATGTCTTTAAGCTCATTTTTATGTTGATTTTTAAAAATATTTTATTTATTTATTTAAGAGAAAGAGACAGAGGGAGAGAGAGTTAACTAGTGGAGGGGAGGGGCTGAGGGAGAGCGGGAAGCAGGTTCCCCCCGGAGTAGGGAGTCCCAGACAGGCAGGGCTCGATCCCAGGACCCGGGGATCATGACCTGAGCTGAAGGTAGCCGCTTAACCGACTGAGCCACCCAGGCGCCCCTCTGAAATTAAAGCAAAACAAAACAAAACAAAAAGCATTATGCTGAGTGAAAGAAGCCAGTCACAAAAGACCACACACTACATGATTCATTCATATAAAATGTCCAGAACAGGAAGTCTACAGAGACAGAAAAGCACTTTGGTGGCTGGTGAGGACTGGGAAACACAGAGCACAGTAAATGGTAGCTGGAGGCTCAGCATTTCTCTCGGAGGTGATGAAAATTCCCAAAATTGCCCAGAATGATAGCTGCACAGACCCGTGAAGACCCTGGAAAGCACTGAGTTTTTCGCTCAAAATGCGTAAGTCGCCTGTGTCAAGGTTCTATCTGCAGAATTCCGTTTGGACAACACCATGCAGGCCTGTGTCGGGCTGCGCTCACAGACAGTGGCCGAGCCAGGGTTCTGAGTGATCAGAGCGCCTGTAGGGTTCAGGTCTGGGGCTCCCCTGTTTGTGAGGACAGGGAAAATGCTAAGAGGAAGGGCTTCTGGACCTCCAGGCAAACAGATGGAGTAGTCGGTGGCTATTAATCCAGAAAATGGTGACCCACAAATATTTAGAGAAATGTGTCGTTGAAGAAAAGAGAGTCTCATTCTGTATAATTTGTGAAGGTCCCACAGGAATCAGTTTGGAAGCAGCATGTGGGAAAGATTCTCAAAGCAAGGGTTATTTATTTATTTATTTGGACTGTATTTATGTATTTGAGAGATAGAGCATGAGGGGGGCTGGGCAGAGGGAAAGGGAGAGACAGACTCCCTGCTGAGCAAGGAGCCCGATGCTGGGCTCCATCTTAGGACCCCGGGATCATGACCTGAGCCACCCAGGCACCCCTTTTAGGGTCCTTCATAGACGTATTTATTTGTAGAATTATATATAGGAGGGGCTGCGTGTGAGAACAGAGCTCCCCATCAAGACAGTATCCAAAACCATCTATCTGGGGCATTAAGAAGGGACTCCTGGGGCATCTGGATGACTCAATCAGGTAAATGTCTGACTCTTGGTTTCAGCTCAGGTCATGATCTCAGGGTCATGGGTTCAAACCCCAAGTTGGGCTACATGCTCAGTGTCGAATCTGTGTCAGATTCTCTGCTTCTCCCTCTGCCTCTCTTCCCCCACCCCTGCTGCTCATGTGCACGCACTTTCTCTCTCAAATAAATAATAAATAAATAAATTTTAAAAGAAAAAAAAAAAACAGAAGCGGATAGGTATTGAAATCTCGCCTCCCAGATACATCTGCTACTTCCCTTTTAAATTTTGATATATCTCCCATATTTGCTTTAATAAGAGTTTACAGGGACTCCTGGGTGGCTCAGTTGGTTAAGCAGCTGCCTTCGGCTCAGGTCATGATCCCAGCGTCCTGGGATCGAGTCCCGCATCGGGCTCCTTGCTCGGCAGGGAGCCTGCTTCTCCCTCTGCCTCTGCCTGCCATTCTGTCCGCCTGTACTCGCTCTCTCTCCCTCTCTCTCTGACAAATAAATAAAATCTTTAAAAAAAAAAATAAGAGTTTACAGTTTTCATGAGGAAGAAAATATAATAAACTTGATCTATTAAATATTAAAGTTGACCACTGCTATTACGACATTGTGTGCTCTTAGATGAGTCAACTTTTATCTCCAACATCTTTTGCTAATAGACAGTAGGGTATAGTACCAAGAGTTAGGTGCTAAGAAAACTCGGATTTGGGATCTAGTCTCCAGACTCCACCAACACCTCCATCCCCATAATCGTCATCAACGCCACCATCTCCACCACCAACACCATCAACACCACTGTCTCCACCACCACTACCATCACCACCATCACCACTATCCCCACCCCCTACCTCCACCCCCCACAACCATCGCCATTTTTACCATTATTAGGAGCAATTACTAAGTGTCTTTGGTCAAGACACTCTAACCTTCCAGATTGTATGCTTGCATCTTAGGCCTGTTTGCCTATCTTTCGCCAAACATCTCCTTGACCCTGTGAAGAATTTGAATAGCTTTTCTTTATGCCATGCTTACCAGGGTCCCAGTGGACTTAATGGGCATTCAACTCTAGGTATCGGCCCCTGAATAGCCACTCAGTTTTACATTCATATTAAAAGTCTCTGTAGGGACGCCTGGGTGGCTCAGTTGGTTGGACGACTGCCTTCGGCTCAGGTCATGATCCTGGAGTCCCAGGATCGAGTCCTGCATCGGGCTTCCCGGGGGGGCTGCATCTCTCTCTGACCTTCTCCTCGTTCATGCTCTCTCTCACTGTCTCTCTCTCTCACATAAATAAATAAAATCTTTAAAAAAAAAAAAGCCTCTGTAGGCTATCACTTGGGAACTTCTCTGTTGGGACTTTTTACTATCAAGTTCTGAGTCTCTAAGACCAGTTTTCTTGGAAGACTGGTCCACACAAATGCATCCAAGAAAGAGTGGGAGAGAAGCCAGCACCACAAGAATGACTTCCTCAGTCCAGTGGTTGTGAGGCCCAGTCTTCTGAGCAAAGTTCCCCCCAAGAATCTGGGCAGTCTTTGATTTTTCCGGACTCTGTCCTTGACCTATGTTGCCTCATAGGACAGCGTGTTTCTGAGAGACACCATCAAGACATTCCATTGGGCTATGCTACATCCAAATCTCCGGCGATGCCTTTGAACCCCGCCGACAAACCACAAACTTAGGAACCGGCATTTGACACAACACTCAGTGGATTCAAAACACCGGGCGCGGGGAGAAGGGGAGGGTGTGGGCGAAGGCTCTTTGATTCGATGTGCTTCTTTCTCTCTGCGCTCTGACGGGGTCTCAGACACTGCCTGGCAACCCCCGGGTTCACATGCTCGCCTTCTAAAAGGGGTCTCCGGGCAAGATCTTGCCCAGAAGTCTCCAACCAAGCGCAATAGGAGAGCTTGGTTGCTGGTTTGAAATCCCCGAGTATTTCCCTGGATAAAGATTCAAGCAAGAAGAGGAAGGCGCGGAGGAGCAAGGTCTCCCGAGAGAGGGATGGGAAGAAAATCAAAGTATTAGCAGTCACAGCATCTCATGCTCCCAAGAGGCAGGCTTATCTCTGCACAGACCTTCCTTTGCAGGGGGATGACGGTCTAACCTCCGTGCCACAGTTTTAATCCCTCCGAACTGGTTTTAGCTTTTGCCAAGATGGATGTCGGGTCCGAATTAAAACCAGAGTCACTTATCCTTGCCAAGGCATGTGCTTTTCCTTCCGCGACGGAAAGCTGGGGAGATAGGTGCCTCCTGCTCGGAACGTGCCCCTTCCAAAGTTATTAGAACCCGGTGGCTTGCTTACAGCCAAAGACACTCACCCCCAGATGGGCAGAAGCCCCGTGGGGACAAAGGAAGAAACCCTGAAGAAAGAAGACATAAGGCTCGCAGCCAAGGTCGGGGGGAGGAGCCGGTCTCTGGACGTGTGTGGTGCCGTTCCGTTTGCTAAGAAAAGAGGCTCTCAAAAGGTTGAGTACCCCCGTTTCCCGAATCTTGGCTTGGACTCCTTTATTTGTACCTCCTCCTTAGGCCTAATTTGAGGGAAAAGATGAGATTTCCAGGCACGTTTTCAGTTAAGAAATAAAGCTCAAAAGAATCCCTGACTTTTGCAATGATGCAGATGGACCCTGAGGGTGTTGTGCTGAGGAAAAGAAGGCAGTCGGGAGAAGGCAAACGCTGTGTGATCTCAAACCAAACTCACAGATACAGGGAACAGACTCGTGGAGGCCAGAGGAAGGGGTGGGGCTGGACAAAATGGGTGAAGGGGGCCAAAAGGTACAAAACCCAGTTATAAGAAAAATGAGTCCCTGGGGTGCCTGGGTGGCTCAGTGGGTTAAAGCCTCTGCCTTCAGCTTGGGTCATGGTCCCAGGGTCCTGGGATCGAGCTCCACATCGGCCTCTCTGCTCAGCGAGAAGCCTGCTTCCTCCTCTCTCTCTGCCTGCTTCTCTGCCTACTTGTGATCTCTGTCTGCCAAACAAATAAATAAAATCTTAAAAAAAAAAAAAAAGAGAGAGAGAAAAGTCCCAGAGATACAACGTACAACGTTGTGACTACAGTTACCAAGGCTGGATTGTATCTTTGAAAGCTGTTGAGAGAGTAGATGAAAACCGTTCTCGTGGCAAGAAAAATATTGTAACTATGTGAGCGTGTTTACTAAATTTACTGTGGTGATTGTTTTGCATCATACCCAATGATGGAATCATTATGTTGTACATCTAAAACTAACCCGATGTTATGTGACACTCATAGCACCATTTAAAAAATAAATACAGGGCACCTGGGTGGCTCAGTTGGTTAAGCAACTGCCTTCAGCTCAGGTCAAGATCCTGGAGTCCCAGGATGGAGTCCTTCATCAGGCTCTCTGCTAAGCAGAGAGCTTATATATATATATATATATATATATATATATATATATATATGAGAGCTTATATATATAATATATTATACACTGAAAGAAGAAAGCATTTTTTTTTAAAGACTCAGAAAGCCACTGAAAGCCAATGTCTAGTGTCTCTCTCTCCCCTCTCCTCGCTGAGGAGACAAATTCTCTTGAAGCTCCTTCCCTGAATCTGCAAAAATGGTTGATAGGGAAACAAAGACTCTGCCCAGAGAGATCCTGCTCTGATTGGGATGAAGGTTGGTGTGTGTTTCTGTCCTCCTGGGTAGAGCAAGGTGTGTCCTTTGGCAGGACACACAAGACCGGGTTCCTACCAAAGGTGATCAGCAAGCCCACATTCTGGGGACTTAGAAAAGCCCCCGCTCCCTCTAAGCCACCACCATGCCCCATGCATCTCTCCGCTCCCATTAACCCCGGGCATCTGTAGTTGCTTTTGGGGTCTGAGACCAAGAGTATCATCCAAGGGGCTGCCTGATAAATGCCGGCTGCTGCTTTCCATTTCATTTATTATTAAGAACTATGGACTGCACCAGGTATAGAGTCTAGGATAGGTGGCTGCCTATTAGGCTGTCCATGTGGCTTCATTTCTTCCACATGAAGGAAATAAAAGCCAATCGTATCTCCTCCCAGGCCAGCTGAAGCAGAGAGAGGAAGCAGACGAGTGGCAAGGCACTTAGGGATGAATCCGATTTCTCAAAAGTGGAAAAATAATGACATACATTAAAACACAGGCGCCAAGACCCCATGATTATTTTGAGCTGTCTGTCTTTTTCCCCCTTATGCCCACTGACCTTCTCCCATGGCTAAAACTAGCAGCTGTTTTACAGAACCTTAAAGTTCTCGGGGCAGGGGGGTAGGGGGTGGAGGACCCCTCCCATCAGCAATGCTGGAAGCTCAGGGCCCTGCGCCTTTGTATCCCTGGGAGAGAAGACCCGGCAGCACCGAGCCTACCCTCATCCCTACAGCGCGGGCTCAGGCCAGAAATGTGTGTTGTTAGTGCCCTCTAGTGGCCAAAGCGTGGCTGAACGTAAAAAGAGATTTTTCACCCTGAGCTGGGTGTTGAGTGCTTTCGAAAAGCTATTTTTGCAACTTGTCTGTAGCCTTGCTGCTGGACTGGGAACAGCTTTTGACTCCAGGAAGCTGGTTCTTTCTTTGTTATGCTGTCTCGAACCCTTGTGAGTTTGAAACTGGCTAATTGTAATTATTCTCAAGAAAACGTCCAGCCTCCTGAGTAAGCCTTCTTTCCCTTGCGTGATTTCTTCTTGACTGCCTGCCTGGTCCCCTAGACCCGCATCGTCATATTTCTAAATGTCTTTTGTTGCCCCAATGTCTTGAGCCAAAATCATTTTTCTTCTTCGTGTTAATTGCCTTGCAAAGGTGTTCAAAATCAAGCAATTGACCTGGAAATCCCACTTCTAGAAATTTTTGCTAAGTAATCACCATGGATCCAAGCAAGACTGGGGATAAGCTATACTTGTCAAAGGATTCTTCATAATAAAGAGAAAAAAGCCCTTGCAAACTCCCTGAGTGCCCAGCAATGTAAAATTTGATTAATTATAGTTCAACTGATGAAGTGAGATGTTGTCATTAAGAATGACAGGTTCTCGATGATGCTGGAAGAGATCCATCTGGCTAACTGAGGGGGACACTGAGGTCCAGAGGAGGTGACTTTCCTGGTGTCACACACAAAACCTGGGAGATGTTCCCTTTGTGATAAGCTATTGAATTCTACTTTTTCTGAATGTATGTATATTGTATAATTTTTAAAAAGTGATCAGAAAACAATAGCTATCCTAATCCCAAACTTAACACACTTTTTTTCTGATGCTATTCTGCCCTTAGGAAGAAAGAAAGATGTGCCAAAGAGGGGAAAGTAGAATTGTGGCCTCTGGTCACTAGTTTCTAAATTGTGTTTAGAACTTTGCTTCGAATGAGCCGGATTTTCCTGCAAATGGCTCTGTGGCGAATTGGAGGACGATGGAAAATGCCACTCAGACGAAGGTCACAACTTATTTGAGGCGTGAAAAAAACAATGTCCTTAACATTCTTGGCTCCCCAGAGATTGGAGATGATCCGCGGATCTCACGAATTCATATTTCCTTATTGTCATAACAACCATGAACCCCCCAGATCGGTTGCCGTTATGTCCAAAACCTACAGAGTGGAGGGGAACAATTTGCGCTGAATGTCCAAGGTAACTTACAACTCTGCTCTATATTTCCTTGTAGAAGCAGAGAAGCAATGAGTGATTTTTTTTTAAAGATTTTATTTATTTACTTGACAGAGATCACAAGGAGGCAGAGAGAGAGGAGGAAGCAGGCTCCCTGCTGAGCAGAGAGCCCGATGTGGGGCTCGATCCCAGGACCCTGGGATCATGGCTTTAACCCACTGAGCCATGCAGGTGCCCCTCGATGAGTGATTTTTGAGTTACATGTAATGAGGACTTATTTTTTTGAAGATTTTATTTATTTATTAGAGAGAGAGAAAGAAAGAATGAGCAGGCGGAAGGGGGCAGAGGGAGAGGGAGAAGCAGGCTCCCTGCTGAGCAGGGAGCCCCACTTGGGCTTCATCCCAGGACCCTGGAATCACGACCTGAGCTGAAGGCAGATGCTTAACCGACTGAGCCACCCAGGGTGCCCCATTGAGGACTTATTTTGTGTCTGTCATCCTGACACAAGGGTGAGACACAACTCTGGCTTGGACCTCAAGATGCCCTCAGTCTGGCCAGGAGGAAGGTTTACATCCATGAAAAAAAAAGAGAGACCCTATAAGGCAAGCAAATGCTGAGCCCCCAGTATATGTGCTGTAGGGCTTCTGGAACAAAACCAAGTTAAGGAACTGAGTAAGACGAATAGGGATGTGTGTCTGGAAGGACAAGTGACTCTAGCTCAGGGCCCCTATTTATATAAGGGGTGGGGATGGAACTTCAGGGCTTGCTGCTGTAAGGATGAAATAAAATGCACATTGCTAGAATATTAAATGCTCAAACGTGCCAGTCAAACACTGATTATTATAATTATTATTAGCCAATATCCCTGATCCTGGACTCCTGGAAGGCCCGAGTGGAAATGTTCCATCTTTGCATCAGACCCGTGTGGAGGGTCTAACTTTGGCAAATAATTTCTCAAGCTGGACAATAACCACGATGCCTGAGAAAGCACCATTACTACGCTGTTGGCCAGTTTCTCTCAGTAGATGGGGCCCTGGAGACCTTCATCCTCTGGGATTTTTTTTTTTTTTTTTTTTTTTTTTTAAATCCCAGGGGGAAAAGAACCAGGTTTTGTGTCAGGCACAAGTACAGAGGACAAGGTTAATCGATCTGGCCCATTCCTTAAAGCCTTATTTTCCAAACATTGTCACCACACCGTATATTGCTTAAGAAATGTGGCCATAAATAAATGAATCAGAGGCAGAGAGCCCTGTTTTGGCAAATGACCGTTGGGCCCCTCTGGGGTTTCGAGGGCAACAGAGTCGGCGGCTGCCTTGCGCACTTCCCTTTGGAGGGTCGTGTGACCTTGAGAAAGACACACAGGCTTTGAATCCCAGCTCTGACTCGAGCTCCCTGTGGGACCTCGGCTGGTTACCAGCCCACGTTGTCTTACTTCCTTCTCTGCAAGAGGGGGAGATTGCCCAAGTGAGGCTCAGACCCTGAGATGGCAAATATTAAAGCTAACGTCTGTTAAATACTTCTGCTGTTCTAAGCAGAAGTAACTGGGCTCCCCCATTTAATCTTACACAACCCTACGAGGTAGCTATCATCAGTGCTCCCAGTTCATAGATGTGGAGACTGAGACACTGCGCCATCCAGCTACCTGCCCAGGGTCACACCTCTAAGCAAGCAACAGAGCCAGCCTTTGACCCAGGCAGTGTGGCCCCACAGTGCATGCCCCTAGCTACCGTACTGTCCCACCTCCCCGTCTGTGAGATCCCGCCATTCACCGTTCTATCCCCAGGCTAGAGGGAGTGGATCAAGCAGAAGGTTAAATAAACTTGAACTCAAGCCCCTCACATGAGACTGACCATGAGAATATTAAGTTTTCATCTCCATGGCAGGATCTTAAAGAATGTTGAGGCTGGCTGAGTCATTAAGAATCACTTAATTTCGCTATCTCCCTGATTTTCAAATGGGGAACTTGACACCCTGTAGGGGTTTGAAAACACAGTTGTAAGACGGGCGCCTGGGTGGCTCAGTGGGCTAAGCCTCTACCTTCGGCTCAGGTCATGATCCCAGGGGCCTGGGATCGAGTCCCGCATAGGGATCTCTGCTCAGCAGAGAGCCTGCTTCTCCTCATCTCTCTCTCTGTCTGTCTCTCTGCCTATTTGTGATCTCTCTCTCTGTCAAATAAATAAATAAAATCTTTAAAAAAAAAAAAAAAAAGAAAACACAGTTGTAAGTTATTTGAGATGTCTCCTGCACAGAAATGGGGTCTACCGTCCCCTTGAATCTGGGATGACTTTAGGGATTTGCTTCAAACCAATAGAATTTGGTGAGAATGAGGCAGGGTGGTCTTTCGAGTCTGGGTTAAAAGTTGAAGCATCTCCCACCTTATTTGTTGTCATATTCTTACCTGGATTCTGAACCTCCATAAAAGCTCAATTTCCCTGACTCTTTCATGCTGGTCAAATGACGTGCAGACATACTGGCCACCCCTGCAAGAGAGTCATTTTGGGTGCCCAAGCCCGTCTTGCAGCCATGTGCCTATAGCTTCAACCACTGTCTGTTTGCAACCACGTAAGAGACCCCAAGCAAGAACTGCCCAAGGGAGCCCTTCTGGAATTCCTGACCCACAAGATTGAGAACAAAATAAAATATTGTTTTAAGCCACTAAGCATTGCTACTTTGTCACACACACACACACACACCGGCAGGACCTAGAGCATACCCAGAGAAGGAAGCGACTGGTCAAGACAGCCATGGGCAGTGACAAGTCCAGAGCTCAAATCCAGCTTTCCTGACCCTACTCTGAGACCACCCCCCGCCCAGCCTATTTCTCAAGCTCTCTGTGGAGGCTCTCCCAGGGACTATTCTCGCCAGCGTGGGAGGTGTCACGCTTTCTCATAAACCCGTGTGCCCAATGCCAGGAAACACGGAAGAAGAGTCACATGCCAGGGAGAAGAGACAAGTCTCCCATGCAGAAGAATTCCACGTAATCTCTGGAGACGCTGCATGGCTTGGAACATAACACCCAGCCCTTACATGTGATCCGGGCAAAGTGATTTTCTTCCCAAGAAGATGGCATGAAGTCAGGGAGGGGGTGGGGTGGAGACTAAGGCTGCAGCAGAGAAGCATGGTGAATAGTACCCCAGCCAGGTGGCCCGAGTCACTTGTCAGCTGTGGTCTGTCACGCAGGCATCCTGGATGCAGTGAGAGGAGCCCTTGACCTGTGTGGTCTTCCTCCCCACAACCCATAACCCCAGTCTAATCATGAGAAAAACACCCCAAAACATCCTCATTGAGGTATATTGCATGAAGCACGTGGCCAGAACGTCTCAAAGCTGTCAAGCTCATCAAAAACAAGGAAAGGCTTCGGTGCGCCTGGGTGGCTCAGTGGGTTAAGCCTCTGCCTTCGGCTCAGGTCATGATCTCAGGATCCTGGGATCGAGCCCCACATTGGGCTCTCTGCTCCTTGAGGAGCCTGCTTCTCCCTCTCCCTCAGCCTGCTGCTCCCCTTGCTTGTGCTCTTTCTCTGAAAAATAAACAAAATTAAAAAAAAAAAAACAAGAATCTAAGAATAATAAGTACATTCTTTAAAACCAAGCCTGTACGTAGCCAAATAAAGGACGTTTTTAATATCCTGGTCTCAGCCGTGGGCGTACCATCTCTACCACCTTTCACAACTATGGCCCAGCTCTGCCCATCTTCCGGTCACTTACCCATTTCTGCCCATTCCATATGATGAAATGTTGCTACATGCAAAAGCATATCTATAATATAGTAGAAATCACTGAGAACACGATAATAAAATGACCACCAGTGAAATGACCATCCCGCTTAATAGAATGTTAGTATTGTTGAAGAGGGAACCTTGTTTATAGCCACATAGCTTCTGTGTCCTCAACAAGTCCCACATGTCGGCAGAACCCTTCCTACACCACGGTACAGAAGGAGCTAGACAGATGGGGACACCCCGGCTACCACGTACTGACCTCAGGAGCTGGAGTGAGTCGCTTCGCCTCTCTAGGTCTGTGAAATGCAGAAACCTCTACCCCAAGATGAATTTGTGCGATGAAACAGACCAACATGTCAAAGAATTTTGAAAATACGAGAGCACTTTGCTTTTACAATCTCCTGTACACCCAAAGACAGGGATGATTGCTATAAAGTGTGTTTTAAAATGCAATTTCCTTGTGTGTCCACACATATATATAATTTTATATAAATGTACAGACATACATGTTCTGCGTGTGTGTGTGTGTGTGTGTGTGTGTGTGTGTGTGTGTGTCTGTGCATGTCTTGTTTTCTTTTCCTTTCTCACCGGGAAATCTGACGGACCGGTCTCCCACATCATTACCGAGGGATCTTGAACAAGTTACTCAACTTGAGCCTTATTTTCTCACCGGTATGATGGGGATGAAGCTGCCCATTTGAAATCATGCATTGAAATCCACCTTGATAATGGCCTTGCTGATAACTTAATAAGGGGATTAGATAAGGTGATACATGCCGTTTGCTAAGTAAGGTGTCTGGTGCGTAGTAAGAGTTCACTAAATGGTTCTTGTAAAAAAGAGTGCTACTACCGATAAGACGGACAATATTTCGGTCAGTGACTATTGATCAGATGTGTTGTGAATGTTTTACCTCTGTTGACTCACTTTAACATTCCCAGTAACTCTGCAAGATGGGTCAGATTAGTACCTCCATTTAACAGGTAAGGAAATAGGCTCAGAGAGGTTAAGATGCCTACTTCGGGTCACACAGCCAAGAGGCAGCAGTGATGCGAAGTTCCTAGCCCAGTGTCTGGCACCTCGGTGCTCATTCACTGACAGCCTCCTTCCCCTTTGATGAATTTGTTCAAACTTCCGGGGCTCCCGCGTGCCTGGAGGTGGGCTTTGGGTTTGTCTTTGAATGCCAGCTCCTAGCTAGGTGGCTTTCGGCGAGTTAACCCACCTCTCTGTGTGTAAAAAATGTCCGGTACAGGGCGCCTGGGTGGCTCAGTGGGTTAAGCCTCTACCTTCAGCTCAGGTCATGATCTCAGGGTCCTGGGATCGAGCCCTGCGTCAGGCTCTTTGCTCAGCAGGGAGCCTGCTTCCCCTCCTCTCTCTCTGCCTACTTGTGATCTCTCTCTGTGTCAGATAAATAAATAAAATCTTTTTTAAAAAGTGCCCAGGATACTACTGCCTCCTCCCCTCTCCCCCTCCCCCCAGGGGTGTCACCAGGTTGTAAAGAGTCATGGATGAGTGGGACTTGCTCAGCACAGTGTCTGGCATCCTAAGTTCTCAAACCTGTAAATGATAATGGGGTCAAAGACAGTAATGATGGTGGTGGTGGTGATACCCTTATGCCTCTCGGCTTCCAGGCACGCGGACATGTTTCTACTCCAGCCGTCAGGCTGTTCCAGTAACTTGTTCCAGAAACTAAAGTTCTTTGAAGCAAAACCATTTATTTCAGTTCCACTTTTGCCCACAGAGTCTGAAGACGCGCGTCATCAGCCTTCGCGTAGCCTGTTTCATCTGTCCTGAGAAGCTGGGCGGTTCCCCAGGCCAGAAGGGCTAGAGATGGGGGTGAGAACCGTGAGGATAGAAACACACACACACACACACACATACACACCTATGCATGTGCACATGTGTCCACACACGCACAGTGCTCTCAGCGTTCTCTGGAGTACGGTCTGCTTAAAAGATGTTTCACTCAGGGGCGCCTGGGTGGCTCAGTTGGTAGGGCGACTGCCTTCGGCTCAGGTCCTGATCCTGGAGTCCCAGGATCGAGTCCCACATCAGGTTCTCTGCTCGGCGGGGAGTCTGCTTCTCCCGCTGACCTCTCTCCTCTCGTGCTTTCTCTCCCTCTAATAAGTAAATAAATAAAACCTTAAAAAAAAAAAAAAGATGTTTCACCCAGACTGTGAGTCAACCAATCTCCAGTTGGAAAGTATTGGAAAGAGAAATACCTCTCCCTGGGCAGGGGCTAAAAATCAAAAGCATTTGAAAGAAACAAACAAAAGCTGTTTTACTTCTTAGATCAATGGTTTTTTCACTTAATATACCCCATTAGAGGGTTAGAAAGACATCAACATTGGCGTTGAAAAATATATCCTTATGTTTATTTTCCATTTAAAAATTAATATGTGTTCCTCGTAATGAGTTAAAAACATACAGAAATGCATTACGGAGAGAAAAGCATAAGAATTTTAAAATCCCTTATCTTCTCCTACCCACTGCTCCCAAACCACTGCAGCTGGCAGTCGGTGGAATGTTCTAGAAGAGAGGTGAGACTGTCGTAGACAAAGAGTGGGTGAGGATTTAGACAAGATGAACACTGAGGGGATAGAATGTTGAGACAGAGTATTAAGTACTCTTCTGTACAATCTAAATAAAGATGGAAGAGAAAGAATATTACAGTTTCACAAGGGAAAAAAGACTAAGAGCCCGATGCGGGGCTCAATCCCAGGACCCTGGGATACCAGCCCCAGGCCAGGCTCCCTGCTCAGCAGGACATCTGCTCCTCCGTCTCCCACTCTCCCTCCTTGTGTTCACTCTCTCGTCTCTCTGTTGAATGAATAAATTAAATCTTTTTTTTCTAAAATGTCCACCTTTAGCATAAAGGGTTCGATGCTCATTTTGATACACTTTCTATTTTGGAGTAATTTGAAATACGCAAAAGAGTTGCCATGTCAGGGTAGCGTTCTGGTATACCGTTTGCCTGGCTTGTCCTCATAGTAGTCTCGTACATCACCGTGGAGTATTTGTTGAAAGTGAGGAACAGCTATCAGTACAATCCTGGTGAGCACACCATGGGCTTGATTCAGATTTCCCCAGTTGTTCCTTTAATGCCCTTTTACTGCCCTAAAATCCAATCCAGGATAAGATACAGCATTTATGGAGTTCATGAACATTTTGACATCTCTTGGTAGCGCTTACAGACTCTCTGCTACACCCAGCATCTGACATATCTTCTAATTCCCATTCGACAGATGAAGGTGAGACAGGAAGGCATTATTAACAGCATAATTATTCCACGAGAGATGATTTGATTTCTAAATATGCTGTGTTACATGGTCACCTAAAATGATGCTGAGAAAGTATATTCATTGACAAGGCAAGAATTAATATATCATTGGAGAGATAACAGAAATTACAAGGCAGTATTACAGCATGATTTCACTTTTTTTTTTTTAGAAACATGCATTAAGAAAAGTGGGGCAGGCTCTGGAAAGCAGTATGGAGTTTCCTCAAAGAGCTGAAAATAGAACTGCCTTATGACACCGGGTATTTACCCTGATGATACAAGTGTACAATGGAATACTACTCAGCCATCAAAAATATAAAATCTTGCCATTTGCAACAACAAGGATGGAACTAGAGGGTATTATGCTAAGTGAAATAAGTCAGTCAGAGAAAGAGAATTATCATATGATTTCCCTCCCATGTGGAATTTAAGAAGCAAAACAGAGGAACATAGGGGAAAGGAGAGAAAAATAAAACAAGACAAAACCAGAGAGGGAGATGAACCATAAGAGACTCTTAATCCTAGGAAACAAACTGAGAGTTGCTTGAGGGGGTGAGGGGGTGAGGTAACTGGGGGCTGACATTAAGGAGGGCGAGTGATATTATGAGCACTGGGTGTTATATAAGACTGATGAGTCCCTGAACTCTACCTCTGAAACGAATAATACACTATATGTTAATTAATTGAATTTGAATTAAAAATATTATTTTAAAATGGGGCAGAAAACTCACCCCAAATTGACCTGTGTTGAACTTGGATCAGTGCAATGACAAGTGGTTTTATTTTCTGCTCCATTCTTTCTTATTTTTTTTTCTTGTGTCCATGGCATAAATACACTGTCTACTGTTTTAAAACTTGAAAGCGAGAATTGGAAATGCACAGCAAGTTAGAGACAGTGCCTAAGAGCTGCGGCCCAACTCTCTCTGTTTGTAAGATCAGCTCATTGCTTGCTGAGCAGGGGATGTTTTGAGCAATAAAAAGCTTCCAGTGAAAACCATTCTTTTAAGAAGTTCTGGACTAGGGGCGCCTGGGTGGCTCAGTGGGCTAAAGCCTCTGCCTTTGTCTCAGGTCATGATCCATCCTGGGATCGAGCCCTGCATCAGGGCTCAGCGGGCAGCTTTCTCCCCCTCCATCTCTCTCTCTGCTTCCCTCTCTGCCTGCTTGTGATCTCTGTCTACCAAATAAATTTTTTAAAAACTTAAAAAAAAAAAAAAAAAAAGAAGAAGAAGCAGCAGCAGCAGCAGCTCTGGACTATTTAACAATGGCTTTCAATTTGCCTTCCTGGACGTAAGCCAGACTGAGAGGCAGAGCTGGAAGGCATGGAGGAAGGGGACGGAGTCTAGGCAACATGTAAGCAGGGACTGGGGAGCAAAATTCCTGCCTTGGGGAGAAATAACCATCTCTCCCCTACCCCCAGTGCTCCATTTAAACCGTAATTCATGCCCCAACAGACAACGGTTCCAAGAAATGTGTAGGAAGGTGTAACAAAGTGCATATTAATTAACTTGGCTTTCGAGACACCTTCCCCTCTCCCTATGTATCACCTGTCTGAGCGTTTGCACAATTCCGGGCTGAGCTGTCTGTGCACAGAGCCTTCTTAGACGCTAAGGACAGTAACTTCGCAGGACACCTGGCACATCCATGCTCCTGGGACTTTCTTTTTGTTATTTATAATTTGTTCAGTAATTCCCTCAAGTGATTAACCCCAAACCCTGGCCTTTGTCTACGAAAAGAAAATGTCTATTTTCCTATCCGAAATTAAAAGCAGCCTTTTTTTTCCCCCTGTCTGGGGAGGCAAGACACAGAGGGCATCTCTGTCTCTAATGAATCAGCTTTGCTTTAGGGAACAGGGCATGGGGACTTGAGAGAAAAGAAAACCAGGCAATAGAAATAAAGAAGAAGGAAAATCAAAGTCACCCTTACAGATAACCAAGGACAGTTTTCCTCATATGTATGAAACATGCAGACCTCCCAAGCTCTTCCTCAGGAATAGATTCTCTCTCCTTCTCTCTCTTTTGTCTCTCCAGAGATCGGATAAAATTATAGCTGTAAGAATCAGGGGTTGGGGCGCCTGGGTGGCTCAGTGGGTTAAAACCTCTGCCTTCGGCTCAGGTCATGATCCCATGGTCCTGGGATCGAGCCCCACATCGGGCTCTCTGCTCAGCGGGGAGCCTGCTTTCTCCTCTCTCTCTCTGCCTGCCTCTCTGCCTTCTTGTGATCTCTGTCTGTCAAATAAATAAATAAAATCTTAAAAAAAAAAAAAGAATCAGGGGTTTGCTTCACCATGAAATGGGAACAACCATATGCATTATGAATTTCCATATATAGATGACACTTATCCATGTTTCAACCTCGGTCTTTGAAACTTCCAGCTTCATTCTCACCTTTGTGAATGGTTGTCAAAAGAGTCTCTCGAAGCCGAGGAAACCTTGGCTTACATGAAATTTCTCAAATGAGACCAGCATATGCAGTAGTCAAAGCAAGAGCTTCTGGAATGCCACTCAGGGATAAGGAACAAATCCTCACTCTACAGAACCCGGAGAGAGCACTACCGGGATTCTGCGGAGCGAACAATCCGGCCTCAGAAGGTTCTGGATTGCATGAGTCCATTGACATCACGTCCCTGAAATGGCAAAATCATAGAGATGGAGAAGAGATCGGTGTTGCTAGGGGCTAGGGTACTGTCATTGTGCAAGATAGTGCCACTGGGGGAAACTGAGTAGAGGAATACTGTGTTTTCTTGCAACAGTAGGTGAATATAAAATCATCTTTAAACCTTTTGGAAAATGGAGCTGTTTCAGGATCTGGAGAGAGATGACTTCTTCCCTGCTCCTGTCCCTTCTGGAGGGAGCACTGCGGAGCCCAGTGGGAAACCCTCAGTCATGCCCAGAGAGGGCTGCCGAGGATGAACTCAAGCCCAGAGACTGTGATGACTCACTCAGGGTGAACAGTGAGTGGGTAACAGCCTCATCTCACACCTCCAGATGGTTGGCCTGAGCCCTTTTCCCCTAAATCCCAATGATCTGGTTCTTGCTGAGCATTTGCGTAAAGACCGACTTTGCTAACTGCACGGGAGGAATTTAAAACAATTCACGCTGTTGGCTAACAGTGTCTCCTAAAACCCACCAAGGAAGATAATCCTTTCTTGACGTTTCACAGGTGAAGAAACTAGAGCATAGAGGGTTGAAGTAATCTGCTCATGGGGATAATTGGCCAATGTTGCCACAGAGCCTGGAACCCACATGGACTGGCCCAGGAGGACCCCTCATGCGGGACTGAGCCCACAGTGCTGACACAGGCTCCCTGGGTCTGTGCGTGCAAGTGTGGGCACGTGTGTGTCTTACAGAAGAGGAGCCGGCTTGTTTGCTCAGGTCTCGGTAGAAACAAGATTTGGGTTTAAAACTCAGCAGCTCTGCCAGCACCATGCGCCTCTCCTCTCCCCTCCCCTGGAGGCATTCAGCGTGCTCAGGAATCTCCCCTTTTACCACTGGGGAACCCCAAAGTGACAGCCCCTTGGTAGTCCCACCTCAAGTCTCCAGTTACTGTAGCCCAGCTGAGCTTGACCCGAAGGGAGGGAAAGTCCCAAAGTCGGGTGGGCTCAGCCTTCCAGGGCTGGCCTCGGGCCAACGGCACAAGGACCATGTTCGCAGTCCTGTCCTTGTCTTCCACCCCGGCTTCCGCCTTTAGGAGATGCTTCATTAGCTTCCTGTCTCAGCCTTTTTTCTTTTTTTTTTAAACTATCCATCAAAATTGCTGTATTTGCATTGTCTCTTCCTGCCCTTGGAATCTGTACTTTCCTATCTCCTCTGAATAGACCCAGGTTTCCCCATCAGAATCAACGATTTCTCGGTGACGTCATCTGTGGGTACCGAAGGACTCCCTCCCGCTTTTCAGCGTGGTGACTTTCTGAGGACTCTAAGAAGACCCCACGCTTGTGCTTGTCTCCCAACAGTCTTCCTTGGGTTAGCAGCGCTGAGGTTGGGAGAAATAGAGCAGGCAACCTGCTTATCCACACTTGACATTTTTTCCCTTTTTTACAAAAATTGTAGTGTATATTTTGCAGCCCTGTTGTTTCACTGAATAAATTGTGGGCTTTTTTTTTTTTCCCCAGCATCGTTTGGATGGCTACCCTACCGATTTGAAGAGGGTCCTCCAAAAATTCATGTCCAACCCTGAACCTGAAGGTGACCTTTATTGGAAATAGGATCTCTGCAGTTGGAAGCAAGTTGCTTTGGGGTCAGATTAGAATTAGCATGGAACCTAAGTCCAATGACTGGGGTTCTTCTAAGAAGGAACTTTGGACACAGAGACTCGGAGACATTGAGGGGAGAAGGTCATGCGAAGACAAAGGAAGATCTGAGTAACATGCCTGGATGGCTTTCCTGGAGAGAGATTACTAAGAGTGTATGTGTGACTTTAGTTAAATGAAGGTGTTAATCTACTACGATTGCATATCAGATTAAATACACACTGTTCCTCTGCCAGATTTCTTCATAATCCTTTTAGGTTGCAGAGGAGCCCAGAGGAAAAGATTAAGAGTGCCTTCACGCAAGAATAGAAGTGGGGATTGCCACAACAAATCATGTCATCAGACACGTGATTGAAGGCTGGACTCCTATGGTCACAGTTGCCTTGCAAATGTCTGAACAGATTCAGGCAAATGTCAAAACCTGCCACAGCGCCCAGTGCACGTGGGAGAAGGGGGTCAACCTCGCCGGCCATCAGGGAAATGCAAAAGGAGATATCATCCCACACCCGTCGGAATGACTATTACCAAAAAGACAAGAGACAGGGAGTGCTGGGGAGGGTGACACCTGTGACCGGTGAGGGCGAGGGACAGTATCGGGCAGGGAAAGTCTCAGTGGTGCTGCCGAGCAGGCAGCTGTGAAAAGAAAGGTAGGAGGAAGCAGAGGCAAGGGGGAAGCCTCAGGCACCAGCAATGCAGATCCAAACGGGCCTTGCCCAACCCAATGGGGAGCTCCTGAGCAAAGACCTCTGGCTGGAGAGTCCCTCGCTGGGAGGCAGGGACTATGCCCTAGAATGCCGGCCATGCTCCTTTGCTGGCTGGGGGCTCTCTGGGACCAGTGTGTCCTCAGCCCCAAAGCTCCCGCAGACCCCACAGATGTTGCAGGAGGAGGCTGCCAGCTGACTGCTCTTCTCACAGGCAAGCAGCTAGCTCTTTCCTGAAGGGTCAAGAACCCTGTGGTTGCCCAGGTTACTTGGGTGTTTAGCCTGGACCATGCACCACTCAGGGTGCTTTGGATCTTGGATCTCTGCCAGCTCGTCTAATTCTCATGACAATCCTGCAAAGCAGTTAGGAAACAGAGGCACAGTGACACGGATTTGTCAACTGTCTTGCTCAAGTGGGGAGCACCCTTAAGAGGTCCCGGAGGAGACCCGACGGCCCCATCTGAGCTCTCCACTCCGCATGACACTGTTTCGTGGTCTGTGGATGGTTAGACGTGGAGACGGTCTGAAAACTGAGCCATCCAGCCCTGACGGTGGTGTATCTCAGTGTAGAGGGGAGCGGCCATGCCACGTGACAGATTTTGACCTAATCATTCTGTTGTGTAACAAGTCTTATTAATTTTATAATA
This sequence comes from Mustela nigripes, assembly GCF_022355385.1. Taxonomy (NCBI): domain Eukaryota; kingdom Metazoa; phylum Chordata; class Mammalia; order Carnivora; family Mustelidae; genus Mustela; species Mustela nigripes. The sequence goes on from NC_081564.1 coordinate 11,180,750, forward strand.
ACAAAATAAATGATAGGGGCATCTGGCTGGCCCTGTTTGTGGAGCATTGTGACTCTTGATCTTGGGGTTGTGAGTTCGAGCCCCACCTTGGGTGTAGAGATTACTTTTTAAAAAGTAATAAAATAAAATAAAGGATAAAGTGATTTTTGAGAAGATTTAAAAGTCACCAGCTTGGAAATCTGCCTGTGTGGGCTCTAGGCTCTGTTTGCGTGAAATGCACAGAAGGAAAAGGAGCACTTGTCATTTGAAGGGAGTGCTGTGGGTTACTGGGGACCAAGACTGGCGGAAGGGGAGCAGGTAAGACTGTTACTCATTCTCTTTCTGCCACTAGGGGCCTTGAGCACGCCTGGTGCTATGGGCTGAATGGTGTCTCCCAGAATTCACAGGTTCCAGTCCTAACCCCCAGGACTTCAGCAGGTGACTGGATTTGGATATAACATCCCTAAGGTGGAGATTAAGTGAAAATGAGGTCACTAGGGCAGGCCCTCATCTGATATGATTTGTATTCTTATAAGAAAAACATATTAGGACACACACACACACAAGTAAGAGACTGTTTTCCTTCACTCGCACACCATGATCACGCTCACAGCACAGCTGACACCAGATGTGGGGGTGTTCCTCACCCTAGGCACATCTTGGTGTCCTACAATTCAATATGGACACAAAGGAAACTAACCCACTGGTTAAGGGCTCAGTCCCATGAGACTGTATTCCCTGCCTAGGCTCCAAAACAGCTTGAGATGACAATTTTAACTAATAGACCCCCAGGTCACTAGCAACTTCTGTCCAACTCGGTTACATGTCGAAGGTTCCTATGAACCCCCTCCTGGATTCCACATTCGCTAGCACAACTCATAGACCTCTGGAAAACATGGACTTAGGCATACCAGTTAGTATCTCATTAAAGATGTGATAAAAGACTGACTAACAGTCAGTTGAAGAAATATGTGGGATGAGATCTGGAAGGATCCTAAGCTCTGTCCCCAGGGAGATGGAATTTGCCACTTTCTCTGAACCTGAGCAGAACCACCCAATCAAGACTCTTTTGAATGAGAATCTATGAGAATAAATGGTTGCTGTTTTGCATAGCATAAATATGCAATCGACCGGAAGAGGAATATGAGTGGCTCTTAATATACACTGAAGATTAGCATCAAGAATAATCAAAGAGGGGCGCCTGAGTGGCTCAGTGGGTTAAAGCCTCTGCCTTCAGCTTGGGTCATGATCCCAGGGTCCTGGGATCAAGCCCCCATCAGGCTCTGTGCTCAGCAGGGACCCTGCTTCCTCCTCTCTCTCTGCCTGCCTCTCTGCCTACTGGTGATCTCTCTCTCTCTGTCAAATAAATAAATAAAATCTTTTAAAAAGGAAAAAAAAAAGAATAATCAAAGAAGTTTTGATTAGGATAGCAATGAAATTTTCCCCAAGGATAAAGGTGATGATACTCGCTGTTTGCAAGGATATGAGGAAACAGCCATTCCTACACACTGATAACATGATACTTGTGTTCCTGAGTCATAAAGGTGATGATACTCGCTGTTTGCAAGGATATGAGGAAACAGCCATTCCTACACACTGATAACATGATACTTGTGTTCCTGAGTCTGGGGATAGCTCATTGTGCATGATTGTAGCGATAGCTAACCAATACAATACCTGTTACAGGAAATGCCGGTCATGGTGCCATCATCTTCTAGTCCTTTGGAGATGGACGCTAGACCCAAGCTTGAATAACAAAGTAGAGCCCTCTCCTGAGGTTTTTTTCAACAAAGAACCAGAGAGAGAGACCATCAGCCTCTCTCCGATGATGAGGTTACAAGAGGTGAGCACAGAAGCAAGCAGACAAGTTATATGTTGAAATCTGGCTAAACATAAAAACTAATGGGCAGAGCGGGATGGTAGTAATCAACTTCGTGATTCTGATGGTCCCTGAAACATACCAGCTTCCGGTCACACCTCCTGCTCAGGACCTGAGTAAAGGCGTCTTCTCTGTTGTCTAATTGACTTCAGTAAGTCCTGATTACCATCCCTTGTCCATCTGCCGTGCAAATAGACTTCTTCCCAGGTCAGTCCCAACCATTTTCCAGACAACTGCCAGCTATGAACTTCAAGAGAGGACACACCCACTGCCTATAGGGTACTAATAGGACCATAGTGATAATCTAGTCTTTATCTTTCATTATAGAGTTGAGGAAACTAAGACCCTAAAAAGTAAAGACTTCTTTGAGGTGACACAAAATAAAACAGGCATAAAAGCTGGCTCTCTTGAATTTAAAGCATATCAAGAGGATGTTTGCAATGAATAGAGCACATACATTCCTTTTGACCACCTACAAAGTCTTGAGCGAACTCACAAGTCAGAAACTCGGGTTCCCAAAGGGGAACAAGGAGATTTAATATGTTGCCTTTGCAAAAGGCAAAGGTTGAAATATTTTTTTTTCACAGCCTAATGATGTTAAAAGTATAAAGAAATGGGCGCATTCAAACATCATTGTGAGTGTACACATTGAGACAAATCTCTGTTAGAAGACAATGGGCAAGCCAACAACTTACCTGCTAAATTCACCCAAGGAGATGACTTGCAAGTTAATTACAATGTTACAGGCAAAAATGTTCATTGTTGAATTTTTTTCTCATCACAGAGAAACATTCGAAACAATCTAAAAATTCAACAGAGAGAACCAAAGAAATTACTGATGGCCTAACTTCTCTTCAGTGAAATACTACATGATCATTAAAATCTGCGACTATAGGGAAAAGAGAGGACAGAGACAGAGGCAAGGGGAGGGAGGAAGGAGAGCGCAGGATGCTGGAATAATATAACCCTGCATGTCAGTAGAGATCCTCTCTTTGGGATAAACTTTCTGTTGTTAGAATTTTTTTTAAGATTTTATTTATTTATTTGACAGAGAGAGATCACAAGTAGGCAAAGAGGCAGGCAGAGAGAGACAGAGAGGCAGGTTCCCTGCTGAGCAGAGAGCCCGATGCGGGGCTTGAACCCAGGACCCTGAGATCATGACCTGAGCCGAAGGCAGAGGCTTAACCCACTGAGTCACCCAGGTGTCCCTGTTGTTAGCATCATTGTTTACCTTTTTGGTTTGCTTTTCTCTTTCAGAGTTTTCTTTATGGTTTGAATTTGTTTACCTCTGCCCCAAATCTGGGCTACAAAAGATTATTCCAATATAAGCAAACACCCGGCCCTCCCTGTGTTTGCCAAAGATCATAATCTCAGCAGAGAGATCATAAATACCTAATAAAGAAGTCAGGGTATATGGTAGTACCCAGCCAACTTGGCTTTCCTGAGGACCTTGGCTCTGAGAACATCAAAGCCCTTCCCACACACGAGTTCACTCATTCTTATGCCTTTTGGCTGAAACCTGGCTTGGAGTTTCAGAAGCAGCCAGGGTCACACTGCTCCTTGGGAAATGCTTCCCATTTTTCGACTCTGCTTCTGTTTTCTCAGTGTGTCCCTTTATGATCCAGTATAAACTCCAATTCTCTGGCTAAGGCAACGTCAGCATTTTTTTTTTTTTTTTTTTTTTTTTAGTTGTCCAGGTAACAGCATCTCTAGACCACACCAAGGTGTGGGGCTCTGATGTCAGATCATATGTAGGTCTGGTCTGTTTGTCCAGGTTGGCCGATGACTCTTGGGCTTGGAGTGCTGGGAACTCAGCAGGCAAGGAAACTCAGCTTCTGACAAAACAGGAAGACTGGTCACTTCTTTGGTGAACCAATCCCACCCACCTAAGTGTCAGCTACCCCAGGCTTGGAAAGGATATACCTTCCTCGGAGCCTGGAAGATAGGGCAGGACATCAGCAGACCTGAACTCTTCTGTCCCAGGATCTTCAATCTCACTGAAAAGCAGACCTTAGGGGCACCTGGGTGGCTCAGTGGGTTAAAGCCTCGGCCTTTGGCTCCAGTCATGATCTCAGGGTCCTGGGATCAAGCCCCGCATCGGGATCTCTGCTCAGTAGGGAGCCTGCTCCCCACCCGGCACGCCCCCCCGCCTGCCTCTCTGCCTACTTGTGATCACTGCCTATCAAATAAATAAATAAAAATCTTTTAAAAAAAGAAAATAAAAGCAAACCTTAAATTAATGACTACATACTCAGGATATTGGTAAAGTTGGAACTGGGCTCGAGGTGGGCAGAGAAGTCTAGAGAAGGGTAATGCAACCGCCACTTGAAGGACAGGCTCATAGCTTCACATTTCCTGAGGGTTCACCATGTGCTGATACCACGTAAAGCATTTTATGTGCCTTATTTAACTCAAATATCACTTTAGCCTTTTCAGAGACATTGTTATTGATCCCCATTTTATAGATTTGGAAACCGAGGGTAACGGAGGACGTTTCTTTCTCAAGATCCCAGAGCTAGAAAGTGACAGATTGAGATTGGAAAGCAAGAAACCTACTCCAGAGCCTGTATACTGTGTGTTTGTGTGTGTGTGTGTGTGTGTGTGTGTGTGTGTGTGTGTTTTAATTTTAGGAGAGTAACATCTGCAAGGTAAAAAAGCTAGAAGCAAAGTCTCAAACATCACGATGGAAGAGAGAAGAGGCAGCCCACTCCCCTGACCCACCCATCTACCTTCTTGTTTCCCTAGGTAGCAATCTCCAAAATTCTCTCTCTCTTTCTCTCTCTCTCTCTACCCCCCTCGGGTTTGTTTTTTTTTTTTTTTTAAGATTTTATTTATTTATTTGTCAGAGAGAGAGAGAGAGAGAGAGTGAGCACAAGCAGGAGGATCGGCAGGCAGAGGGAGAGGGAGAAGCAGGCTCCCCACTGAGCAAAGAGCCTGATGTGGGGCTCGATCCCAGGACCCTGCGATCGTGACCCAAGCCCAAGGGAGATGCTTAATGACTGAGCCACCCAGGTGTCCCCAGTCTCCAAAATTCTGTGTCATCAGATTTTCCAAGTGGTTAGGGACCATTATCCCAGGCTAAATAGGAAATTACTCAGCATACATTAAAGCGAGCCACAACGGTGAGTTTGAGATTTGCCCAAATGTGGGTGGCTTTGACTATTGGGTCCCTGAGGGTAAGGCTCTTTGCCTTTTGCTTCCTACTATATTTTCAGTGCTTATGTGCCTGGCACATAGCAGGACTCATTAAGTATTTAATGTATGAGTTTGTGAAATAAATGGGCCCAAAGCATGTGTCTTTAAAATAATCGTCTGGGGCACTTGGGTGGTTCAGTGAGTTGAGCCTCTGCCTTTGGCTCAGGTCATGATCTCAGGGTCCTGGGATCGAGCCCTGCATTGGGCTTTCTGCTCAGCTGGGAGTCTTCTTCCCCGCCCCCCTCTGCCTGTCTCTCTGCCTACTGTGATCTCTCTCTGTCAAATAGATTTTTAAAAAATCATCTGACATGATAAAAAAAAAATCTTCTTACAGAAATATCCAATCATTTCTCAAACATTTGTGCATAAGGGCGCCTGGGTGGCTCAATGGGTTAAGCCTCTGCCTTTGGCTCAAGTCATGATCCCAGGGAGCCCCCGCATCGGGCTCTCCGCTCAGCAAGGGAGCCTGCTTCCCTCTCTCTCTCTGCCTGCCTCTCTGCCTACTTGTGATCTCTGTCTGTCAAATAAACAAATAAATCTTTTTAAAAATTGTGTATAAACACAGGCTGCACACCAAACACTATAAATAACATAGAATATAGAAAATGTTAAGAATATATGAAAACTGAGAGTCTGTATTGGCTCACTGTTCTGTTTTATATGGGGTTCTCATTTAGCTTAATATAAACTATTCCTATTGGCCCCTTCCAACAACTCCTCCAGGGGGAATGCCTAACTCCAGCCTCTTTTTCCTTCTGGTGAGAAAGAGCCACTCTGGGAGACAACCTCTCCATAGAAAGTGACGGGTCTCAGTCCTGTATGCTGGTGGCGGACAAGCAATGAAGATAACTTACAGCGTTATTCAAATACCTGAGACCGTTGTAATGAAGATCACCTGTCACCATTGTTCTTTTCCCCATACTTACCCCTTCCCAACCCACCCTCAGTACAACCTCATGCGATTAGCAGGAAGACACCAGTGGGACCTCTACCACAGTGTTTGTTGCTCCATGGAAATTCAGAAATAAATAACACAGAGCCTGTCTTCTTGGGAAACTTCCAGACCAGCAGTGGACATGACAAGTCCCGCACGGAATTTGCCAGATGCCACGCAGCCAGGATTGACGTTGGCGGGAGGGGTGGAGAGTGAAGGGAAGGGTACTTGGTATTTATGAGCAGTGTCTCTGGGCTCAGACAGCTTTGAGATCTTGGGTGGGAAACTCAACCTCTCTGCACCTCAGGAAAATGGGGTTATTAATAACACATGATCCCTATGGGCCATCAGTCTGATTACGTGACCCATTACATGGGCAGATGCAAGGGACGTGCTTAACACAGCGCCAGTCATTATAAGCTCCTTATCATAGGTGTTAGAAGTAGTTTTTGACAGGTGAATGGATAAAGAAGATGTGATATATATATATATATATATATATAATGCAGCCATCAAAAAAAATCTTGCCATTTGCAGCGACGTGGATGGAACTAGAGGGTATTATACTGAGCGAAACAAGTCAATCAGAGAAAGACAATTATCATCTGATCTCCCTGATATGAGGAAGTTGAGAGGCAACGTGGGGGGCTTGGGAGGGGGTAAGAAAGGAATCAATGAAACAAGATGGGATCGGGAGGGAGACAAATCATAAGAGACTCTTAATCTCACAAAACAAACTGAGGGTTGCTGGGGGGAGGGGGGTTAGGAGAAGGGGGTGAGGTTATGGACATTGGGGACGGTATGTGCTATGGTGAGTGCTGTGATGTGTGTAAACCTGGCGAATCACAGACCTATACCCCTCGGGCTAATGATATATTATATGTTAATAAAAAAAATTTAAAAATTATTTTAAAAAAAGAAGTTGTTTTTGAGGTTAAAGTTAAAAGTTAAAAGTCAAAAAGTTAAGTCAAAAAGTTAAAAAAGAACTACCCTAGGACCCAGCAATTGCACTACTGGGTATTTATCCAAAAGATATAAAAATAGTGATCTGAAGGGGCACCTACACCCCGGTGTTTGTAGCAGCAATGTCCACAACGGCCAAATTATGCAAAGAGCCCACATGTCCACGGCCAGATGAATGGATTAAGAAGATGCATTATGTATACACAATGACTATTACTCAGCCATTAAAAAGAATGAAATCTTGCCATTTGCAAGACATGGATAGAGCTAGAGTGTGTCATGTTAAGCGAAGTAAGTCCGTCCGAGAAAGACAAATACCACATGATCTCACTCCTTTGTGGAATTTAAGAAACCATATAGATGAACATAGGGAAAGGGAAGGGAAAACAAAATAAGATAAAAACAGAGACAGAGGCAAACCATAGTGACTCTTGACTGTAGAGAATAAACTGGTGGTTGCTGGAAAGGAGGGGGATGGGCAGGTTGGGGGATGGGCATTGGGATGACATGTTGTGACGGGCAGTGAGTGTTGTGCCTAGGTGGCAAATCACTGAATTCTACTCCTGAAACTGATGCTGCACTATATGTTAACTAACTTGAACCTGGGCACCTGGGTGGCTCAGTCGGTTGAGCAGCTGCCTTTGGCTCAGGTCAGGATCCCGACCGAAGTCCCGGGATCAAGTCCCACTCCCAGCTCTATGGGGAGTCTGCTTCTCCCTCTGACCTTCTCCCTTCTCATGCTCTCTCTCACTCTCTATCTCAAATAAATAAACAAAATCTTTTAAAAAATAAATAATAATAATAATAAATAAAAAGGAAGTTTTAGAAAAGAAGCCTGGGGCACTTGGGTGGCTCAGTGGGTTAAAGCCTCTACCTTCAGCTCGAGTCATGATCCCAGCATCCTGGGATCAAGCCCCACACCAATGGGGAGCCTGCTCCGCACCCCCCCGCCCCCACCTGCCTCTCTGTCTACGAATGATCTCTGTCTGTCAAATAATTAAATAAAAATCTTAAAAAAAAAAAAAAGAAAAAGAAAAGAAGCCCTCTTCTTCTCCTCCAGCAAACCTACCGTGTAAAGATTATTTAGACTACGTTACATAAACTATATATAAACTTGTGGGTTTGTAAGTTAAAAACAGTCAAACATCCAAGTGATGTTGTGAAGCAATAAATATGCATCTGGTTTTCTCCCTGGTTCCTGGCACAGAGTTCCAAAAGCCCCTGCAACGTCCTAGTGAGAAGGAGGAAAGGAGCCTCTTCTGTTATTCAGCCCGAACTGAATTTATGCTCATGAGATGACTGGTGACTGAAGGCCCCCGATGGCTTCTGGTTGGAGTTTCATTGCCCCAGGAAGCGTGTGATTAGAGGATTGGAACTCTCAGCCCCACCCCTGACCTCCAGGGACAGGAGAAGGGTTGGGGCTCCTGTTCATCACCAGGGGCCATGATTTAACCAATCGTGTCTAAGGCTTCTTCTCCGAGACAAGACCAAACGGCCAAGGATGTGGGTACCGCGGGAGGGCCCAGAGGACCCGGGGGCTTCTGTGGAGGTTTTGACTGTGGCATCTGAGGCCACCGCCACTGTCACGGAGCTCACTGAGGCAAGGCTGAGGACAAGGAGTGGATCCCCATCACCAAGCCAGGCCAGTTGGTCAAGGGCCTGAAGATCAAGTCTCTGGAGGAAATCTACCTCTTCTCCCTGCCCATCAAGGAACCTGAGATCACTGACATCTTCCTGGGGGCATCCCTCAAGGACGAGGTTTGGAAGACCATGCCTGTGCAAAAAGCAGACCTGTGTGGGCCAGCGGACCAGGTTCAAGGCATTTGTAGCCATCAGAGATTCCAATGGACACATCAAGTGCTCCTAGGAGGTAGCCACTGCTGTCCTGTCTCGACAAGCTTTCCAGCATCCTCATGCAGCAAGGCTGCTGGAGGAACAAGATCGGCAAGCCCCACACTGTCCCATGCAAGGTGACCAGCCACTGCGGCTCTGTGCTGGTGTGTCTCATCCCCACCCCCAGAGGCACCACCGTTGTCTCAGCCCCCGTGCCCAAGAAGCTACTGATAATGGCTGGTATCAGACTGCTACACCTCAGCCAAAGGCTGCACTGCCATTCGGGGACCTTTGCCAAGGATACTTTTGATGCCATCTCCAGGACCTATGGCAATCTCACCCCTGACCTGTGCAAGCGGACGGTGTTCACCAAGTCTCCCTATCAGTAACTCACTGACCATCTTGTGAAGACCCACACCAGAGTCTCTGTGCAGAGGACCTGGGCTCCAGCTGCGGCCACCATGTAGTTTTATACAAGAAAAATAAAGTGAACCAAACTTGTTTTTTAAAAAAAAAATTGTGTCTATGTAACGGAACCTCTGTAAAGCCCGACAGCAGGATTCAGATAACTTTGGGCAGGTGAATACATCCCAGTGCTGGGAAGGTGGTGCATTCCCACTCCATGGGAACAGAAGCTCCTGCGATGGGTTCGTTCTGGACCTCACCCCACATCCTACCTCACGTGGTTGTTCACCTGCATCCGTTCTAATACCCTTTACAATTGAATACCCTTTACAATCAACTGGTGATATTAAGTGGAGTGTTTCCTTGAGTTCTATGAGCTTTTATAGTAAATGCTCCAACCTCAGGAAGGGGGTCTGGGAACCCCCAATTTGCAACCAAGTCAGACAGAAGTGTGGGTAAACTGGGGACCCCCTACTTGGGGTTGGTGTCTGAAGTAGGGACCAGGCTCGTGGGACCAAGTCCTTACCCTGTGTAGGCCACGCTAACTCCAGGTAGAGCCAGGTAGAATGAAACCACAGGATATCCAGTCGGGGTCCTCAGAGATTCAGAGAATGGCTTGGTGTGGGAAAGCCATGTGTTTCGTGTCGAAAGTGTTGTGAGGGGGAAATCCAGTTTTCCCCGAACTCTGCAATTTCATCCAGTTCAACCTAATCAGATCATGTAAAAACTGGGAGGAATATGGTAGAAGAGTCAATACACAAAAGGAGAAGGTCTCGAAACCCAGACAAAACCATAGGTGTCTGGACGCGCCATGATTATTTTGCTAAACATCCCCCATGCTAGCAGTTCCCTCCCTCTGAAGCCTCGCTCTCGGCTCCATAAAACGTCAAGAAAAGAAACACCAGTAGTTGTAAGTGTCACAATTCGGTTTTACGTGGCCGTTAACTAACCCCTGGCCGATCGTGGAGTTGGGCTGTCAGTATACTCCACACCTTGTTAAAAAAAAAAAAAAAATCATATAGAAACTTCTGTGTGAATTCATTGTGAGCGCTTGTAACTCCTGAGGGACACTGAGTGGCGGAACAGGGAGGCTGGGTTTCTTAAAATCTCACTAAGGGACTGGTTTCTAACTGACCAGCAGCTATCCCAGCTGAGGACAGGGGATGGCCACTGAGTACGGGGTACCAGCAGTGAAGACCTAGATAGGAGGTAGGACACTCCTCACCAAAAATATTCAGATCCATAGAGATCGACAGACTCATCCCAGCAGCGAGCCTATGAAGGTATTTTTTTTAATTTATTTTTATTTGCTTTTATTTTTGTTTATTTTATTTATTTTTAAGGTTTTATTCATTTATTTGAAAGAGAGATTCTGTTTGCATGTGGGGACAGGGGCAGAGGGAGAGAATCTTCAAGCAGACTCCCTGCTGAGCGCCGGAGCCCTAAGTGGGGCTCAATCCCATGACCCTGGGATCACGACCTGAGCAGAAACCAAGAGTCAGACATTCAGCCCAATGAGCCACGCAGGCACGCCGAAGAAAATATATTTAGATCCATCCTCATGAGGAAACTGCATTCAGAAAGGTTAAGTGACCTGTCCGAAATTACACAGGGGGAAAGAGCCACAGGCACAATCGGAACCGTAAAGGAGGGTTTGGATGATTTGGAGAGCAATTATCAATTGCTATTCATTTAACTATCACTTTAAATCTCAGCGCCAGTTCAGCAACCCTTGGCAAATATTTCTCATGCCCGAATTCCTTGCCAGATATGAAGCTAGGTGAGTGCAACCATATCTCGTGTCCAGCTGTTAGATTGCTTGATTTGTGACTCACATTTTAAAAGAAGAAAGAGAAAAGCAAAGCAACATCTAAATGAGTAGGAGCAGGAAGGATGCCCCAGTTTATTTCCAGAGACTGAGCTGCATACGAAGCCTTCCAGAATGTTCTGGGAAGGGAGAGTCTGGTGTTTCCTGCCACCCACCTGCTCTCTATGGACAGGCAAGAACAACTCTCCAGGGTAGAAGCGAGACTCATAACTCTTGTTAGTGCACTTTTATAGAACGTGTTTCAGAGGAGTTTCTCGACCCAAGGAGGGCTGCTCCCCATGTGGGTGTGCAGACCCAGGCCAGTGGGCTGTCGTTACGGGAGGCAGCATTGCCCAACTCAGGCGCTAAACCAGGTGGAGACACACAAGCTAATTCTCCTGCCTCTCCCCCGACCCCGACCCCCTTTTCTCACACCTGCAAAATTATGACCCAGGAACAACTAGGTCTTTACTTGGGGGGAACACCCACAGACTGAAACAGCTTCTCACGCCTAGGGCTCAGCAGCCTCCCATCCCCCACCCTCAGCCTCCATGCAGGGAATCAGACCAGCTGACTCTGAACTTCCTCTTAGCTGTCGGATTCCCCTTGTAGCGTGAGGAAGAAAGACCGTGTCTCTCACCACCCAAAGCTATCAAGCAATGGCATAAGTGCCACTTCCAGTATTTGAGGAGTTATTCAACGCATATTTTTAGAGATTCATGGTTGTTGTTACTTTGTTTTCTTCCCAAGATTGGACACTCTGATTTTTGCAAAGATGACATCTTCATTTCTGATTATTAGAGCTTTGTGTTCATTATACCCACTAATTAGCATAAAATATAAATTGAATGATAAGATACTCTTTGGGGCTCTATGATACTAACAGCAAAGACATTATTTGTATTACAGGGCCAGGCATTATTCTAAGTGCTTGACACCAAAAATTAAAAAAAAAAAAAAATGACTGACTTTATCTGTACACTCTATGACTCGGGTTCTCTTCTTATCCCAACTTCACTGATGAGAAAACTGAGCCCAAGGTGATACATCTTATAAATGACAGAGCTGGGATTTGAACCTGGGTAATCTGTCTCCAGATAGATTGTGCTCGGTATGCTCCGTGAAATATATCAGATGCCAGAAAAGATAGAGGCGTGTGATCTCACTTAGATATCATTGAAGCAGAGAGTAGGACAGTGACAGTGACGATAGTTAACAATACTGGAATTGTATACCTTAAATTTGCTAAGAGGGTAGATCTTCATGTAAACATTCTTATTACATGCACACAATAATAATAATAGTAAAGGGGGTGGGAGGAAACTTTGGGAGGTGATGAAGATGTCTTTGACCTTGCTCATAGTGATGATCTCATGGGTGGATACGTACCCCCAAACTTGCTGAGTCATACACATTAAATATGTGCAGCTTTTTGCGTGTCCATCATACGTCATAAAGTCACTTTAAAAATAAATACATGCATGGTATTCAAAAAGAGGAAAAGAAAGAAAAATATTACCGGTGGAAAGAGACTTAATTGACATGTCAACTACATGCCACATGGGATCATTTCATGCTTTCTGGCTCAGATAATGAACTATGAAGAAACTTAGAAAAAAATATTGGAACATGGTTTGGGTATTATCAGTGAGAGAAACCTGCAGAGAGTGACCAGAACTCTCAGAAGTACATGGCTGGGGGGAACGCAAAATGGCTCAGCCACTTTGGAGAACAGTTTGGCAGTTTCTTATAAAGTTAAAATACACCCATTGTGGGACACTTGGGTGACTCAGTGGATTGAGCCTCTGCCTTTGGCTCAGGTCATGATCCCAGGGTCCTGGGATCAAGCCCTACAACAGGCTCTCTGCTCAGCAGGGAGCCTGCTTCCTCCTCTCTCTCTCTCTGCCTGCCTCTCTGCCTACTTGTGATTTCTGTCCGTCAAATAAATAAAATCTTTAAAAAAAATACACCCACCATATAAACCAGCAACTCTCCTCCTTGGCACTTATCCAAGAGAAATGAACACTATCGTCCACTCCAAAACTTGTGCGTGAGTGTTTATAGTGTCTTGATTCGTAACTGTTGAAACAGAAACTAACAAGATGTCTCTCGACAGAGAAATGAAGACATGACCCGTCCAGCATTCACGCAATGGAAAAACACCCAACAATAAAAAGGAAAAAGTTACTGACATACATGACAATAAGGATAAATCACAAAAGCAGAATGCCAAGCAAAAGGGGACACATTCAAAAGGCTACCTGCTTTATGACTCCCGCTCTGTAAGTCCTAGGAAAGACAGGAAGAGATCACTGGTTCCCAGGACCGGGGGTGAAGTGGGGGGTGCCGACTACAAAAGGTTACGAGGGAACTTTGAGGGATGATGGAAACACACCAGATCTCATTGTCGTGGTGGCCAAATGACCATATGCTTTTGTACAAACGTGCAGAACTGTACACTGAAAAGAGTGAGTTTTACTGAAGGAAATCGTACTTCAGTGGAAAAAAAGGCATTAAGGAAGTATGGTTCATTTTGTTAGGATGTGAGTACTTCTGCGGTTAGGGATATATACAGAACTGTTTATGGATGAAATGACACCTGGATTTATCTTCTTTTTTTTTTAAGATTTTTAAAATTTATTTATTGAATATATAGAGAGAGATCACAAGTAGGCAGAGAGGCAGGCAGAGAGAGAGGGGGAAGTAGGCTCCCTGCTGAGTGGAAACCCTGATGCGGGGCTCGATCCCAAGACCCTGAGATCATGACCTGAGCCGAAAGCAGGCTTTACCCTCTGAGCCACCCAGGTGCCCCTACCTGGATTTATCTTTAAAATAATCCAAAGAACAGGGGCACCTGGCTGGCTCAGTTGGTGGAGTGTGGGACTCTTGATCTCAGGGTTGTGAGTTTGAGCCCTGCGTGTGGCATAAAGTTTATTCAACCAAACAATCCAAAAAAAAAAAAAAAAAAACCCTCCAAAGAACAAAGAGAGAGAACTAGACTAAATGAGACTCACAATTGTAGTGTTTGCGGAAGCTGGGGGTTCCTGATGTTCTTTTTTCCCAGTCTTGCATATGCTTAACCATGGCCATAATAAAAAGGGAAAAATACATTTAAAAGAAAGAAAAAGTCACCCTGTCTGGCTTCACCACTTCCCGTTGAACTTGGACACAGAACTCCCCTCAGTTTCAATCTTCTCGAGATGAAGATGGATGCAGTCTTGGTGTGTATCTCACAAGGTTTCACGATGACCAGATGAATTAGCCCTTGTGTTTGGACAATGACAGAGACACAGTAAACTTACAGTAAATGAAAGTAATCATTATTTTTTAAATTTCATTTTAATTTTTAAGATTTTACTTATTTATCTGAGAGAGTGCAAGAGAGACAGAGCATGAGCATGAGCAGGGAATAGGAGCAGAGGGACAGGGAGAAGCAGACTCCCTGCTGAGCAGGGAGCCTGACCAGGGGCTCAATCCCAGGATCCCAAGATAATGACCTGAGCAGAAGGCAGAGGCTTTAACCCGCTGAGCCACCCAGGTGCCCCCATTATTATTATTATTTTTAATTGGGCTCAGGTGTATACAGACATAGCCCATAGACCTGGAGTCAGGGAGGGAAGCAAGAGAATTCAGATTTCCACGGTGCCAGAGAAATTTCTTTGCCGACATAAAGGGGGCTCACCCACTCAGTGATTTGGCATCCCCCTCCCTCTCAGCCGCTGTGTCCCTAGAAGGAGAGAGCAGTGGAAAAAAAAAAATAGAAGAGAGATGTCACTAGTGGCTCAAGTGCCTCTGCTAGGTGGCAAATAATGAAATAATTATGTAACTAGGGTCCATAATTAGCTATCTCTATTGCGGAATGCCGTCTAAGAGAAGACGAGAAAAGGAGTCCATTTCCTCAAGTCTCTACTTGTCAAGACTGCTGGTAATAGCGAAGGGAAGGAAACCCTTGCAAGTGAGCCTGGGCAAATGTGGGACTGAGAACCTTGTGTGGCCAGACCGGTTGAAGCAAGAACTAATTTCCGACCGTGGGTCCAGGGTTTCAGCTGCTAGCATCAGGATCTCTGTCCTTCTCTTTCAGTTCGCTTCTCCCCGTGGGGGAAGGCTCATCCCCGACTTCTTCAGGTGGCAGCTCCAAATTGTCCACTACAAGGACAACCAGATCAAGGGAAGGCTCCTATCTCCATGTCTGGATAAAATCCCAAGGAATAGCTCTGATTGGCCCTGTTGGGTCACGTGTCCATCCCTTGAGCCAATCACTGCCGTCAGTGAATGGGTTGCTATGATCATAGTAGCCCAGAGCTACTCTAAAACATTACCCATGCATCAGTGACAGAGTTTTGAGGGCCAAGTGGCAGGTGTGACATCAGGACAACCATGGATGCTCACTCCAGCAGTGAGGAGCGCCAGGCGGGTGACAGAGGAGTTCGGGGGATATTGACGTAGGGAGGACATCTGTGGACCATTGTTCAGAGGGACTCTGAAAGCAGAATCCAGAACAAAGGGATTGCACAACCCCATGGATCAGTCTGATTATTTGCAGGAACATCTCTACCTCTTTGCAGACTTCTAGCATATCCAGAAAGTAGTCCTTAGTGTGTGCCATGGGTGCTGCTGCTGGCCTTCCACACCCCTAGCCACTTGCTGATACTGCTTGGTGCCAACACCCATCACTCTCCATGGGAAAATTCTTTTTAGTATGAATGCTGAAGTCCTCAGCTTTTGCAGAAAGACAGGACAGCCAGTGGACTGGTGCTTCTGGAAGTAGCCCTTAACCAGTGATGGTAGAGAGTTGGGGGTAATGTCCTCACTTCCTCTGTCCTCACTTGGGGTAATTCAGTGTTCCATGCTGTCTCCCCAGAGCCCACAGTGGGATGGAGCCCCAGTCACCCCCAGGGTAACTGACATGATTGTGCCTCATCTAATGACTTGCATCCCACAGCCCCTTCCCACGAGCGTTTCCTAGGGTCCCCTCCCACATAAACTTTGACAAGTGAATCCTTGTGTCCCAGTCTGCTTCTGACGGAGTCCAAACGGGGAGGGTTCCCAAGCCCGCGGGGCTGAGAGAGATTTGGAAAAGATATCTGAGCAGTCTTCAGAGAGGTTTTGAGAGTCAAGCAGATTGGGTTAAGAATCCCAGGAGCAGGAAGGAAAGGAGGGAAGAAGGAAAAATAAGACCAGATAAATAAATAATGAGCCGATCGCCTGGAAATAAAGATCACCGTTTATGTATATTGAATATGTGAATGAATTAACAACTAAATGAATGAAAAAGTGAAGATTTCCTCCATTTTAGCTTGGGGAGGGATAAAACCTCTTCTTCTCTGAACATTTCATTTACTTGTTTGTTTACTTAGTTATTTATAAAGATTTTATTTCTTTATTTGAGAGAGCAAGAGACAGAGAGAGGGGGAACACAAGCAAGGGGAGTGATAGAGGGAAAAGCAGGCTTCCCACTGAGCAGGGACCCCCCCAATGCAGGGCTCGATCCCAGGACCCTGGGATCATGACCTGAGCTGAAGGCAGACGCTTAAGGGCTGAACCACCCCGGCGCCCCTTTCCGAACACTTTAATACCAACACACAGTTCACAAGAGGAACTAAACAACGTGATGCTAATTTCTTAACATAAAAACACTTCTTGGGGACACGTGAGTGGCTCAGTTGGTTAAGCCGCTGCCTTCCGCTCGGATCATGATACCAGGGTCCCGGGATCGAGTCCCAAGTTGGGCTCCTTGCTTGGTGGGGAGCCTGCTTCTCTCTCTGCCTCTGCCTGCTTGTGCTCTCTCTCTCTGATGAATAAATAAAATCTTTGGGGAAAAAAAAAAAAAAAAAACACCTCTTGGAATTCCATTTTTCTCCTCTGTGAAATGGTGGCCAGTAACAAGAAGAATGGCCGCCACCTTCCTCGAAGGCCCATAGAAGGATAACATGCAATGAAATATTGTGTAAGATAAAGAACTCTCTGGATAGGAATTTTTGTTGGTGATGTATCTTAGGACAGAGCCATGATGACTCCAACAAGCTCGGAGCAACTTTCTGAGTGGTAACAATGAAACTGTGCCCACCCAGCGCCTGCCACATAGTAACGGCTGAGTTCACAACAGACCAAGCAATGAATGCCATCCGCACCGCAGGTGGTTCTTACCGCATTCATATTCTTAATTGTCCATTACTCTTACCTCCTCCACTCAAGGGATCACCAGACTCCCTGTCCTATTAAAGGTGTTGATACGCACCCAACTTCCTCTTGATTTTCTCCTGTCAAGTTGGAAATGTGGCTCCGTTTTAGGATTCATGAAGACAGCCCCCTGCTTTTGCACAAGTCTATTATTATGTATTTCGTGTGCATACATTTTGTTTTCCTTTGGTGGCTAATTGGGGCATGAGATTGAAGACTGGTGGGTGCTGAGGGTCACAGAGGAAAATATAAGGTTGCAGGCTTTGGATGGAAGCTTTTGGGCATAATCATGGGCAAGCTTCATTCCCGGGCAGTGAATGCAGGCAAGTGGTTGGCGTAAATGTTTATTTTAAGGGGGGAGTCATTTATTTTTCAGGCAGAAAGTTTACACAGCTTGAGAGAATTATTTGGGAGGAAATGAAGCCCATGGCATATGATGCCACAGGGCCTCACCTGCCTTCCCTCTCTCTTTCCCCAGCTCTGAAAGTGAGAAGGCTGACCCTCCTCTCCTGGTCCCCCTACACACTCGCGCGCCCAGGTCTCACCACCGTGGGCTTGGACAACAGACATTTGCACAAATGAAGTTGTTATTGGAAAGGCCTTTGTAGCCTAAGTGGTCCCCACTGAAGGATAATCAAGTTTGGAGGCTATCATGAAGCCGGTCCCCAAAGGACAGAATCAGGAGATGGACCTGAGAACACAAGCATCAGGCTTCAGAGACAAACACTAGCCTGCACTGTGCCACTCATCTGTGATAGGACCCTGAGCCTCAGTTTCTCCACTTACAAAGTAGCTGGGGGACTAGACGCTGTCAAGATTCTTCTTAGCTCTGATATGACATTTTAGGCAATGTCATACTGCCTGTGTTTACTCGCGGCCCTGCCTAGCTCAAGTCTGTCCCTGGGACTTATATTCTTCCCTCTGTCCCCTTTCCCTTCTAGTTCCTTTTCCCACCCATCATCTCTTTATCCTTTCATTCCAAAGATCCCCACTGATGCACGCACATGGGCCAGGAGTCTGAAAGGAAGTCAGCTCGGATCACTGTTCGTGCTAATCTAGAGGCACAGAGGCACAGTGGTGCTGGGATCAACTGGGAATTTGGGCAAGTGATGGAAATGTTCTGCGCCTCAGTTTTCTCATCTGTAAGATGGGGCTGATCGCAGTATCTGGCTCATGGCACTGTTGAGACAATGAAATAAATTGGCCTAGAAAACTCTTGGAGCAGAGCCTTAAAAAACCTTAGCTGTTTTAGGTATCACCATCATCATTGTTATGGATTTGCCCCCAGTTTTCTCAATTCTCTGTTTTCTCTCTTGAATTTTCCTGGGCCTTTGGAGTCCAGCAGGTCCAGTTTCAAATTCCATCACCTCCGAGTTGTATGACCTTAAAAAAGTCATTTCATTTCCCTGACCCTTAGTTCCCTTATTTAGACAAAAGAGGTGACCATAATAATTATCCTAATGATAATTCCTTCCTCTGCAAAAGGATTTTGTAAAGATTAAATAATAACATGTAGAAAGTTCTGGCACATAGTAGGTCCCAATAAACATGTGTTTTTGTTCTCTTTCTCACATACTTCTGCTCATAAAGTTTCTTTTAATTTTGATGATTCCAATTAAAAAATTTTTTTTTAAGTAACAGTTATGCTAGATGTGGGGCTGGAACTCACGACCTCAGGATGATGAGTCCTACGCCCCACTAACTGAGCCAACCAGAGGCTCCCTGCATTTAAAAAAATTTTTTTTGAGGGATGCCTGGGGGCTCAGTGGGTTAAGCATCTGCTTTTGGCTCAGGTCATGATGCCAGGGTCCTGGAATGGAGCCCCACATCGGGCTCTCTGCTCAGCGGAAAGCCTGCTTCTCCCTCTCCCTCTCCCTCTGCTTGTGTTTCTGCTCTCACTGTCCCTCTCTCTCTCTCTCAAATAAATACATAAAATCTTTAAAAATAAATAAATTAAATAAACAAATAAACAATTGTGATGGTATTTTGTCATGTCACTGATCCCCCGCCCTGCCTCCCCCCCCCAACCGTGTGTTTTATGTGCTGACAAATATTATTCTGAAGTAGAATCCGGGCTTCCTTAGACTGCCAAAGAGACTGGAAATGTCTCAGGTTTGGCCAGTCCAGAACTTTCTGAAGACAGCTTATTGCTTGTTATACCTGCTTGAAATTTCTCCAGCCTTCAAAGTCCTTCATTGAAAAAAAGAAAATCCTTCATTCAAATCGGTGAGAAAGATGTCTCCTTTTTTTTTTTTTTTTTTTTAAGATCTTAGTTACTCATTTGGCAGAGAGAGAAGCAATGAGAGAGAGAACACAAGCAGGGCAGAGGCAGAGAGAGAAGGAGAAGCGTCTCTCTATATATCTACAGGGTTCTTCTGTGGTTTCCAGGTATCCGCTGGGAGTAAGGGAGACCACTGTACATACAATCTTCTATAATAATATTAAATTTACCAGCTCTTAACCAACTTCAACATTTAAAATCTCACAGCTGTCTTCCCAGGCCTGTAACACAGGTCTACAACATTATTTGTAGTGCAACTATAATCTCCCTATAAATACTTCAATTCATCCCCTCCTGCTGGATATTTAGGGTTTTGGTCTTTTTTTTTTTCCATCCTGCACATGTTAAGTGAATGGAATCAATCCTTTACTCCAGGGTTTGTGTCTTCTTGCTGTTCCCCAGGGATTCCAGAAGGTCAGGCGGAGCTGCAGGGACCCTGTAGGGTTGCAAAGGTTGAATGAATTGAGACTTGGCACGGTGGTCCCCTGTGGGGCTCCCTGCCACGGGTTCGGAAAGGTCTCCCTCACTTTCTGGGCTCATGGGCACCGTGAAAACTGGAAGTCATAAGGAGGTCAAGAGAAGGCATAAGATGATAAGACCGGCTGGGACCTGTTGACTTCCAGAGACTAGAGAAGGGATCATTATTTACTGATAACCTACCATTTCATGGCAGTTAGCAGCGTGCCGTGGGACAGCTCCGGGTCAGTGCCCCCTGATATTAAGTATAATGAAGAGTCTCGCGGCCCCCTGAGGTTGCGTCACACAGGAAGAACAAACATGCACAAACAGGCAGATTTTCTCTTTCTCCCTGAATCACTCTGCCATGCTCCTCTTGCTGTCCGCTACTCACCCCTTCCCACCCCACCAGAAAATTTCCCACCTCCCCAGCTGGCCAATAATCTTTATAAAGAAAACCCACTATTAAAAAAAAAAAATACTAAGAGGAAAGTCTTGCTATTCCCTTAGGAACAACTGAGGCTCAGAGAGCTCCCTTAGTCCACAGCTAATCGATGTGTCCGTCAAATCCTAGGGCTCCCACCTATGATAGGACTCTGCCCCCTTTGAACTCTGACTTTGACCATGAAGGAGACAACACTGCTTCATCACGCTTCTTTCAAAGGCCAAAGGAACTTCTTCTAGACTATTTTTTTTAAAGATTTTATTTATTTATTTGACAGAGAGAGAGAGCACTGGTAAGCAGGGGGAGAGGCAGAAGCAGATTTCTGGCTGAGCAGGGAGCTCCATGTGGGGTTCGACCCCAGGATGCTGGGACCAGGGCCCGAGCCAAAAGCAGATGCTTAACTGAGCCATCCAGGCACTCTTCTTCTAGACTTTCTTCTTCTCCTCCTCCTCCTCCTCCTCCTCCTCCTCCTCCTCCTCCTCCTCCTCCTCCTCCTCCTCCTTCTTCTTCTTCTTCTTCTTCTTCTTCTTCTTCTTTTTAAGATTTGTTTATTTATTTGACAGAGAGAGAGATCACAAGTAGGTGGAGAGGCAGGCAGAGAGAGAGGGGGAAGCAGGCTCCCTGCCGAACACAGAGCCCGATGTGGGGCTCGATCCCAGGACCTCGGGATCATGACCTGAGCCAAAAGCAGAGGCTTAGCCCACTGAGCCACCCAGGCACCCCTCTTCTAGACTTTCTAAAGAGACTGTTAGCCAGTCCCAGCAAGCCACACATGTCTACCATGTGTCATGTTAAAAAAGACCAACAACCGGGCACCTGGGTGGCTCAGTCTGTTAAGCATCCCACTCTTGATTTCAGATGAGGTCATGATCTCAGGGTCATGGGATCGAGCCCCACATCGGACTGCATGTGGAATCTCTTGGATAGTCTCTCTCACCCTCTCCCTCTGCCCCTCCCCTGCTCATGCTCAAATAAATAAATAAATAAAAGCTTTTTTTTAAATGGCCAATTACATTATCACAGATATCCTTAAATAATATATATACACATACATTATACATATATGTAAACTGTACTTAGTTCTTCCCCAATTCTTCATATATATATGTGAACATGCATTTGTGTATTCTTCTCATATATATACATATGTTCATATATATATTCTTAATCTATATCTATATAAACACACATATACATACGTATATATGTACATGAAGAACATACATATGTGTAGTTTGTGTCCACATAGATGTATGCATAAAGAATCAGGTAAAAAACTAAATATGTCATATTCATATATTTACGAAATCAGGTCAGAAACCAAACACAGTTCGTATCCTCTCTCTGAAGGAGCTCAGGAACATATCCCTAACACTCCCATGAGAACTGTTGGAAATTCCAACCATTCCGTATCTCAAATTCTCCAGTTGGTTGTGATTTTTTTTTCTCAAAATAATACCGCTCTCATCAAAACAACAACAGCAACATACGCGTAAAAAGAATGCAATGTGCCTGATGGAGTTCAATGGTCGTGGTCGCCGTCCAGCGAGATGGGAAGGAGCCAGAGGTTAGAGCCATGGAAGGACAGATTGCCCTGAAATGTTTCCGGAATGTCTACCGCCGAAAACAGAATTACAGGATACTGGGAGATGTTCCTTGTTTGTGGAAATGCATGTCGACTAGTGTTCAGGTGACGTTGGCTAGATCAAGACCACGGGCAGAGGTCACTCTTGTCTAGGACATGTGCAGACATACTGCTCGTCACCCTAGGCACTTTGGTTCAGAGTGTCCGTCGGACCTTGACATTCCTGCCAGATCACTGGTGCTTTGCAGGCAGCCCAGTGCCGTACTGGACCACAAGGCAACCGGACTTTCCAGAGAAATACAGGAATTTCAGGCTACCATGGAGATTTCTGTGTGTGGGGAGAAGTTTGGGCTAACGCCGAGAGGTGGGAGCCACGGGGAGGCGGGTGGCAAGTGGGATGCCCCTTTTCTCTTCTGCAGCCTTGGCAGCGACGTAAATCTCTCTAATCCCTCCTCACCTCCTTTTGACTCCCTGCTCACGGTTGTCAAAACCTAGAGCCCGGCAGTGAGGAGGAGAAAGTCTGAACCAAAAACCTCCTTGGAGGTGGGAAGGCGACGTGTTTGTCATTTTCCTCGATCGTACCTAGTGCCTGTTGGTTTTAATTTTCATGCCATGGGCCTCCCCCTCCCCCAGACCCCTGCTAGAATAGGTAAGATTTAAAAGATGGGTGGGGAACACCTGGTTGGTTCCGTGGGTTTAGGGTCTGCCTTTGGCTCTGGGTGTGATCTCGGGGTCCTGGGATCGAGCCCCGCACCGTGTGCTGTGTGTAGTCTGTTTCTCCCCCTCTCTCTGCTTCTTCCTACTGCTCTCATGCACTCTCTCCCTCTCTAATAAATAAATAAAAACTTTTTAAAAAGCCTACTTGTGATCTCTGTCTGTCAAATAAATAAATAAAATCTTTTTTTATTTATCTATTTGACAGAGAGAAATCACAAGTAGACGGAGAGGCAGGCAGAGAGAGAGAGAGAGAGAGAGAGGGAAGCAGGCTCCCCGCTGAGCAGAGAGCCCGATGCGGGGCTCGATCCCAGGACCCTGAGATCATGACCTGAGCCGAAGGCAGCGGCTTAACCCACTGAGCCACCCAGGCGCCCCTAAATAAATAAAATCTTAAAAAAAAAAAAAAACAGTATGCACTACGAACTGTAAGGTTGTTAAAAAAAAAAATTAAGACTTTCCCCCATTGCTTTGGGAATGTAAATGGATGCTATCACTTTGTAAAATTGCTTGGAAGTGTCTAATAAAGTTAGATCTATGCATGCACCACCCACCCCCAAACTTCTACCCCTCAAAGTAAGCTTTCCCCGCCAAATCACTGCTTCTGTACAACAAAAGACAAGCATGAGAATATTTACAGATTTATTTGCCATAAGCCCAAAAGGTAAATACATCAAATGTCCAGGAGGAACAGAATGGATAAACAGAATATGGTAAACTCATCTGGTGGAATACTATACAGTCATGAAAAAGAAGCCACGCTCTCTAACTGCAACCATAGGGCTGAATTCACGAATGTGTTAGGACTGAACGAAAGCAGACACAAGAGAGAACATACTCTATGGTTCTACTTATACAAAATTCAAAAATAGGCAACAGCATTGATGATGATGGCAGAATAGGGGTTGCCTTTATGGGGAGAGAAGCAATTGGGAGGGCGTTTATGGGAGCCAGCAATGGTGCAGGAGCTGAATCCAGTCGCGCTTACACAGGCATCTACTTGCAGGAAGTCCCCAGGCTACACATGTAATATTTGAGCCCTTTATTGTATATAAGTTCGGCTTCAAAACAAAGAAAAAGAAAATGACAAATGCATGTTTCCTATGTGATGGAGACATGTGTGTTAATGGGTAAAGCACTTACCAAGAGACAATTAAGAAAAGAACGTTTTCCAGCTGGACCCAGCATCCCGACTACTGCGGGAGCTCTCACTCCCTCATTAAGGTCAGTGATGCCCTCCATGTTCCGGTTCTGATGAGGCCAGTGGGGAAATAATGACCTCTCCATGGCCCCAGTGGCCCTTGCCTGCCACCACCCGCCCCCTTGTCTCAGAGCAGACATTCCAGGCAATTCCGCTGGAACTCGACAAGTGTCCCCTCCTGGCATGGGACACTTGGCCAGAGAGCCCCTCCTGGTTACTCTGGGCAAGGTTGATTGCTGGTCCCCCTGGCAATAATTACACCCACGGTCGGAACCTGATGCAAAGCAACACATTTCAACATCATGGGCCGGGAGAGGGCAGGGGAGTCACAGAATCTTCCCAACGGAAGTTCCCGGTCCTCGTAGCTGAGGCCAAGCCTCTGCACCAGTCCGCAGGAAGCACTGAGTCCTCGGGTGAGAGAAGAGGTGTCAGACAGCAAAGACCAGAAGGCCAGGCGCTTCTGCTCAGTTGCCATGAGATCTCTCTACCGGATGGAAACTTCTCAGCTCCGGCATGCCTTGCCCATCGCTGGTCATTTCAGGGCTGGTGGGCTGAGAGGAGCTCTAGCTTCTCCCCTTCTCCACCAGCTGCTGGGCGGGGGGCAGGGGGGTACATGTCCACAATTATTGGTAGCTGTAGCAGTAGTTAGCATCTGTTCAGATTTGCTTCCGAATCTTCTGGATCGGCTTCCTTTTGGTGAATGGGCCAGGAATGGATCACGGATGCCGCGTGGGAATGTGGAGGCTCAGGAAGGCCCTTCTCTCTGCTTCTTTATTGGAAATGTTCCATATTAACAAGGTTTTAAAAACCCTATCGGTCCTCTAGACGGCCAACATGTAATAAAGAACTTACTGAGCTGGAGGAATAAAAGGCAAAAGCATGAATTAAAGGAAGGTATTTAAAAGGCATTTCGAGCATCAGGGGGAGCAGAGGGAAATAACAAATTCATAAAGGCCAAAACACAAGCTTGCCTTGGGAAAGCTTTCTTTTCCTTTTCCTTTTTTCTTTTTTTTTTTTTTAAGATTTTATTTCTTTATTTTTTTTTTACAAGAGAGGGCACGAGCAGGATGGGGGGGCTGGCAGGCAAAGGGAGAAGCAGGTTCCCTGATGAGCAGAGAGCCTGACACGGGATTCAATCCCAGGACCCTGGGATCATGACCTGAGCCAAAGGCAGACGCTTCACTGACTGAGCCACCCAGGCGCCCTCGGGAAAGCTTTCTAAGTGTTGGTGGGCAGGAGTGGGCCCCGGCAGGAGCAAGCAAGTGTGTGTTCCCTGCTTCACCCTCCCTGGGGCAGAGAGATGGGGGAGACACTAATGCACGTTCTGACGGGCCAGGAGCCACGGTCTGGAGACTGCCCTGGTCAGGCTCCTTGCCTGTGGGTACGGGGCCCCACCAGAGGTATGGGGTCTCTCGACCTGCAGTGAGAAATGCCCTCATCACTTTCACCATCATGGAAGACCGCAAAGAGGTTTAGAATCAGACCCACTCGGCTTCCCATCCCTACTCTGCCCTTAGGTGCTGTGTGACCTTGGGCTCTCTGTGAGGCTCTCTGAGTCTGTTTCCTCATCTGTCAAAGGAACGTAAGGACAGACAGACTTGAACCCAGACGATTGCTCTGAGGGTTGAGTAAGTTTTTTTCACCGTGTCTCGTGTCACATTCCATTTCTACAGTACTTCCAACACACACAGTTTTGGCGGTACCTGATGAGCCCCACATTGTTTATAAGCCTGTTGGAACCAGAGATAAAGCTGTATCAGTGCAAGAAAGGGGAGAGGGAGAAAAGTGTCTTTAGGGAGAAGGTCCCTAAATTCTCAAGGTGTTGATGACCCTTGAAAGGTCAAAAATCATGGCTCTCTATCAGTGCTGTGCACTGATCAAACCTCCCGCCAGGATGGAAATGTTCTAGAGCTGAGATGCCCCCTACTCTAGCCACTGGCCACATATGTCTACTGAGACTGGGGAGAACTGAATTTTTCATTATACTTAATGTCAAATATATTTGATTCAATATATTTAATGTCAAATAAAACGATCTTATTTTCACTCCCTACAGCCCTCTGCGAGAGGGTACGAAAACTGAGGCTCAGAGGAAATGAGCAAATGCTCCCAGATCAGTCAGCTGATGGGAAAGGAGCAAGAATCGGAGTCCAGAACTGCAGACATACTCCTACATCCTCTTTGCTACGTTCTCTATTTTTTTTTAAGATTCTATTTATTTATTTGACAGATAGCGATCACAAGTAGGCAGAGATGCAGGCAGGGGGGGGGGAGCAGGATCCATGCTGAGCAGAGAGCCCGATGTGGGGCTCGATCTCAGGACCCTGAGATCATGACCTGAGCTGAAGGCAGAGGCTTTAACCCACTGAGCCACCCAGGCGCCCCCGTTCTCTATTTTTTAAACATTCAAAAAAATTTTTTAAGTAGGGTCCTCGACCAAAATGGGGCTCGAACTCACGACTGTGAGATTAAGAGTCTGGTGCTCGGACACAGCCAGTCAGGCAGCTCCCTCTGCTACCTTCTAGAGGCTGCGACACCCACCGTTGTGGACAAGCCGCCAATGTCAGCATCTGCACTTTGGCACGGGAGATGAGTCAGGATGAAGCAGCGGGACGCAGGGCAGGACACGCATCCTTCTCCCCTGCGCGCTGGGTGGGGGAGGAGGGTTTACTACCCAGGAAGAGCTTTGTCGTGGGTTGGGCTTTCCCAGAAGCAGGTGACGGCAAGTGGTTTATTCGGGAAATGACCCCAAGAAGCATCTGTAGGGAATAGGGAGGTCAAGGAGGCAAGAGAAGGAACCCAGAAGAAGGTGTGTTAAGGAGCAGGTGTTTCCTTTGGGTGTTGGAGGCTGAATCCCGGCGGGACCATAAGAGATGAGGTAGAGGACACATCAGAGTTGGCTACCTGCTGGGGGAGGAAGCTGGGGCACTGATGCTCCGACTCTTGTCTGCCATGGACTGGGGCTGCTCTCCAAGAAGTCCATGTCCCCAGCACTTAAGAAGCGTGGGCTGAGCTCATCAGAGGAAGCTATCAGATGGAAAGTCCTTACAGGGGGACGTCCCCAGCAAGCACAGATCAGGGAGTGCCAAGATGATGTGATGAGA
Source organism: Mustela nigripes (assembly GCF_022355385.1). Classification (NCBI taxonomy): domain Eukaryota; kingdom Metazoa; phylum Chordata; class Mammalia; order Carnivora; family Mustelidae; genus Mustela; species Mustela nigripes. Next base: position 11,207,711 of record NC_081564.1, read on the forward strand.
CACCAGGAACTTTTGCTACTCACAGCAGAATCCAAGTGCAATTAATGGGAGACTCCAGAGGCCCCAATAAGGCCAAGAACTTATAGAGAAAGGATCGGTTATCTGTTGACAACACTGACTTATTGGAAATCACAATCTGAGTTATTCCAAATAATCTATCCTTCGGATATACTTGCACAGGCATGCAATGGTGTAGGAAGAGGCACTGTCTCTGACCAATGAGAGATGGAAGCCACCTCAATGCCCACCAACAGGGGGTTTCTAAAATAAAACTGTGGCACAGCCACATTAGGAGACGTTCAACAGGTGTTTGGGCTGCAATAGAAAGGTTTCTGGATGCCCTGTTCAATGAAGAAAACACAAGTTGCAAGAAAATAAGGTTAGTATTATCTAATTTCTATTTTTTAAAGATTCTATTTATTTATTTGACAAACAGAGATCACAAGTAGGCAGAGAGGCAGGCAGAGAGAGAGAGGGGAAGCAGCAGAGAGCCTGCTGCGGGGCTCAATCCCGGGACCCTGGGATCATGACCTGGGCCGAAGGCAGAGGCTTTAACCCATTGAGGCACCCAGGTGCCCCTGTTTTCTGTTTTAAAAAAAAAAAAAAACTTGGGGTGTCTGGGTGGCTCAGTGGATTAAGCCACTGCCTTCGGCTCGGGTCATGGTCTCGGGGTCCTGGGATCGAGCCCCACATCTGCCTCAGCATCCCTGCTGAGCGGGGAGCCTGCTTCCCCCTCTCTCTCTGCCTGACTCTCTGCCTACTTGTGATCTCTCTCTCTGATGAATAAATAAATAAAATCTTTAAAAAAAATACTTAAGGGATGCCTGGGTGGCTCAGTTGGTTAAGCCGCTGCCTTCGGCTCAGGTCATGATCCCAGGGTCCTGGGATCGAGTCCCACAACGGGCTCCTTGCTCGGCAGGGGAGCCTGCTTCTCCCTCTGCCTCTGCCTGCCTCTCTGTCCGCCTGTGCTCGCTCGCTCTCTCTCCCTCTGTCTCTGACAAATAAATAAATAAAATCTTTAAGAAAAATACTGAAAAGAAGCAGGATGCTGAGAGCATCGGGCAGGGTTTAGAGACTATGTCTTCCACATATGCCTTTTTGCCTCTGCACTTTTACTATAAGCCCGTATTACTCTATGTAATAAAACCAAGACAAAATTATATATGTAATAAAAGCTCAGCTTCTTGGCAGGACAAGGTGATAGCTGCAGGGATCCAAGGAGGGGTTGGCTTCAAGACCTAGTAGGGTTTGTCCAAGAAGTAACAGGGCCTTCCTGGTGTCTATCCTTGCTGCCAATGGCAAGGAGCCACAGGACATCCTGCTGAATGTGAGGTGACTTCTGCCCCCAAGCAGGTGGGACAAATTCTTGTATTGCCAGGCCACTGAAGCTTGAAAGCTCCCAGCAGTGACCAGCTGCTTGATTGTCCCTGATCTTCAGCTGTCTCTGTCTTTTCTCTTTATTTGGCAAGTTTTCCCAAGCCTCTGCTATACACCAGACACTGATTTAGAATGGTTTTCGAGGGGAACGAGGCAAGCGTGCCTGCCCTCGGGGAGCTTCCTCCTAAGCCCAGAAGAGGACGCCAAGGGCATACTTGCACAAATATTTATCTCACTGATGTACTCTGTTCTATGAGGAAGTGCAGGGAGCTACATGGTAAGACCTCCTATTCTGTGTAACCTGGAGAAAAGATACCCTCGCCACAGGAGTTTCTTAGCTGTTCTTTTGAGGACAGAGGGAACTTTGTAAACATAATAAGCTGTAGGGGCACCTGGATGACTCAGTGGGTTAAGCCTCTGCCTTCGGCTCAGGTCATGATCTCAGAGTCCTGGGATCGAACCCTGCATCGGGCTCTCTGCTCAGCAGGGAGCCTGCTTCCTCCTCCCTCTCCCTCTGCCTACCTCTCCCCCTACCTTGAGATCTCTGTCTGTCAAATAAATAAAATAAAATCTTTTAAAAAAAATAAGAAGCTGCAGAGGTCTACAGGAAATAAATGTCAGTGAGCTCCCCTGGGCTGGGAGACCTGTGCCAGCATGCTATCCAAAGTAGGAGAACCCTGGCTCTGTTTCCAACCTTCTTCACCATGGGTCAGCCAGAATATCCTGGACCAGACAGGTGGGCTGCTCCCTCTCCTCCGGGATTTTCAACTAAATCTACTAAGCATTTGGAGTTTTTCTTCTTCGGAAGAAAAACAAACAAACAAACAAACAAACTTAGAAGACCAGTCTTAAAAGGCACCTGTCTTCCAATGAAGGCTTCACCTCAACCAAATAATGTAATAATGCTACATTATTCACAATAAGTACTTGGATGCCTCCAGCGACGGGGAGCTCATTATCTACCCCTGAAGTCCATTTTCAGTTCTCGAGCAGCTACTTGCTTGAAAGCTCTTTCTTCTTCTGTTTGCTTATTTCCACCTGGTGCTACCCTCTGCGCTCCCATGGGAAAGCCTCCACTGCTTTGAAGCTAGTTATTGTTTCTCAGCAGCTCTCCATTTTTAGGGCTTTATGGTGTGTGAATCGGCAGGGGGTGTAGGCGATAGGTCAGGGTGTCACCTGTGGGCTCTACCGATCATACCTTGGGGAAGCACAAACCATTAAAGCTCCATCTTCCCCTCCCTGGCACCAGGTGACCATCACATCTTGCTCTTTTCTCACCTTGTCGACATTCTGTCCCCCACCTCTGCGGAATTCATGTTTAACAGCGGATGACACTGTACCCTTGGTGCAGAGAGGATCACGACTGTCACTGAGACATGCTGTGGGATAATGTTTAAAAGCATTCATGCTTGAGCCCCTCTGCCTGGGTGTGAATCCTGGAAGCCCCACTAACGAGCTGTGTGGCCCGTAGGCCAGTCACTTATCCTCTCTGAGCATGGTTGCTTCATCTTCAAAATAGACACAAGAACACAACCTGCATTACAGGGCTGTCGCGAGGATGAAATGGAACAAAGCACAAGGAAGTGCTCCGGAGGCCATGCCTGTTACTTGGCAATGGCTCAAGAAATAAGAGTCGCAGGCACCTGGGTGGCTCAGCTGGTGAAGCGTCTGCCTTTGGCTCAGGCCATGATCTCAGGGTCCTGGGATCGAGCCCCACGTCGGGCTCCTTGCTCAGTGGAGAGCCTGCTTCTCTCTCTCCCTCTGCTGCTCCCCATGCTTGTTCTCTTTCTCTCAAATAAATAAATAAATAAAGGAAATATATTTTTTTTTAAAATATGAGTTGCAATTATAATGAACTATCTATTAAGCACATAACACATACCAGGAACTTCTTTATATGCTTTGTAACTTTTTCAACTTCTCTACAAAATAACTATTAGTCTTTCCTGTCTCTGATTAGAAAACTAGAAATTAATTTCCTGTCTCCAATTAGAAATGTAAGGCAGAGAGAGAGAGAGTGAGAAAGAGATCTTAGGATTTGCTGTTTCTTTAGCACTCACTAGGTGAGGCAATGTATTTTCCCCCAAAGGCCAGGCTGATATTTCTTGTCCCACACTCGTTTCCAGAGCCTGGGAACTCCCCCAACAAAACATAGAACTATTTCCCCTCCACTTGAAACTCAGTAAACTTTTGCAGCTGCTCGGTCAAGAAGAGAGAGTTTCCTCTTGGGCTTTCTCTCTTGAGACACTCACTGCGAAACCCCAGCTGCCATGTGGTAAGGAGGCCCAAGCCACACAGAGAGGTCACAGGTAGTGTCTGGACCCATGGTCTCAGGACGCCAGCCAACAGCCAACACCAGACATGTGAATGAACGAGCCATCTGGTGATCCCAGCCCCCAGACTTCAAGCCACCGCAGCTGATTCTGAGTGGCTCAGAGACATGTCCTCACTGAGCCCTGCCCGTAGTACATATCTGTGAGCAAAACAGGTGTCGCTCTTTTAAGGTTTTAAATCAATTTCAGGGAAATTTCACTACATCAATACCAGGGACGTGAGATGTCAAGGCATTTGGCAAAGAGACTGTCCAATTTACTCTTCAAACAACAACTTTGGGGGACCGTGGGTGGCTCAGTCATTTAAGCATCTGCCTTCAGCTCAGGTCATGATCCCAGGTCTTGGGATCAAACCCTGTGTCAGGCTCCCTGCTTGGGCTTCTCCCCAAGCCCCCCGACCCACCGCCCCTCGTGCTCTCTTTCTCACTCTCTCTGTCTGAAATAAGTAAATAAAATCTTTAAACAGCATCTATGCAAGGGAAGCATCCTTGTGTTTCAGTTGTAGAGTGGGACTCGAAGAGGTAAAATGACTCGACCAAAGTCACATGGCAAGGAAGCAGAGAAGTCGGAGTCTCTACCCGGGTCTCTGGTTGCAGAATCCACATGCTTTTGTTAAGGAACACCTACCTGAGATGAGGGGGGAAGAATCAAAATTACTTAGCAGCTGTCAGAGCAACGGTACTTGAAAGACTGTCCCCAAAACTGATGAAAGACCCTTGGACACTTCACTGTGTTAAGTCTTATTTTCCCAAATAATGAATCCAGCGTCTCACCTCTTGCAAGGGTCCCTCCACAATGGGACTCATTCCTGTCCTGCCTCCCACTGTTGTATTCCTCGGAGAGGCCCATGATTGTGGGAATGGGCCGTGTCGAGTGTGGGAAGAAGTTTGTTTGGAAGCCTAAGGTTTTATGGGAATTCCTTCCTCCCTGGGGATAAATGAAGGCTTACGCAGAGCTGCTGGAGATACAAGCTGATTAACCTAGATTGAGGTTTATGATGGGAAAATTCAAACACAGTATTTCCTCCAACCCACCCCCTCCATGGAACCCTGACCACAGCCCCAAATACTACCAAGAAACACCCTCACAAGAGAAATTCTTATTGAAGAATTTACTAACAATTATTGAGAACTTCTAGCCACCCCAATTTAACCTAATCGTGTCAATCTTGTGTAGTCTGTTTTATTATTATGACCATTGTACAGATGAGAACACTGAGGTTCAAGAAGGTAAGGGATTGGATGCAGGTCAAAGAGTTATAAAGTGAAAAAGATGGGATTTAGGGGCACCTGGGTGGCTCAGTGGGTTAAAGCCTCTGCCTTCGGCTCAGGTCATGATCCCAGGGTTCTGGGATCGAGTCCACATGCGGTTCTCTGCTCAGTGGGGAGCCTGCTTCCTCCCCTCTCTCTGTGCTCAGCAGGGACCCTGCTTCCTCCTCTCTCTGCCTGCCTCTCTGCCTACTTGTGATCTCTGTCTGTCAAATAAATAAATAAATAATCTTAAAAAACAAACAAAAAAAAAAACATGAAATTCACCAGTCCAGGTCAGGTACTGGGAAAAGAAGTGGACATGGATTCAAGCAACATTAGCTTGTCTCAACTCCTTTCTATGTCTCCTCACCTCGCATAAGCCTCATTCTCACATGCCTTAGTTGTTTTCTTTGAGGGCACAGCACAGTCGCAGACAGCTTGGGCTGACATTACCCCAGCTCTCCAGAGCTAAGACAAACCCGTTTTCCTCCACCATCTAGAGGCACAATGCCAGGGAAGAATCTGATTGGTTAGGCTTGGGTTTTATGCCCGCCCCCCCCTCCAGCCAATCATTGAGCCTTGGGAATGGGAAACTGTGATTGGCCAAATCTGGGTCACACGCTCCCCCCCCCCCCAAAACGCCCAATAAAATAGCCTCCCTCCATAGGCAGATGTGAGAGCATCAAATGGGTTGATATTTTTGAACATTTGGTCGGGTGTTTGGCAAATATTAAGCATGTAACAAATTAGTCTTCAGTATGATTCCTACTAATATGCCAATAGGAGAGCTCGAGCTTCTTGGCTGCTGAGACCAGCCTCATCTATCCCATGATTAACAAAACTACACCAGCACAGCACCCCCGAATTTGCTGCCTTGTAGGAACACGGTGAAAAGCCGTGCATTTTTTGTCCCCATCTTAGAGGAGAGGAAACTGGGAGCCTCAGCATTGGGTTCAGGGCCAAGAGCAGCGGTTGCAGATCAAGAAGCAGCTTTTGAGAGAATGTTTCCGACGGAAGAGCAAACAGTCCCAGAGAGCAAAGGGACCTGCCCACATCTTGTCACTATCAGCGCTAGAACCTGAATCCTTGATTCTCCAGGGCCCTTCACACTATCTTGATCTGAAGCTCTAATTTATTGACTGCTTCTTGTACGCCACCCCCCCCACCCCCCAAGGCTGAACCCTTTTCCTTGCAAAACCACCAGGGCAAGAGGCTTCCTCAAGGCCATGTAACTAGGAAGTGGCAGAAGCAGATTAGTATATGGGGTTGTCGAACCCAGGAACCCATACCCCAAGTCTCTGTGCCATACTGCTTTGGACTCAGACTAAATTTACCAAAGGGTTTCAAGAATGTTGCATTGTGCCAGGCTGGGGGGAGGGGGACTATACTGATCTCACTTTAGCACCAGCAAGAACTGGAATTGAATGTGTATTTGGCACTAGCGAGCCACGGGATCTTGGGTTAACCTCTCCGAGCCCCCGTTCCTTCTCCGGGGCATGGGGATGACCACCACGTTGCAAGGCTTGTGCTGACAGTGCATGTGACTCGCAGTTCAGGGAGAATATTTAGAGAATGACAGTTACGTGGTTAGTGTCCTTGATGCCTAAAGGTGGTGACTTCAAGGACAATTGGCCCCTGCCAAGGGACTGACCGGCCGAGCAATGCAAGAGCGTTGCCACCAGGGGGCAGCAGAGCTTCAGCAGAAGCTGCAGGTCCCGGCACCCTCGGCCCAGTTCTGGCCCCTCCCCTTTTGGGGGATCCTCTGTAACCGAACCAGCTTTGTCTTTGCTGGGTTTGGTCAGAAAAAGGAAATGGCAGGTGCATCGTGCTTGAAGCGGGGCCAGTTGTTTTAACGAGCCTCAGACTTCTGGAATCAGGATGGCTGTTTGTCTTTGGATCAAGTCGTTAACCTCGCCAAGTTCCCTCATCTTTAAAACATAGGTAATGACAGTGACTACCCCCCAACCCCATGGCAATGAAAGGACCTCAAAGAAACCACTTCGGGGAAAGAGTAAGGATCCAAAAATAGTAGTCATTAAGAAAAAAATGGCACAAATCATAGTTAACAGTACCATATTGGAATGTTTAGAAAGGCGTTAAGAGAGTAGAGCTTAAAAGTTCTCATCACACACACACACACACACACACACACACACACAGCTGTAACTGTGTGAGGCGATGGACGGCAACTAAACGTACTGTGTTTATCACGTCCCCATCTATACCGATATCCAACCATTATGTTGTGTACCTGAAGCTAATACAATGTTATATGTCCATTAGTCTCAATAAAACTCGATAAAAATTTTATCAACAAAAATAAAGAAAGAAGCACACAGTGAAAATTTTGATTTAAAAGTTTTTGGACTTAAAAAGTGCTTGTTTACTCTGAAGAAGTTATTGGAACATAGACGCTAAGGTCAACGCACAAGGATGTTCATGGCGGTGTTGTTTATAATAGGGCCAATGCTGGAAAAATGACAAGTCCAACAGTAGGGGAAAACCAATTGAGAGGAATTGATTTAAGTACATGAGAGAGGATTCATATCAAGGATGCTAGGAAAGCTTTAAGCATGACATGGACAGCCTTGGCCTTTACGCTGACATGAGGAGAGCACAATATATTAATGAATAAAAAAATGTAATTTGTTTTGAGTCAGGAAGCATAGCACAATCCCATGTATACAGAATTACATGTGTACACACATATGTATGTGAATTCTTTTTTTTTTTAAGATTTTATTTATTTATTTGACAGAGATAGAGAGACAGCAAGAGCAGGAACACAAGCAGGGGGAGTGGGAGAGGGAAAGCAAGCTTCCCACTGAGCAGGGAGCCTGATGCAGGGCTCGATCCCAGGATCCTGGGATCATGACCTGAGTTGAAGGTAGATGCTTAACAACTGAGCCACCCAGGGACCCCTCGTATGTGAATTCTTAAGGAGTTGTGTGGGAATTTATCATATATAAACAGTGGTTACTTTTGAGTAGTGGGATTCAGAGGTCACTTTTAGCTTTTTATTCAGAAAAAAAAATTCAACAAAGTGAAGAGGCAACCTATAGAATTGGACAAAGTATTTGCAAACCATATATCTGAGAAGAGGTTAATATCTAAAATATATAAAAACGGGGCACCTGGGTGGCTCAGTGGGTTGGTACTTCTGCCTTCGGCTCAGGTCATGATCCCTGGGTCCTGGGATTGAGCCCCATATAGGGCTCTCTGCTCAGCAGGGAGTCTGCTTCCTCCTCCTCCTCTCTCTCTTTGCCTGCCTCTCTGCCTACTTGTGATCTCTGTCAAATAAATAAATAAAAATCTTTTAAAATAAATAAATAAATAAAAGATATAAAACCTCATACAACCCAATACAAACAAATAAATAATCTAATTAACAATGCTCAGGGTAAGCGAACAGTTCTTCCAAAGAAGACATACCTTGGGCAACAGGTCCACGAGAAGGTGCTCAACATCACTCATGACCTGGGAATTGCAAATCAAAGCCACAACGATGAATCACGTCATAGCTATTAGAACAGTGGTAATCAAAAAGATAAAAGAGAACAGATGAACAGGCCAGGATGTGGACAAAAGAGAACCCCCACGCTATCCTGGTGGGGATGGAAATTTGTGCAGCCAGTCTGGGAAACAGTATCAAGCTTGCTCAAAAATTAAAAATAGAACGGCCCTCTGATACGGCGATCCCACTTGTGGGTATGTATCTGAAGGAAATTAAAGCACTGTCTTCAAGAAAGAGCTGCACCCCAATGCTCACCGCAGTGTTACTCACAATAGCCAAGATATGAAAATGCCCCCACTGCCCATTAACAAATGAATGAATAGGGTACTTGGGTGGCTCAGTTGGTTAAGCCACTCCCTTCGGCTCAGGTCATGATCCCAGAGTCCTGGGATCGAGTCCCGCATCGGGCTCCCAGCTCCATGGGGAGTCTGCTTCTCCCGCTGACTTTCTCTTCTCTCATGCTCACTCTCACTTTCTCTCTCTCTCAAATAAATAAATAAAATCTTTTTTAAAAAAACAGATAAATAAAGACAATGGATTTACACACAATGGAAATCCTGCCCTTTGCAACTCTATGGGTTCACCTAGAGGACATTACACCAAATGAAATTAAGTCAGAGGAAAAAAGATAAATACTATATGATCTCACTTATTTTTTTTAAAGATTTTATTTATTTATTTGACAGAGAGAGAGATCACAAGTAGGCAGAGAGGCAGGCAGAGAGAGGGGGGAAGCAGACACCCCACTGAGCAGAGAGCCCGATGCAGGGCTCGATCCCAGAACCCTGAGATCATGACTCGAGCCGAAGGCAGAGGCTTAACCAACTACCCAGGTGCCCCTATGATCTCACTTATAAATGGAATCCAAAAACAAAACAAAAAAAAGAAGTCAGACTCCTAGAAACAGAGAGAGTTAGGGTTGTGGTTAGCAGGTGCTGGGGGTGAGGGAAGTGGGGAGATATTAGTCAAGGGACCCAAACTTCCAATTATAAGATGAGTAAGTTCTCGAGAGCCACGGTGCAGCATCGTGGTTATAGTTAACAATACCAGACAGCATGTTTCAAAGTTGCTGAATGACTAGACCCTAAATGTTCTCACCACAGACACACACACACACACATACACAATGTGATTATAGGAGGTAGTGGAGAGGTTAACGAACTCAGCTGTGGTAATCATTATGCAATATACACACTTATGACCTCGTTATATTGTACACCTTAATCTTACACAATACCGCATGTCAATTACTTGCAATACAGCCGAAACAAATCAAATTTGACAGAGAAGTTGCAAGTGTTATACAACAGACTCCCACAATCCTTTTGGCCAGATTCGGCATTGCCAACATTTTGCTCCATTTACTCTATCTAGATCTAAATTTATAGTTATGGCTATCTCTGGACATCCATATACTTACTCTATACCCATATGCATGTTACAGTTGTGATTTGGGGGGAACATATGAAAGTTGTAGCCATAGGGGTCCTTTACCCCTTACTTCTCCAGCATGCCGCTCCTAAGGGCAAGAACATTCTCTTGCATAATCGTGGGACGGCTCTTTCTATTACCTAATATCCCGTTCACATGCAAATTTTCCACTAGTGCCTCCACACGTGTACACAGGGCTGCTTACTCACAGACATAAATACATTTCTAGATGGTGAGAATGTTTATTTGCCTTTTTATACTTTTTAGAATTCTGATTTTTTGTTTCTTTTCTTCCTGAGGTCATAAAAATCACCTTCAGGATTAGAAGGGACCATAAAGGTATTGCCTTTCGGAGAAAATTAAGAAATACAGCTCAGAGAGGGGAGTTTTTGTAAAAAAAAAAAAAAAAAAAAAAAAAAGAGAGAGAGAGAGAGAGAGACCAGAGGCGGCCATTAGGCCCTGTTCCTGCCCACACCCCTGCCCAGGAGAGCTTCTGGTCTCCCTTTCTTGGGTGGGTGGCAAGGGATCTCAGCGGAGAAGTTTCTTCCTGGCTCAGTCACAGGAGGAGTCCATCTGTTGTGCCAACCTCACTGAGCGAGACATGGAAAACTGAGGCTATCCCATTCCTGCCTGCATTCCAGCTTGGCCCACCTGTTCTGCATGTCAATGGAAGGACCCTCCAGCAACTTGAGATTACCGACTAGATAGAAGTCTTCTCATAAAGTATCTTTTTTTGACAGATAGGATGTAGAAGAAAATTCCAGTACCTCCGATTCCCACCCAGGAGACCATGGGCGAACTCTCTAGAACCACTGGAGAGGACAGGTGCGCCCTCCAACCCAACACTCCCATGCCTGGGTTGTTTCCTGGAGAAACTCAAGGGCACTTGCGCCAGGAGAGCTAGCCAAGAGTGTTGTTTTTATATAAGGCGCAAACGAGAAACAGCCCAGAGGCCCAGCCACAGTGAGATGGAGAAACATAGTATCCATACAAAGAAAGTCTCTGCCCAAGGAAAACTGGGGTGTCCAGCCACCAGTAGACATGCCGGGGGAGCCTCACAGATAGCTTGTAGCAGGGGGGAAGCCAGACCCAAGGAACTCCTGGGGCATGGTCGCATTTGTAGAAAGTTCAAAAGTAAATGAGACGCTATTAGATAGGGCTCCCTATTGCTTGGGGACACTTACAGAAGAGTTCCAACTATAAAGAAAAGTGAGAACATGATTCTCCCCAAAGCCAGAGTAGTCAGTACTTGTAAGGACCGAGAGGGGGGTCCTAAGGGACATCAGAGGCGCTGTGTCCTGCATGCTGTTAACACTGAAGTCCACTTATCGGTTAAACTGTGTGTATCCTATGCAGTTATGTTTCCTGGAACAAGCCCAGAAAACAAAGCACAGTGCAAAAGCCTGAAAGCAGCCCCTGAATCCTGGCTTCCACAGCATCCCGGGAAGGGCGTCTGGCAGGTGCAGCTTTCCCGCTCCCTGCCAGCTGCAAGACACAGAATGTCAGACCTCGTTTAAGTTAATTTGATCAACCACTCCGGGGAACGCCGTGGGCCCCAGGGCTGGCGGAAGGTTGCCAAAGCCACGTGAGTGAGGAAGACACGGCTTCTGTCCACAAGAAGACTCCCGTCTAGAGGAGCAAGCAAGGCACCACAGTATCACACAATGACACTTAGGATGGGGCGAGTTCAAAGAGCTGGGACACAGCCTTGAAGAAGAAACAACCCGATGAGAGCGAAAGAGCCAGCGCAGTGAATCCCAGGATAGAGAAAATGGAACCTGCCGCAGGCAGAGATAACAGTGCACAAAATTTCCAGGGACGGGGTGCAGGGCAGGGAAGGCAGGTCATTTGATGAGGCTGGACCACCGGCTGTGGGCTGTAGTGGAGGAGCGACATGAGAGACGGGAGCGCAGAGGGCAAGGAGGGCCCAGAATAGGAAGTGCTTAATGCGAAGGCAATGGGGAGCCATGGCAGGTGATAGAGCAAGGGGTGTCTGATGGGTTTAGGAGCAAGAGGTAGGGTGGTGGGGTGATTCAGATGAGAGATGACAATGGCTTGGTCTAAGGCCACAGAAGGAGATGGGGAGTCTGGGAAAGAAAAGGCAAAGGAAGCCAGTTCTTTTCTTCCTTTCTTTTTTTAAGATTTCATTTATTTATTTGACAGAGAGTGACATAGCAAGAGAGGGAACGAAAGTAGGGGAAGCCTGCTCGGCGGGAAGCCTGATGCGGGGCTCGAATCCAGCTCCCTGCGATCATGACCTGAGCTGAAGCCAGACACTTAACGACTGAGCCACCCAGGCACCCCAGGAAGCCAGTTCTGAACATAATTCGAACTCAGCAGGGGAGGCAGGTTGAGAATTCCCACCTTTACAGACCCCGCAGGAGCACAGGGGGAGCTCTCCTGCTGGTCCGGGGACCACACCTGGAGTCTGCAGCTAGTTTCTGCACGACCTGGGCAGTCTGTGCCGGGTATCCTGAAGGTGTCTCTAGCACCACGAACCTCGAGTCACACCCTGGCTCTGTCTACCAGCTCACGGCCTCGGTCGTCTCACTGCCAAGTTCATCTTTCTTGTTCTCACCGGTACTAGAGGCCGAAAGCACCGATCTCAGTGGGGTTGCTCCGGGGTCATGTTAAGTCAGGCCGTCAGAACTTGACCAACAGCAGCCCTGGTGTTTGTTTCATTGGCTCTAAATGGCCAAATCCAGCTGCTTTTCGGTGGCCCCAGGGTCTCCACTCGGGCTGATGGGTGGCGAGCCGCAGATTCCTTAACAGACTAACAGCTAAGGAAAGAAAATATCAGCCCGTTGACCTCAACAACAACAACAACACAAAAAAAATAAAAAAAAAAAAAAAAGAATGAAAAAGAATTCATTTGAGACTTTTGACTCTTGGGGGATTCTCTGCAACGCTGGTTCTCCTCGATGAGTGCAAGTGTATTTATATAAAGCTTCTGGGTTTATTAGCCTCAGCTGTGAGGCTGGATACACGCAGGCTTCCCTGACCACTTCTTAGGGGCCTCCCCTGGGGCACTGGTTGACCAACTGTCCCAACCTCCGAAGTGGGGAGGGGGATGTCTGGTCTGATAGCCCTCCTCCAGGATTTTTTAAAAGACAAATTTTATTGGCTTTGATCTTTTCTTGTTAAAAAGAAAAAGTATACATTCCCCCACATACACACCATTTTTTTTTTAAAGTAGGCTTCATGTGGATCCCAACACAGGTCTTGAACTCATGACCCTGAGTTCATGTCCTGAGCTGGGATCAAGAGTCAGATGCTTCCCCGCCTGAGCCATCCAAGGGCCCCGGAGAAAGAAGGCATTTTGATGAGATTGTTGCCATTTATGGAGCCTTTATTAACATGCTTTGTTTTCCATTTATTACCTCTTTTAATCTTTCCAAATCCTCACGGTGGGATCCCTGCATTATCATCTCATTTAGCAGATGATAGAACCAAGCTCAGAAGATGATCTTTGCCTATGCTCACCCACAGAGGGAGCCGCAGCGCCGTACTCAAGGCCAGGATCCGCCCCACCCCCACCCCCAATTCCCAAACAAGGGCAGGGACCTCCAATGAATGCATCACCTGAGAATCCCTGAGACGCGTAGAAGAAAAATGAACCCTATCCAAGGACAACCCCGGGTGACATTTTGCTGTATTTTTTCCCGTGTCTTTGCATACACATTCTTTTAAAAATTAGTTTGGTAGCATACGGTGTATTCAGAGTTACTGAATATTTTTGGAGTTCTTTTAATGTTATAAAAATACTTTTCTCCCCCCACTTCAAGTCAAAGAATATGCAAAAATATGCAAGTGAAAGAGAAAACTCACTGTTCCCTGACCCTCACCCCTATTCCCACAGGGTGCCCTCACTGGCTATCCCTCTTGTATCTTTCCATTGACCAGACAGATATTTACCTATGTTCATTGCCAGATCCTGCCCTAGACTTTGGGATCAAAAATATGTAAGGAAAGTAAGGATCACGGGGCCCTTGCCCCTCACGTCCGGCCAAGACGGGAAGGTTCAGACAAGGCCATAACATGACCTTAACCCCAGGAACATGGATTAAGTGTAGCAAGGATAAAAATAAAAGGAAAATGAAAGGAACATGTCTTGCTGCCCTGTAGGTAAGAGGGAGCCTATCAGTGGGTCCAGGGTATCTGGATGAGGTCCTCCCAGGGGTCAGACTCATAAACCAGCTCAAGATTCAATGAGTGATTGGCTCACCCCGCAGATCACACACAGCTCCTTGGGAATGAGATCTTCGCCTGGAGTAGCGTCCTGGTTTTTTTTGTGTGAGAGGATTCCCACCACCACCCCTGCCCCCACCCCCACCCCCACCCCCAGCCAGGGGACATGTGGCTGTGTCTGGTCATATTTTTGGTTCTCCCAAATGCTGGGGAGAGGGTGTTGGTGCTGGTATTTGATGGGGGGAGGGGGGCGCTGTCAGCATCCTACAATGCTCAAGAATATCTGGTCCAAAATGCTAAGAGCATCCAGACAGAGAAATCCTGGGCCTGGAGAGGTAGGTTAGGAGGCCAGGGTCCTCCCAAGGGCAGATGCATGGGATCAATCTGGGATGGGCCACGTTGTCCCTAAAGCATCTTGAGAAAACCTTCACTTCTTTAAATCTCAGTTTCCCACTCGGTATCACGGGACACAGTACCAGCACCCACATTCCAGGCTTGCAGGAAGGATGAACTATATGGAGAAATACTTAGTGCTTGGCACACAGTAGGCACTTGGTAGGTGTTAGGCATTTTTTTCAAAAGTGAAAGTGATGGACGTGTGGATTACAAAGATAAAAGCGAGATTTTTTTTTTAAAAGATCGTATTATTTATTTATTTGACAGAGAGAGACACAGTGAGAGAGGGAACACAAGCAGGGGGAGCGGGAGAAGGAGAAGCAGGCTTCCCGTGGAGCAGGGAGCCCCATGTGGGGCACAGTCCCAGGACCCTGGGATCACGACCTGACCCAAAGGCAAATGCTTCATGACTGAGCCACCCAGGCACCCCAAAAGCGAGATCTTCAAGTGCCCCAGAGAAGAGTCTAGACTTCTGTTTGCATGTTGAAGGTGTTTGAATGTTTGCAAAATTTTACATTCAAGAGAACTCACCTTATTTTATTTTATTTCATTTCACTTTTTAATGTTATTTTATTGAGTGATAGTAAAGTTTATTGAGCAACAGTACAAAGTTCCCAAAGAGGGAGGAGACCCGAGAGGGTCACCCAAATTTGCCCAATTTTATTTTATTTTATTTTTAAAGATTTTATTTATTTGACAGAGAGAGACACAGCAAGAGAGGGAACACGAGCAGAGGGAGTAGGAGAAGGAGAAGCAGGCTTCCCGCCAAGCAGGGAGCCCAATGCAGGGTTCAATCCCAGGACCCTGGGATCAGGACCTGAGCCAAAGGCAGATGCTTCATGACTGAGCCACCCAGGCACGCCTGAATTCACCCAATTTTTAAAAAGATCCTCTTCACACATGGACCCCTGTTACTCCAAGGAAACTGGAACATGGGGGGTTCTAATAACAAGACACACATTGCTTTTGCAATTACAGGATATAATTTGGAGAGCATCCAATTATGGGGGGGGGGGATCTTTAAATGGCAAAACCAAAAAAAAAAAAAAAAAAAGCATTACAAATAAAATCCAGAGCCAAGATAAAATAAATAAACCTCTAAAGACGATTTACTTATCTTTCCAAAAGTCTTTTGGCCACAGCTAAGGACATCAATCCTAGAATCGTTCAGTGACAACACACACGCATATTAACTTTAATGGCTGCTTATAACGTATTTCCAAGAAAAATACGGGACTATACTTCTGTGGTTTTTCTCTGCCCAGCACTGAATCCATGGCTCATTCATTCACGTTTTGGTCATGACTAAATTGACTGCATTGCTGTTTTAAGAAAAAAAATCTAGAGGCTCTTGCTGTGGAATCCATCCGTGATGGCGTGAAGAGAGATAGTATATATTCCCTAGTTACTTCTAGGTGGTTCTCAAGTTGGGTTCGTCCAATGTAAGTCAACCACCAAAGCACAGGAACCACTAGGGACCCTATCCTACACAGCTTTTCCCATCTCTCCAGAATCTTTGCATGCACGCCAATGCCAGGGAGGCTGGCGCCAGCACCACAGTCCCTGAATTCCTTGTCACCTGCACATAGCTTGGGACCTGTTTTCTTTAGAACCAGTGAAAGGTGAAACAGCTCTTTCTTGAAAGTCCTGGTTTCCAACAGCAGATTTTAAATACAAGACAATTTGGGGACGATGGTGGGCAGCAGGATGTGGGGTGGGGGCAGTCACACAGAGGACTAAGGACCAGAAGTCGGAACCCACTGGCTAAGTGGAGAAATTCTGGGCGTGTGTCCTGGTTCCACCACTTGACCTTGGGTGTGTTTCTTAACCTCCCTGAGCCTCGGTATCTTCCCCTATCCCAGGGGTCTACGGTCAGCCCCGGCAGGCTGTTGTGAAAGTAGCGAGAGACAAAGGAAGCTGGAGAGTTCTGGAAAATGCCTGCTAGGAGGTGATCACCGTCACACCTTCTACCCACTTTGCCCTCTGGGCAGGCCGGTTAGGCTCCTCAATCCCTTATCAGCCCGAATGCCGGGAACACCCAAAAGAGAGCTGGTTGAGGCTGTCTTCCCCAGCGTAGCTCACCTGGCGTTTGAGGTTTGGGACAACTGGGGGATTCTTGGATTCCATCTCTTTCCATCTTTGAAAGGGCTGGTGAGAGGCAGTGATTAGCTATCTGGAGCACCCTCTGCATATGCACATACTAGAAATTTGGAAAACAACCCACATTAGAGAGTCTGAGGTCAGGGCCCTGAAAATGCCTGTCCAGCAAGAAATCGAGAAAAGCCCATGAAACCCCAGAACATTTCCCAAGAGATGCACAGGCCTGAGGGGGCAGAGCCGCAGAGAGGCTGGGGGAGGGGGACCCCAGAATCCTAAGACGGAGGCAAGGAAAGGCATGGATGAACAGGCTGGCTTTTATAGAAGCCATGCCTCTCGGGAGGACCATCTTGTGGTTTTCTTTGGGATTTTGACTTTTGGATGGCCTGTTAATCCCCCCGACCCCCTACCTTCCCACACACCCCCACCACTGTCTTTTCCTTTCTCAGGAGAAGAGAAAATCCTTCCCCATCTAGAATGACGGCACTCCGCTTACTTTGAGTAGCAATTTTGTGCAACACATTGTGCTTTCAATCTATTTTATCATTCTATCCTCATTAAAATTTCTGTCGGGGGGTGCCTGCGTGGCTCAGTTAAGCATCTGCCTTCGGCTCAGATCATGATCCCAGGGTCCTGGGATCGAGGCTTGAGCGCCTGTGTCTGGAGCCCAGCAAGAAGACTGCTGCTCCTTCTCTCTGCCTCTCCCTGATCAGGCTCATGCTGTCTCTCTCAAATAAATAAAATCTTTAAAAAAAAAGATTTGGCACAAAGAGAGGGAGAGATCACAAGCAGGCAGACAGGCAGGCAGAGAGAGAGGAGGAAGCAGGCTCCCCGCTGAGCAGAGAGCCCGATGCGGGGCTCGATCCCAGGACCCCGGGATCATGACCGGAGCCGAAGGCAGAGGCTTTAACCCACTGAGCCACCCAGGCGCCCCTCAAATACATAAAATCTTAAAAACAAGACAACAACAACAACAACAAAAACCCACAAAAAAACAAAACTTCTGCCCGGAAGGAGCATTCCTGGCTTCAACAAAGAGATGAGGAAAAGGGTATTTTACTCCTGGGATTACAGGAAGCCATTGCAAGGAGGGTATGGAGTTTCTGGGATATGAATTTCAATTTGGGGTGCTGGATGGGTGAAGGGGGAGGGGACAGGGAGCCAGACCCAGGTAGCTGGTGACCGTGGAGCCCCTCCGGGGAGAAAGTACCCATCTTAGAGAAAAAGAATGGGTGAGTCAAACGGAGAAAGTTAAACGTGTTGCCTTGAGGTCGTCAAACCATCAGAGGGAGCGGGAGATTCTTGACCTTGCTGGCCAATAATCTAACCCAACAACACAATTCGAACCTCTGATCTCTGTAATCTCCAGAGGCCTGCAGGAGTCAGGTTCTACATAAATAAATCCAAGTATCCCCTTCTGATCTCCAGGCAAACAAATGGGATTAGCACATCAAAAGCTAGGTTCTCTGTCCTGCAGGGAGTCCTGCCCCAAGGTGAGAGGTGGGCCAGAAGGAAGATTCAGGAATTCAGAAATTGTTTTCCCGGGCGGATTTCTTGGGCCTCTCTCTTGACTCGCCGGGTGACCCGGGATGAGTTCCCGAACCCCCGTACATTTCTCCTCTGCGAAATGCGATCAGAACACGTACCTCCTAAAGTTGTCGTGAGAATGAAATTAAAATGACATTCTCGGGGTGCCTGGGTAGCTCCGTGGGTTAAAGCCTCTACCTTCGGCTCAGGTCATGATCCCGGGGTCCTGGGATCGAGCCCCACATCGGGCTCTCTGCTCAGCGGGGAGCCTGCTTCCTCCTCTCTCTCTGCCTGCCTCTCTGCCTACTTGTGTCTCTGTCTGTCAAATAAATTTAAATAAATAAGTAAATAAATAACCATGATTAATATGTTCAAGAGACGCAAAGCCAAAGAAGGAGAAAAGAGTTGAAAAGTGAATTTTACCAGAGAATTGGAATCCATGAACTTCCTAGTTCAAAAGACTAGGACATAGAGAACTCACTTGACTTTCTCATCCACAGAGGGCTTTTGAAAATGCTGATTCAGGGGCGCCTGGGTGGCTCCGTGGGTTAAAGCCTCGGCTCAGGTCATGATCTCAGGATCCTGGAATTGAGCCCCACATCGGGCTCTCTGCTCAGCAGGGAGCCTGCTTCCCCCTCTCTTTCTGCCTGCCTCTCTGCCTGCTTGTGATCTCCGTCTGTTAAATAAATAAATAAAATCTTTTTAAAAAAGTGATATTCTCTAGGGGGCAGTCAACATAGGCCAGATCCTGTTCCCGGCTCACTTCTCCTTCGGTCTCATAACGACCCCTGTATTAAACGAGTCATTACAGAAGGGGCGGGGGACAATGGTGTCGTGATTAAAATGATGGCCTGATGGATGTGAACATTGTTTAGGGACACACACACACTGAGTAAAATGACAAAAGTAGTAAATTGCAAAATCCAATGTACTCCAGGTCAAGGACTTCGAATTTCTGAAGGCCAGGACAGGAAACACAGAAAGGCAGACCCCTGAGTTTTTGGTAAAATTGTTTATGGGTCTCGGGTTGCTGTTAGGTGGTTGTTTTTTTTTTTGTTGTTGTTTTTTTACGAGAAATGAAATTAATGTGTAATATTTAGATTCACACATATCAATGAGCTGGATAAGGTCTAACAATTGCACACACACACACACACACACACACACACAGCTCTCTAATTGCAGACCTATGTGTGTGCATGTATATTTATTTCTGAAACCTTGTCCAACGGCTCTTACCACTTTGCACTTTGAGGAAGTTTGCCAAGGGGCAAATTCTGTAGAAAAAATGTTGCTGGAATGGCTTCATTCCCCAGTTTGGGGCGTCGCAGGCCCTTTGAAGACCCCCAGGAAGGCTTGCCATTCTCCTCGCAAGAAAATGCCCTTTCTCAGAGCCCAGAAGATAGGGGGCTTCCCCTTCAGCAGAAATTCATAGCTATCACCCCCCAAAACCCACCACTGACCACCCTCCCCCGACCCCTCGGAGCTCACAAGTGAGGAACTCCTTCCTGCTCGCAGTTAGAAATTCTTTTTTTTTTTTCCCCTTGGTAAATGTTTATTGAGCACATAGTAGGCTCCAGACCACGAGTAGGTCAGGTGCCGGAGTCCCCATCAGAGGGTCACCTGCTAGCATTCAGTATTCTTTTCTCCGTCATACTCCCCTGCTCACCTACTTCTGGCCGCCTTTGTGAATGCAGCAACCAAGATCAAAGAATAAGTAACATCTCAGGGAGACATCACGACTACAAGGGGACTCCAGGCAACTTACTTGACCTGTGGCAAGCCTGTGGGCCACTGCGTCCGTAGGTCTTACTTTTATCTTTGCTTAAACAAAAAGAACACAAAAACTCAGAGACAGGAAGGTGAATGACAGGTTTATCTGCAAGCAGAGGAGACAAAATTCTGAACCCAGGGGCTGGGTTTTTGACGGCGGAGATCACATGAGAGCTTATCAGTGAGGGGGTAAGACCAGAGTTTGGATTCAACTCCAGCAGATGCTGTGTGATCTAGACGGGCTAGTCTAATGCTCTGAGCCCATATTTCCTTATGAAGATGCGACATAATAGTGACGCAGGCTCATTAATAAGAACAACAAACACAATGGGAAGAGTAATAATATCCCCTAGCAGCAGGGGTGAGGGATTGTCATCTGTTTATAAAATGGTGATGGCCAGGACTTTAGCGTAATCCATGGCACGGAGCGCTCAAGATAGTATAGCAAAAATAAAGGTGGTGGGTGCCTTGGTGGCTCAGTGGGTTAAAGCCTCTGCCTTCGGCTTGGGTCATGATCTCAGGGTTCTAGGATGGAGCCCCGCATCGCATCGGGCTCTCTGCTCAGCGGGGAACCTGCTTCCCAACGCCCACCCCCACCCCCACCCCACCCCCCCCCCCCCCCCCGCCGCCGCCATGGCCACCGCCTGCTTCTCTGCCTACTTGTGATCTCTGTCTGTTGAATAAATAAAATCTTTAAAAAAATAAAGGAATAAAGGTGGTGAAAATCTCCCAGCTTTGATATTTTTTTTCATCGGTCCTAGAAGTCTGGGTTGAATCTTTGACAATTCCTCCTCTAGGCCCCTCGGCCCTAAAGCCCTATTATCATAAGACGTTTTAAGTTTGTAAAATCTCTCTTTTTGTTGATCTGGATGTCATTTTGTATGTCTGAAGTGGGGCCCATCTCACCTGTGGACACAGGGTGGGTCCTTTTCCAAATGGAAATGAATGCTCGGGTATGAGGAAGATGGGGCTTTAGGTCCACTCGCCAAAACTCAACTTCATTAGCCACAGAAAACTGTATTTATTATGTAACGTGTGCATTTCAAGGTGTGGCGTGAGGGTCCCCCCACCCAAAGCCAGAATGCTAAAAAGGTCTTCGTCCAAAGTTAGGATGACTGTAGGATCTGGTTGCTAGGCACTGGGGAATTCATTCTATTTGGGAATGTTTCAGACTTTCCAAAATGTATTTTAAAAGACCCTTGTCCCCTAAATTCCAACCCCTCCCCATTCTTCCCTCCAAATGACCTTCAGCTTAGTGGAGTTTGACGTATTTCTTATTTTGGTGAGTCTCTTCCTCCGCTCCTTAAACCTAAACACGGTTTGGGTTTGAGATCGCAGGAGACAAGAATGAATAAACAAATGTGTGTTTCTTCCTCTTTTAAAATTCCGGAAGGCACGAGGTGGCAAATGAGTAAATGAGAAGCCCTTTGGCAGGATGGGACCCAGGAGCCACCACTAGCCCCAGCAGCCTCTTACCTTTGTTTTTCTAAGACTCTGGAGCCCAGTCCCTTAGGAACTAAGCGATCCCACCCTTGTTTTCCAAGACTGGTGGTTGCATTTCAATGTCAAGGAAGGTGTCCCTCCACCCTGGGAGACCCGACCCAGTAGCAACGCCTGTGCTGACAAAGACAGGAGATCATTAGCCCTAATTTAGTCCTCCCCAGCAGGCAGACTGATGGGGATCCTGGGATCCGAGGAAAGAACTCACTCCTTCCCTCCTTAGTAGGAAAAAGGGAATGAAGCGAGAAAGGTCTCTCTGGACATTCTCTTCCTTTGGGAGGGTAAACCCGTGAAGGTCAGTTGGGTGAAACGTGTCATAAACCTTAAAAAAAAAAACCCAAAACCTAGTATCTCACCTCCTGCTCTCCCCCACCTCTTGGGATTGATCCCTGGAGGGATCCCCTAGGTGGAACTGCCAAAAGGAAGCAGACAGGGGTTTAAAGAGGAGAAAAAGGAATTCACTTGCAAAGTAAATACTATTCATATGGGTATAATACTTAGATAAAAGTCCTGATCTTGCCCTGCTTTGCAAGTGTTAAAATGATGGAGAGGGAGAGGCATTTGCAGGTGTGGACTTGGGAAAAAATGGTTTTATTATTCTAAAGAATTCAGGGCACTTGGGTAGCTCAGTTGGTTAGGTGTCTGCCTTCAACTCAGGTCATGATCCCGGGGTCCTGGGGTCTGAGCCCTGAGTTGGGCTCCTTGCTTAGCAGGCAGCCTGCTTCTCCCTCTCCCTCTGCCTGCCACTCCCCCTGCTTGTGTGCTCTCTCTCTCTCTCTGTCAAATAAATAAATAAAATCTTTAAAAGAGAAAAAGAAAAAAGGAAAGAAATTTGATTGCAAATCAGTAATATTTTTACTAAAAATAAACCATGCCAGGCTTGTACTAGGCACTTGCTGATGCATTATTTTATTAAACCTTTTTGTTTTCAGATTTAAAAGAAAGATCCTGAATGGCATTTTAATGACAACGAAGAGGGAAGTTATCGGTAAGGTGTTGTGATTTTGATCTGAGCCCTTCCCCTGGCTATCTCCTGTGGTGCGACATCACGTCCAACGTCATCTCCTCGAGGCCCTTCTGTGGGATTTGGCCCCTCCCTGCCTCCCGCCTGCCTGTTGACGTCCTGCTTTGCACTTATCACAATCCGTGTTTATCAAGTGCATTTTTCACTTGGTATTTCGCTCTCCCTGCCCCCTCTGCAGTGTGAGCACTGACCTTGACCATCGTGTTCATGGCAGAGAGTCCTGAGCCACTATATGTCATGTATAAAGTGATGAAGGGCGGTTTATTAACTATTTTAGGATAAGTAAGCGGGTGACGACACGAATGAGCGTGTGTGAGAGAGGGAGCGGAACTTGAGTCGGCGGGACCCTCTGCACATCGCTCAGCAATGCGGGGCTCTCCCAGACCAGGTCGCTGTGTACCGGGACAGTCAGAACGTGAGGGACAGAGGGACATCCCAGGAGTCTGGAGCCCACCTCCCCAGGCCCCTCCACCTTCTTAGCTGACTCCGATCGAGTAATGCCAGTAGGAGCGGGTCTCTGTCCCCAAGGAAGAACCTCTCACCAGTGCTTGGCACACACCCCATCCTTCTGCCCTTCGTGATGACTCTTGGGCACCAATGTTTTTTTTTTTTAAAAAGACACAACAAGAGAAGGAACACAAGCAAAGGGAGTGGGTTAGGGAGAAGCAGGTTCCCGCCGAGCTGGGAACCTGATGGGGGGCCCCATCGCAGGACCCCGAAACCATGACCTGAGCCGAAGGCAGACGCCCAATGACTGAGCCACCCACCCCTCCCTGCTTGGGGACCAATATTATCACACTTGTTTTAACTGATGAGGAAGCAGAGACCCAAAATAGCAAAGTGTTTTGTTCCCATTCATGGAACCAACACATGGGCTCCAGGCCTGGCCTGCGTCTCAAGTCAGAGGGAGGAAGGGGACACCTTTTCCAGAATGTTTGTCTCCTCTGATCCGCACAACAGGACTTCTCACTTTCCAGCCACATTCGGGATGGAGGGGGAGAGACACGAGGAGCCAAGAAAGAAAAGTCTCAGGGAGAGAGAGCTCTGGGAAGCTCACAGTCTCTGAAATGCTCAGGACAGACTAGCTTGAAGGGGAGATGAACGGACCAAGGACGCAACAGAGGGAAATGACCGGGAGTCTGCCCTCAGGGGTTCGGCCGAGACTCACACCCCATCACTCCTGCTTCCCTGTGACTCTGTGATCATCGGTGAATGACTTCAATTTGTCTGAGCCTCAGTTTCTCCATCTGAAAAACTAAACCCAAAGGCTGGCCTTGAGAGTTCACGATCCCAGAGCTCCCATGTTCAGCACATGTCTGAAGACGCAGGGGTTCGGTCCTCAGGAGCTGTCAGGGGCCTCCCGTGTCGCTACTGGGGAGTTATCGTCATTCTGGTTCAACTCGCTCATTCGGAGCCTGTATGCAAGATGCCATTGTGCAGCGAGCTGGGGAACCCGGGACATCCCGGTTCAGATCTCGTTCAGATCTCGTTCGCTGGACCAGATGCGTGACTGCGGGGCCGGGGGCAGGAGGGGAGGCGTTGCCACCTCGCTTACTAGACCGTGTCCTCATCGGCGAGGTGGGGAGAACCCCTCGCCGGAAGTGCTCAAGCTTTCACGAGGAACATTCCCGAGGTACGGAGCCCGTCTGTCGGAGATAGTGGCCTGCCGAACTATATGCATATTTGTGCTTTATACATAAACAGTAAGATTCTTGCCCCCCCTCCCGGCACCTCACCTGGAATCCATCAGTCTTCGTCCCCACTGAGAACACATGCCCGGAGCTCGCTACCTTCACTCTTGTGCTAATGCTGGTTGGTGGGGAGCTGGGGGGAGGGATATTTTGGCTGCCCTGCCCCCCTAAAACATACAGACCCTCGTTAGCTACAGGTCCTGTCCCAAGAGCACATTTAGCCCTCTGTGTTCAGGAAGTGGGATTTGTCCCTAATACCAGACATGTATCATTTCTGAGTCTGGTCCTTGGCCCAAATGCCTCACGTCTTGAGATCTCAAGGGTGGGGAAGGGAGGTCATAAAAAAAAAAAAAAAGAAAAGAAAAAAAGGGAACAGTGTGAACGCTTCTTGATTCCAAGTCAAAACCTCGCACCCTCAGGAGCCCTGAGGCGGGGCCCGGAGCTCTCACCCCACTTCCCAGTTGCCTTTCACTCATCTCTGAAGACTCCGGAGTCTGTCTGAAGTGGATGTCAAGAGGCTCGTTGAGGGGGGCAGTCCCAGGGGGCCCACTCGAGCCTCCCCAGCATGGACAAAGGCACAGCATTCTTACTCCACTTCCGCTCCAGCCTGTGTCTCTCCTGACCCTCAGAAAAGGGACTCAACACAAGCCCCTTGGGGGGCAGGGGGATGACATTGTAATGCTGGCCTCAGTGGCCTTCCCAGTGTCAGCAGGATCTGCTCCCCTGCGCCCCCCCACCCCCCCACCCCTGCTCTCGGGCACTTCCTCCCCACTCCCATTAACTGATGTCAGTTCAGAAAGGATGGATTGTTCTGGGTTCCCGCCTGGCAGGCAGAGCACACAATCCAAGCCTGGGAGAGAGAGGGTAGGGAAGCAAGGAAGCACCCACCACCCCGAAGACGGAAAACTCATTAAACCTCCTGCCAAAGACGCCCCCATGTGCGGGCGCCCGTCCCACCATTCAACAACAAAGCCCATCCTGGCATTCCTGATGAGGGAGGAGACACCCCCCCCCCCCCCCCCCCCCCGGCAACCCCCCCCTCCCGCCCGCCCCGACCCGCAGTCCTTGCCGGGCTCGTAAAACGAATACTGCCCCAGAAAGGAAATGGCACGGGGGTGTTTTTGAAGTCAGGAGGAAAGAGCACACGATAGTTACAGGGTTCCTTGGCTGTAAATGTGTGCCTTCCTTTTTCTGTCAGAGCTCCCATGGCGGGGCAGCCAGTGAAACACGGAGCTCCGTGAGTGAGACCGGAGTTTGGGGGTCACTGCGGCAAATCTAGAAGCAGTAGCTAACTGACACGGGCAAGACACTTGGCCTGGAGTCTTGTCGCCAAGAGCTTTGGGAATCTCACTGGTCCAGTGTGCCCATTTCCCAGGGACAGAAATGGAGGCTCCGAGGAGAAGAAGGGCTTCCTTGAGGCTGCCTCCCAGAGCTCAGCACTTGGTACATTCTGGTTTCCCAAAGCACAATGCCTGCTTCCGTCAACAGGTGTTTCCTACCCAAAGCTCTCTGTCACGCTTCATGTTCCCTGTGGACAGAACAAATTTGGTCCAATCGTGACCGTGCCACAGAGGGAAGCAAGGTGGAAACAGGGACTCTGAATTTGACGCTGTTTTGTAACCATGTGGCTTTGGACAATCGATCTAGTTCTTCCAATCCCCGCCTTCTCCTGGAGACAAGAGAACTAACTGCTTTCCCGTCTTCACGGGGTCACTGGGAAGGCTAAGAGTTAGGGTGTGTGACAGGTGCTCCCAACACCCAGCGTGTTCATTCACAAGAGTGACTGTCACCAAGTCAGATGTGTCCATCAGAAATTATGAATCCACGAGGACCTTCACAGTTGCCAAGGAAAGAATCTAGGTCCCCTATGCAAACCATCCTCTTCTTGGAAAAACAAACAAACAAACAAACAAACAAACAAAAACAACTCCTGGGGGAAGGAGTTGAACAGTTGAAGTTGCCTGGTAATCGCACACTCAGAGCATGGAGTCAGGTGGACGAGTTGAGATGGCACCAGGATTCACAGGGCTGACAGCCTGGTCATCACCTTCACCTTGGACATATCCTCTAAGTCCAAATAACGAAGCTCTTAAGAAGCATATTTCTTTCTTTCTTTTCTTTCTTTTTAAGTCTTTATTTGAGAGAGAGAGAGAGAGAGAGAGAGCACAAGTGGGAAGAAACGGGGAAGCAGACTCCCTGCTAAGCAGGGATACTGACACAGGACTTGAACCCAGAACCCTGGGATCATGACATGAGCCAAAGGCAGACGCTTAACCGGCTGAGCCACCCAGGCACCCAAGAAAAGTATTTCAATATACTTAACCAAGTATGTGATTTCCTTTGAAACGCTGTGTATTCCATTTTGTCCACTTAAAAGCCTCTGTCTGAGAAGGGGTTCTCCAGCTTCCCCAATGTATCCAATGTGTTTATGGCTTTAACAAGATTAAGAATTTTGGGGGCGGGTAACATTCCTTCCTTTAAGCAGGAACTGAAGAGGCAATGAGCCCCATCACTGTAGGGTCTGGTCATCACTGAACAGGGCAAGGCACAGAGTAGAAGCTCAATAAACACTTACAGAATCAATAGATAAATGAACTTCATTCTATTCTTTTTTTTCTTAAAGATTTATTTATTTTGAGAGAGAGAGAGCAAGAGAGTTGGGAGGGAAAAGAAAGAGAATTTCCAGCAGACTCCCGGCTGAGCATGGAGCCCGATTCAGGACTCAGTCTCACAACCCTGAGATCATGACCTGAGCCAAAATCATGAGTCAGATGCTTAACTGAGCCACCCCAAGGACTTCTTGAGGAAACCTTCCCACATCTTCCCGGGATGTCCACGTTGATCTTGGACTTCTCATGCACACACGTTTGTCCCAGGTGGGACTGTGAAGTCAGTCTGTTGTGTCTTTACCTGGGACCTCATACCCTTCTGTCAGAGAAACTTACAGTGTGATGGTCTGTAGCCATCTGTGTGTTTTCTTGCTTAAGGACTGTCTTCTGTGGGCTGTAAATGCCATTGGAGTGGAGATATATCGGCTTGGGGCAACTCTGGCTGGATTCCTAACCCTTCGCATAATGCCCAGCACAGAGGAGGGGCCCGGGAGGTAGTTGCTGGAGGGCTGGAAGGATGGAGGGATACTGACCAACGGACGTGGACATGCTCGGTTCGGGGCAGTGGGCAGCACGGATATTGGATTCCGGTTGAATCTACTGCCCTTGGAAGTATGATTGAAATGTCTAGGTAGAGACCGACAAGGTCCACGAGCCGGGAGCTCAGAAGAAGGGTCTGCCCAAAGAGGGACCAGTTTTGAAATGGCTGACATGCGGATGACGAGGGAGCCCTGGGAACACCGAGGAAAGCCGAGGAGGGCTGGCTGAACGTGGAACTTTCCAGGCTACATCATGGAACAGATGGGCGAAGAGGAAGACCCCACAGGGGCACTCAGCAGGAAGGCGGTGGTAGTTGGAGGGAGAACCAGAAGGCCTTGAGATCAAGGGAACAGAGAGGCTTCAAGGATGCATGGGGCCAGGATGGTCAGAGAAGGTAAGGCCGTGGCCTTGAGCAGTTCGGGCCCTGTGCTGGGCATGTCCGCAGTGGATTCGGTAGCAGGAGACAGAGTCTGAGCCCCCTCCCCAATCTGTTCCTGGAATATACTCACTCTGACTTCCTCTGGGTGCACTGACTTTGAAGCTTTGGGGGAGAAGGGCATAGCTTTCCCCTTCCGTTGAGCATTTGCTGAATGCCACGGGCCACCTTGCTAGAACAATGGACAGCTACGCATCGTCAGCGAACTGCAAGGCTCCAGGGTGTCGGGGACCCACTGAAGATAGACCCCAGGGAAGAAAAATTAATAAACATTAGGGCTAGGATTTCAGGGCTTCTCTCTTGTTTTCAGTGCATCTTTTGACTCGAAAAGCTGAAAAAAAGATTAATTTTCTGTTTTTCACTCCTAAACATGACTTACATTAAGAGTACCTGTAGGGTGGGGCACCTGGGTGGCTCAGTGGGTTAAGCCTCTGCCTTCGGCTCAGGTCATGATCTCAGGGTCCTGGGATCGAGTCCCACATCGGGCTCTCTGCTCGGCAGGGAGCCTGCTTCCTTCTCTCTCTCTCTATCTCTCTGCCAACCTCTCTACCTACCTGTAATCTCTCTCTGTCAAATAAATAAATAAATAAAATCTTTTAAAAAAAGAGTACCTGTAGGGATGACCAATAGCTCCAAATGGTTTAGCTATTCTTTGGGACCCTTTGGAGAGCTTTCAAAAAAAAAAAAAAAAAAAACACTGAGGTCAGGGATTATCCCCCGAACCCCGATGCAACCAGCCTGGGGTGGGTCCTGGAGATGTATCTCGTGCCCAAGTAGGATACGAGTGTGGGTCCTGGATCGGAGTTTGGCATGGCCATGAAGGGATCAGGGACAGTACACCTGTCTTGAGTTTACCGCAAAAACGTCTTTATTCATGCTCAGCATTTTCCTGCTCCCCTTTGCTTGCTGTGTTGACTCCGCGCTTACTGAGCGCCAAGTTCTCTGGTTCTGACATGAAGCCTTGACCTTCCCGGGCCTTCATTTCCTTATCTCTCATCAGGAAGGAGCCCTCCGACCTCCTGCAGCCCGGCTTGAGCAGCAGCAATAAATGAGAACAGAGGCAAGAAGCTTGTGTACTCTGGGCTCCTGGTTCTCCTTGATGTCATTGGACACCGATTTGCTTTTCTCCAGAGCCCGTTTCATTTGAACCGGGCTACTGCCGTCTATAAAACTTTAATGCACGGATTTCCCATTGTTCGGGTGTCCGTGGGGCACATGCCTTCCTGTTTGGTCGGTGGGCGTGCCGACCGGGAAAGAAGCCGGCTGGGAGGTCTGGAGGGTGGTTGCCTCGTTCCTGGAAATGCTTGTGATTACGTTCGCGTTCGCGGTAGCAGATGGGACCCCAGACCCCATCGGTAATAACAGCAGGCACGTATCAAGCTTAACAGGGTACCAGTCCTGGGCTCTCTGCGGGGTCTGTACTGTCTCCCAGCAACCCTATAAAGCAAGGGTCATTATCAGCCCTGTTTTAAGAGGAGGGAAGTGAAGACCCCAGGAGTTTAAGCTTTTCTTGGGGTCACGGAGCTTATAAGGAAATTGGAAGCATGGGTCTGGGGGGGTGGGGTCAGGGATGGAGGGGATCCTAAGTACCCGACTCCAAAATTCACTCTCATTTCCTAAAAAAAAGTTATAAAAGACTTGATTTCAGTGTTTAAAAAAATCTCCTTTAGTTCCTTGATTTTTTTTTTTTTTTTTAACACAAACACACATGCGTACACACGCGCCCTCGCTTCTTTGATGTTTCCTACGTTGGGGGCATGTTCGGGGACTTGGTTAGGGATTGAGTGTGCCAACTGGATGGGGTTTTTATGGAAACACAAAGGTGATTGACCTCAATCACAAATTGGCTCGGCCCTCCGGAGTTCGCCCGGCCGCCCGGTTCTCCAGGAGTTTTATTCAGCTCTCTCTCCTCAGCTACTGGCCTTGCTCAACCCAGACAAAACAAACAGGGGTTGTCGTGGGGAGAATTGCCTCTTCAACCTCACAATGAGAAGGAGGAGTGGAAACAATTACTCCAATAATTCAGACACGGATGTTAAAACACTCACCACACAGCCCCAACGTTTACCTAAATTATCTGGGTAATTGCCTGCATTTTCAGCTTGGATTTCGGCTCTGGAAATCCTGGGGCTTCGGACGATATATAAGGAGGCTCTTGTGTAGGCTGAAGCAGAGAGGGAGGCGAAGCGTCATTATTAGAGAAAGGACACAGAAGGGGAGACCCCCGCTTTGTGACGCAGTCGTCTTGGACGCAGAGCCTTGGGCCAGTCCTTCTGTTCTCTGAGCTCCCTGGAGTGATGGCCAGTTATCTGGACTAGGAAGGGAAGAAAGGAAGGAAGGGGGGGTGGGGAGGAAGGGAGAAAAGAAAAAAAATTAAGAACATAGTTGGAGCCTCCTTTGTGTTGTGAATTGCTAAAGCATTAGTAAAGAAATACCTCTGCCCCGGGCTCAGGTCATGATCCCAGGGTCCTGGAATCGAGCCCCCCACGTCGGGCTCTCTGCTCAGCAGGGAGCCTGCTTCCTCCTCTCTCTCTCTCTCTGCCTGCCTACTTGTGATCTCTGTCAAATAAATAAATAAATAAATAAATAAATATCTTAAAAAAAAAAAGGAAATAAATAAATAAACACAACTTTTATGTTTTCTTTCATCCAAAAGAAAAGCGAATCCCCCAGAGCATCATCCCTGAGGGCTCGGCTTGCTTTCCTCCTCGTCCTGCACCTTTAGGCTTTCTGCTTTTACTTCGCGGAGAATGGGGTCCAGCACAAAGCTGCCTTCCTCTTGAACGTGCGCCAACCACCCCCATTCACTGTCCTCTGACTCTGGCAGTCTGTCCTTTTTAACCTTGGGCGGAGGCATTTTAAATGGAAACTGCCTCTGTCTTGCCTTTTCTTCAAGATCCTGGGCTTCTGCCCTCAGAGGCGACCTTTTGTGAATGAACAACTTTTTTTTTTTAATTTTTTAAAAAATATTTTATGTATTTATTTGTCAGAGAGAGAGGGAACACAAGCAGGGGGAGGGACAGAGGGAGAAGCAGGCTCCCCGCCCAGTAGGGACCCCGACATGGGATTCACGGGAGCTGAAGGCAGACTCTTAAACGACTGAGCCACCCAGGCACCCCTGGACACCTATTTTACTGAGCGCTGGATGTCTTCACGTCCTGGAGCTTGTCTGCATTTCAGAGCAACTTCTCAATGATCATTGGCTTCATTTAATGCGTTTGGAGTCCAGCCGTCAAGAAACTGGGCCCCCGTCTCTACTTTCTTTTCCCCCTCCATAGAACAGAAACTGGACCCCAGACTTTCTGGGGATGGGTGGCTCTTCTCCATTCAGAGAACTGGGCGCAGTAGCCACGCCTCCCCGTGGGCTTGGGGTGGGGAAAGCTGTTCCCCCGAAGGACCACAGGAAGCATGTTGGTTTCTGCAGCTCCCGCCGCTCACTCCAGCATCCTAGCGAGAAAGCCGTGGCTTGTATGTGTGGGAACGGGGGTAGAGATTCCGATAAAACTTCATTTATGAACACCAAAATTTGCTCAGCAGGTCATTTTCACATGTCATAAACCTCTGATTTTTTTCTCCTAACCATTTAAAAACATAAAAACCTTAAAATAAATAAATATATACACACATGCCTTTAAAAGATATATATATAATATATATATAAATATATAAAGATATGTAATATATAAATATATATTTCCTATATTATTATTCCTATATATATTTCCTGTTATTTATATGTATAATATATATAAATTATATATATATATATATATATATATATGTATGTGTGTGTGTATATATGCCTTTCCATGCGTACAGGCAGTATGAAAACAGGTGGCAGGCTGGACAGGGCCTGCAGGCCACAGTCTGTGGACCTTGGTGACATCAGCTTTAGACCATCGAAGCCTCGAAGCCTCAAAGGACATCAGAGAGAGGCTGGAGTGTCAGGTGGAAAAGGTCCCAATTGCCCAGCAGGTGAAACTCTGCAAACACAAACCTCGAGGCCAGCCAGCCTTTATCAGTAGCACACAATTGTACCAGAAAGCTTTTTTAATCGCCTACCATTTTCAAGGCTTCCACGGGGCTGAGGAGCTCCGTGAGTAAGGCCCCCCAGGTCCCCCTCTGATTGCTTACATTCTCTTAGGGGAGAGAAGTAGGAAAGTAAAATCCGTGATCTACGTTGTTTTCTGATCCATGGAAGAGGGCTTAAGGGCTCTGAGCGCCTGCAAAGGGATGGGGGCGGCTAGTCTGGTCTGGGAGGTCAGGAAAGGCTTTTGGAAGGAGGGGCACTGATCTGAGTGTCAAGAAAAGGAACCAAGGAGACAGATGGCCAAGGCATTCAGGAGAAGGCAGCTGTGTTCATTGAGAGGTGATTTCCGCCCTACCACCCACCCCCCAGGTCACCTAGCAACACCTGGAGACATTTTTGCGTGGTTTGACTGTTACAACTGGAGGACATGCTATTAGCTTCTAGTGGGTAGACACTGGGGACACAAGCAGCTAGACATCCCAGAAGGCGCAGGACAGCCCCCTACCATGACAGAATTATCCAATTCAAAATGTCAGTAGTGAGGAGTGCCTGGGGGGGCTCAGTCGGTTCAGCATCTGCCTTTGGCTCAGGTCATGATCCCAGGATCCTGAGATGGGGCTCCCATGTGGCTTTGGGCTCCCTGCTCAGCAGGGACTCTGCTTCTCCCTCTCCCTGTGCCCCTCCTCCCACCCCTACCCTGGCTCAGGCTCTCTCTCTCTCTCTCTCAAATAAATAAATAAAATCTTTAAAAAAAAATGTCAGTAGTGAACAGAGAATTCCCTATTAGGGAACAGTATATGCAAAGACCTTCAGTCGGGTAGAAGGAGTAGAGTGGCTTGACCATTATAGCTTGATTTTCTTTTCTAAAGATTTTATTTATTTATTTGACAGAGAGAGAGATTGCAAGTAAGCAGAGAGGCAGGCAGAGAGAGAGGAGGAAGCAAGCTCCCTGCTGAGCAGAGAGCCCGATGCAGGTTTCGATCCCAGGACTCTGAGATCATGACCTGAGCCGAAGGCAGAGGCTTAACCCACTGAGCCACCCAGGGGCCCCGTGTGGCTTGATTTTCAAGAACAGGGCAAAGTGAAGTTGGGGAGATGAGTAGGGGTCAGGGCAGACATGTCTCTTGGCGTCACTGAATCTGAAGCTGCTGAGCGTCATTCATGAGATGAGTCCTGTGACCCTGTGGCCAGTGGATTTGAGGAGAGGCAGGCAGGAGCAGACATAAGGATTGCCACCAGGTGAGAAAGGATGGTAACCACAGCTGGATCTGTCATAATCACTGGGGACAACTCTCCATACCTGTGTGACCCGCAGGAGGGCTCAGAAGGAGGATGGGGAGCTGGAAGACCAGCTTCATCTCATTCCCTTTAGACTCTTTTAAACCCAGATCCGAATCCCCACTCAATCAACACTGGTTGAATTCCATTGCTGGTGATCATGTAGCAGAGGTGAGGAAGCAGTATTCTGGAACAACCCAGAAGAGAGAAAAAGTATATAAATAAACCCTGCTTTTGTTGAAATTTAGTCACATGATTCCAAAAAGGGAAGAGAATGGGAATATGAGTGGAGCAGGTGCTTTACAAAAATGATTGATCCTTTGCTCTGCCGAGCACACCTGTTTGTGCATATCATTATTCCAGTTTCACTTGGAGGAACTGAGACCCAGAGAAGTTAAGCTGCCTGGCCAAGAGGCACCCAGCGAATAGAGGGAAAGTTCAGAATTCTGCGAAGTCCCACTTCTCCGCCTCTGAATTCCAGCTCTTTTCTCTGACACCTTACTCCCTCTGTATCTTACTTTCAAGGGATGGCCACGAAGCTCGCTTTACTGGAATGCAAATCTCAGGAGAACCGAGACCTCAGCCACGACTATTTGCTGAACGAATTAGAGAAAAAGGAACAAAGGAAGGAAGGATGGAGGGAAGGAAGGAAGGAAAAAGAGAGAGAGAGGCAGGAAGAGAGGAAGGCAGGAAGGCAAGAAGAAAGGAAGGAAAT